>NC_058133.1:426532098-426587483 GCF_016433145.1 Gracilinanus agilis | reverse complement strand
TATATATATATATATATATATATAATGAATTAATTGTAATATTTGGTGGGTAAAGAATATATGTTGTGGAGGTGGAATGAGGGGAAGAAAGGAGGAGAGATCAGACTAGGTCTCACATAAGATGCTTACTTGAACTGAGCCCTGAAGGAAACTAGGGATTCTGTAGATGATGAGTTTCTCCATTAGACTTGAACTTCTCTTTCAAGAGTTAGAACTCTCTTTTACATTTTTTGTTTGGTTTTGTATCCTCAGTGCTTAGGAAAATGCCTGGAACATTGTAGTAGTGGTATTACTTGCTTAAGAATATCTGTGTGGGGGTAACTAGATGGCTCAGTAGATAGAAAGTCAGTCTTGGAGGTAGGAGTCTCTGGGTTCAGATCTGGCCTCAGACACTTCCTAGCTGTGTGACCCTGGGCAAGTCACTTAACCCCAGCTTCCTAGCCCTTACTGCTCTTCTTCCTTGGAATCAATTCTCAGTATTGATTCTAAGACAGACAAAAGGTAATAATTTAATAAAACAAACATACAAAAAAAGAATATATATATATATATATATTAGCACTGTGGAGGATGGATTGGAAAGGGAATAGATATGAGGCAGAGAGATCAGTTAAGGAACTCTTACAGTAGTAGTCTGGGTGAAAGGTGATGAAGGCCTGAACTTATTTAAGATTTATAAGAAGGGAGACGGGAAAAGAAAAGATGCTATGGAGATAGAATCAGCAAGAATTGGAAACTGATTAGCTATATGTGGCTTGAGGACTCAAGTATAACTGAGATTCTGAAACTGAATAAGTAGGAGGAGGATGCTTTTATTACCAGAAAGAGAGAATTTAGCAAGAGAGGAAGATTTGGGGGACAAGATGAACTTAGTTTGGGGCCTCTTGAGTTCAAGATTCCTATAGAACATCCATCTGGAAATATCCAAAAGCCAAATGGTAACATGATGGAGCTGAGAAGATTAGACCTGAAAAATATAGGATCATAGAATCATTTGGAGAAAGAGGGTAATTGAACACATGGGACCTGTTGAAGTCACTGAGAAAGTATATGGAGACAATAGTGGCAACAAAAAACCCAAAGAAAATATTCATATACATGGGAAATGGAAATAGAAAATGATTCAGCAAAAGAGAATGATATGATCTACTCTAACAGCTAGGAGGTGAATCATGAAAATTCAGTGTTATAACCCAGAAGAGAATATCCAGGAGGAAAAGTCAGTAATATCAGATGCTTAAATGCTTCAAAAATATCTAAAAGGATGAAGATTGCAAGAGGTCATTGCATTGTAATTAAGAGATCACTGGCAACTTGTTGTTTCAAAAGAATGATCAAATCAGACCCAAAATAGCAAATATTTGAGAATCTAGTGAGAAGATTGATGATAACAAGAGTATAAATGGCTTTTCTTTCCCATTATCCTTGATATTTGACTGTGAAAGGTATGATAACTTATAGATGATAGGACCAAGTGAAAGATATTTATTGATTGGGAAGACTTGAATTTTTTTTTCTTTTTTTTACCATCAGGGAAGGAATTAGTAGATAAAAAATTGAAAATCAGAGAAAGGGAACATTCATATCCTATAAAGAAGGGAAAGTAAATGGTGAAAAGGATCCTAGATTGGGATTTTTCATAACATGAATGATATTTAATAAGAATTTGATCCGCCGTAATTCATTGCTCAGAACCCCAAAAAGCTTTGAGATCATACAAACTCACTCGAATACTGGAAGCAAACCAAAGGTCATATTTTATTTGGCTCGTATTCCCATCCAGAATTTAGTCAGGGAAATCTCCAACGTATGTATATAACACACATGTAGACTTCTAAAAATATGAGCATCAAGCTCTCCAACCCCTATCGAAGTAGTCATGATAAAAAATTCACATTGACTACATATTATTTTGCCCTGTAGAAAACCCAATAGTACTCTTAAGTATATGTTTTTCTTTTACTGAAATTTAGCCTGGCAAATACGCAAACATTTAATACAACTTGCCAGTTAAGGCCAAGATTCTGGCCCTTGATGGAAACAAATTTCCCTATTCCCAGATTTATACAATGCCCTGCCTATAGTATCAAGTTCCTTCTCTTCCATAATGGTCTTTAGCTTGGGCTGAGATGGACCACTAGACATTATCACCAGTGCCAAAGAGATTTCTGTCACTGGTTCTTTTTTTTTTAAACCCTTAACTTCCATTTTGTAGTCAATACTGTGTATTGGCTCCTAGGCAGAAGAGTGGTAAGGGTAGGCAATGGGGGTCAAGTGACTTGCCCAGGGTCACACAGCTGTGAAGTGTCTGAGGTCAGATTTGAACCTAGGACCTCCCATCTCTAGGCCTTGCTCTCAATCCACTGAGCTACCCAGCTGCCCCCTGTTACAGGTTCTTATGGGCAGACATAATGCCTAGAAATGAAGATATCTTCTGAGACCCCTCTCCAGGGGATTATTGTCTTTTTGATTATTCTCCCTCTGCTGTGAACATGTCTCCTTGTTCACTCTGGGCTACTACCTACTAAATACTACCATGGTATTTAAGTGACATATAAATGGTCACAACTAGAACTATTGCTGATCAGCCAAACTAAAGTTTTGTATAGAGAGCTAGCTCTATATGGTAGGGGTCCTGCGTGGCGTATGGTGGCATAGGATTGTTAAGACAGGAGAAAGAAAATGAGAACAACCAGACTAGTGGTTAGCCCATGCTGATCTGAACTCTGTGGGCTTTGGAGTTTATTATATACTGATTTCAAACAAAGAACACAAAGAAAGAGTCACAGCTGTGAAGGGGTCACAAATCACACACAACCCATTAAAGTCTAAAAAGTAAAGGTTCAGGCTTCTTAATTATCAAGGAGAAAATTTTTAACTTAGTAGTTGTTGGTCTGTTAAGGACTCAAAGCTTTTCAATAAGTCGATAATGTTTTTCCAATAAGAAAAGGTATAGATAATAATAGGTATCAAAAGAGGGGTCTCAGATTTTTATTTATTCTCTTATTGGCTTCCCACGGTTTTGGTTTTCTTTTATTTGTTAGTTATTAGTATCTATAATCTATCTTAGTCTTGGCAGGTTTTTCTTATGATGATACTGTTTCTCTAGCAGCAGTAGAAACATAATTACTATCCTTACTAATAGCAACATCATCATCAACACACACACATATAAATAATAAAACATAATCAATAAGGATTTTTGAGAGTCTGTTATATGCTAGAGTGTATGTTAAGATCTAGAAGAAAGGGGGGAAATAGTTACTGTTCTCAAGGACCTCACAGTCTAATAGGAGAGACAACATGAAAGTAACTAGGTACAAACAAAACATATATGGAATAAATAGGAGATAATTCGAGGGAAGCAATTGTCATCCTAGAAATTTTTATTATGTAGTGCTAAACTTGTTTACAAAGCCCCAAAGCAATAAAAGGAGTAAGCTAATGAAATTCCATAAGGAAAACAGAGTAATCTGGGCTATGGATAGTGCTCAGAAATAATTTTTTTTTATTTTCTGAAAGAGATGGTGAGAGAAAAGGGGGAGTGAGAAGAGAGAGAGAAAATAATAGAGATAGAGAGAAAAAGGGAGCAAAGGGAGAGAGAAAAAAACAAAATGGAGAGAGAAAGCAAGAGAGAAATGGGGGAAAGAAAAGAATGTATGAAAGACAGAGAGAAAAGAGGAAAAGAGGGACTGAAAAAAGTTGAGAGAAAGTGAGAAGAAAGAAAAGGGGATAGAGGACACACACACACACACACACACACACACACACACACACAGAAACAGAAAAGGGGAAGGCAGCAGAGACTTCAGAGCCGGAGCAGGTGATTACTAAAGGTGATTGTCCTTTGCTTCTTGTGTTTGACATTTAAACAGAACATTTTTGCCTTTAGTTATTGTCCTATTGACCTCACTTGCCACAACAACTTAGCTAGAAAAAAAGAAGAAAAAAAGATCATTGTAGGTTTCTTATATTCAGCCCATAAAATCATTACTCTATTTTCTGGAAATTAAAGAGAAATTGGTCATTTTCTTAGAGCAAGGCAGTTATGTCAAAGTGTTAATTGATATTAATAGTATTTGTTCTAGACATTACAAACTGGGGACCTTCCTATAGCTATGCTATGCGTACATATAGACCTTTTGAAAAAGTCAGTTAATTCCATCAGAAAATATCATTTAAAATAATTTGCTAGTAACTAATTATTAAATAGCTATTTAATGGAAGTCAATCATGTATTTATTTTTCCAAATGAGTTCATGTATGTATACATAACCTCAGATGAAAATTTTAGTGACCATTATTTCAGTAATTTTGTTTTCATTCAACAAGCTTTTATAGTGAATGCCCGTTTTGTACATAGCATTTTGACAATCTTGACTCAGATTTTCCATTTCTTTTATAAGTAAATATTTTAGGCAGAGAAGGTTTTTCTTATATCAACTGAGCTGTCAGTTTAAGTACTCTTAAACAAAATTCTTTCAGATTAAGATTGAAAATGGGTTGTTAATTGAAAATGGGTTGTTAATGTCTAAGTCCTTTGTTATATTTTGTTTAAATTTGTTCATACATATATGGGACCTTTACATGGCCCAGTGCATAGAGTGGTGAGCCTGAAATCAGAGATATATGAATTAAAATTCAACCTCAGACACTTATTAACTCTGTAACCCTAGGCAAGTCATCTAACCTCTCTCTCCTGCCTCAGTTTCTTCAACTTTAAATGCGGATCATTATAGTACCTAACACACAGGTGTTGTGAGGATCAAATGAGATAATATTTATGTGCTTAGCATGATCCCTGACACACAGTAAATGCTTAATAAACACTTATTCTGGTCTTCCTTCCTGCCTTACATCTTACTTTGACATAAAATACATTTTTTAACCCTTCCTCCCAGAAGATCTCCCAACCTTCAGGAATTGTATCCTCTGTAAAAGGATGCTTTGTGTCTTTTTAACAGAATGGAAATGTATGAACCTCAGAGTTTTGCTATTTTCACATATTGACTATCATATCTTAGAATGGTTGTAAACTCAGCTTTATGGATAGTCATGAGACAAAGAAGCAATTTTAACATATGCTAGTCATCCCTTTTCCTGTGTTTTTATGGTGAAGGAGGCTATAGTTTAAGTTGAGATCTCGGAAATTAAATTAAACGTTGTACTGGATCCAAACAGAGTTCTGGGATTTGGGCAGAAGCCATGAGGTTTAGGGCAGGAAAGAGTGGTTCATCTCTTCCTGTGGCAATGTTGCATAGGACTGCTGCCACTTCACTGACCTGTGTTGATGTAGCCTTGGGCCTCTTTTTCAGATCTTGATGATGTAGCTTTGTAGGAATATAGTTAGGGATGATCTGGTTTTCTAGGGTTTGTGGAAAGAAGGGAATTTTGAGATAAACCCTAGGAAAGGATTCTGAGTAAGAAAGGGAATTGTGGGTCTACAACTGAAAATAACTGATTTTCACTTCCTTCTTGGATTTTATCTGAACTGAGAGTGGGTTTTGTCTCTCTACCTACCATGTCAAGCTGAAAGGGACTTTTGCTCTAAGGAATTCTCCCTAGAAGTTCAGGATTTCATAGAGAAATCTTTGGCATCCAGGTAGAGGATTTACTTGGAGAAAGCCAATTTCACTGAGTCCAGTTTGCATCTGCCATGTGAACATACCATTCTAGATATTAGAGGCAACTAGATGGAAGAATGGAGTAAATGCTGGACCAATAGTCAGGAAGACCTAAGTTCAAATCTGGCCTCAGACTCTTATTAGTTGTGTGACCCTGAATAAGTCACTTGATCTCTTTCTGGATTATTTTCTTCATTTCTAAAGCAGAAGTAATAATAACCCTTATTTCCCATGCCTATAGTGAGGGTAAAATGAAGTAATAGCTTTCAAGTGCTTTGCAGACCTAAAAGCATTATATAAATGTATAGGAAGTCTTAATAGTCTTCTAGAAATTATGCTTCTCTAGTATGTGGGATTGTATTAGCTTTTTTTAGTGGTTGTATCAAATCAGTGAATTGTATTGTGCTTACATTGTGCTAAAGCTCTCCAGTTTTCTTTCAAACCAAATGTTGAATAAACGTGACTTCTCATTTTGTACTTTTGCAGTAGAATGTTTTTTACTAGAGTGGAAAAAATGCCAGACTTTGATAAAAGAGATAGTTTTAAAAAATATTTCTCAGATGCCTACTAGTTATGTGACCATTGGTAGGTCATAACCTCTTTGAGCAGTTTCCTCATCTGTAAAATGAGTATAATTATTTCTGTAATGCTTCCATTACAGGATTATTATAAGGAGTAGTAAAATATATAAAGTATAGAAACTATCTTAGAAACTTTAAGAGTCCTTTATCAATACCAATAATTTTTATTACTAAATTTTTACCAAAGTTTTTTGGGGCCTTTTAATTTTCTTGATGTTCAGTGAATGCAGATTTCAGTTTATCCATTTTTGTTCATATCCTCCCACAATTTGTCTATATGGAGTCTTCACACTGTGTAGTGTGTCATTACATTATGTTGATAAATCCTTTGCTTTTGCCACATGACTGGCCAAACTCCTTTTCTGGTCCTACATCTTCTACAGGTTCTCTTTTATGATGTTTCTTATATACAAATTATAGTTGTAAATATGCTAGCCTCTATGTATGCCAACCATATGAATCTCCATTTTGTTTTGAGTGAACTAAAGTTTTGATACTTTATCTTCACTTGATCTTCTTTAGATGATTACTCTCACAATTTTCCCTTCTATAATTCTAAAATTAAGTCTCTTCCTACATTCTTGCCTCTTCCCTGATGCCTAAAAAATGCCCATGCTCATCGAGTCTTAAAAAGAGGTATTCTATCCTATTATTCCTGGTAGCTGTCCGCCTATATTTCAACCAGTGTCCCTGAGAAAACTATCTGTTCTCAGTGCCTTCACTTCTTCTCATCTTATTCTTTTCTATTGAGTGAGTACTCTCTCCAAAATCACCAATGATCTCCTAATCACCTTTTCCAATGACTTTTTTCTCCATCCTCATCCTTTCTAAAGCTTTAGACACCGTGGACCACTCTCCTCTGGATCCTTCCTCCTTGGCCCTCTGGAGACAACTTCACCCAGGGGCTGACTCAATAACTGGTAAATCTTTGCCTGAAACCTTCATATTTTAAAACATCCAGGTACCTTTGTTCTGTTTCCTCTTCCAACCCATCATCCAGCCTGCCTTAATTCTGTTTCTCTCATACCAGCTTCTTGGTACTCTTTCCCTATTCCCATTTCCATTTTGGCTTCCTTACCTCTTTCCAAATCTCCTTTATGTTTTATCTTCCCCTTTTAGAATATAAGCTCCATGAAGAATAGGGATGATTTTGCTTTCTCTTTTTTTGGTACCATTAACACTTATCACCGTGCTCAGCACTATGTTATGTGGCTAGCACACATATAAATAAATAAATGAATATATTATAAGTATATATATATATATATATAATGTACACACATGCATGTAGCTGTCTGTCAATCTGTGCACAATGAGTTTTCGTGATATTACTCTCTCTTCATTCTTCTCTTAAGTGTCTCTTCATCCTCACTCTTTCTGGATCATGTTATACTCAGTATCTGTAAACCTACTTTTCTCCCTATACACTCTCATTTAGTGATTTCATCTACTCCCATAGGTTCAATTATTGACTTCACAATGATATATCTTAAATTTTTATATCCAGCCCTAGTATCTCTCTCGAGATCTCATCCTTTGTGACAAACTGGCTCATATATTTTGAACTGGCATCTCAGACTCAACTTGTCCAAAGAAGAACTCATTATATTTCTCCCCTAACCCATCTTTCTTCCATACTTTCCTATTATTGTTGAGGGCAATGCCATTATTCCTGTCAGTAAAGTTTGTAACTCAAATGCCTCCTCAGTCCCACTTATCCCACAAATCCAATTAGTTGTAAAATCTTGCCATTTCTATCTTAATAACATCTTTCACTGAGGTCTCCTTCTCTCCACTCACAGACCCACCACCTCAGGTCCTCATAGCACCATACTTGGATTATTGTAGTATCTTCCTAATTTGTCTCCATGCTTTGTCCCACTCCAATATAGCCTCCTCACAACTGCTAATCACATCATTCCTCTTCTTGTTAAACTCTGGTAGCTCCTTGTTATCTCTAGGGTCACAGAGAGTCTCCTCTGTTTGACATTTAAAGCTCTTCATACCCTGTTCATTTCTAGCCTTTCCAGTTTATTTACACACCACTCTCCCCAATGATGGCTTACTTGATGTTTCTCACACATAATACTTTATCTCCTATCTTTGTACCTTTGTTCTGGCTGTTTCCTATATATTGTGAAATGCTCTTATCCAGTAAGAACATGTTGTAAGAGCAAAGCTCAACATCAATACCAGACTAGAGAAATATATATATTTTGAATGCCATGTAATTAGTTGTTCCATGCTGCCTTTCAATCAAAATCCTCTCAATGTCTTGATCACTTGAAGAATACCAGCACTAAAAAGATGGAATTTAGTTTCATGGAGAAGACTGGTTTTGTTGAAAGGGCTAAACCATTTCCCAAAGGCAATCCAACTCTCTTTTTCTTTTTAATTTTGGTCCCATCTTGTCTGTGTTTTTCCAAGAGGAGAGATTCAATTTCTTCTTTTCAAAGTCTGTGATATTCCAAATCTATTGCATCTCTTAAAAATATTGAAGTTTAAAAAATAGGCCATTAGGCACCTAAAAAAGTATCCAAGTTCCAAATGACAAGCTCACCTTTAACCTCTTTTCCATTCTAGGTCCAGCACAATGTCTTTCCAAGACTTATCTGAACTCTACCTGAACTCTATGAATCTTCCATTCAACTGAGTTTCATGGTTTCAATAATATGATATCCTTTACTTACTCAGTCTTTCTTGGATGGCCAAGTTTAATTCCTTTCAGTCAGTGAATTACACTGTTATTAATGTGCCAGGCACTAAGCACCAAGGATACAAATACAAATAAAAACAAAGACAGATCTTGTCCTCAAGGAGCTTTCAAGTGAAAAGGGGACAATCAAAAGAAAACTGAAAAATTTCTGGATGGTGGGAGGGAGAAACAGGGGTGGAGAATTCCAAAGAAGTCCAAAAGTAAGATAGCTGGTGGTAAATGAGTGATTATGGATCTCACCTGGATTCCCTAAAATTTTCGGTAGCAGCCACAAGTTTAATTATCACATTGCCATCTACAAATAAGAAGTTCTGAACGACTGCATTTTGGGAATACCCCTGACCTTTAAACTCTGCTCTGGACACCTTCTGTAATCATAGTAAAAGCCTCTGGCAAACAAATACCTTCCAATAGCCTCAATATTGTTCTGTCCAACACGTAGTCTTCCTCTGTGTATATTTAGTCTTATCTTTCTAGTTTCTTGCTGTCTTATTATTCACTACTACTCAGACTTTTCCACCATGCCTCTCTATTTGCAAAATAGCCTATATAATGAACATCTCTTGCCTTTTGCTGCCATACTTTTTCTCTTAGAAAGATCAAGTATTTGTTGTTTGAAGTATTTTCTATGTTCTCTTGTTTCCTTAATATGGCAATTGATTGGTTAAACCCATTTAAGAAATTATTCTAATCTATACCATTTTCTATTCCTACATGAAGTTTCTGTTTTGTTTACCATCAATAGTTAAATAAGTCATATTTAAGTTGTTATAATAACAATTAATTATTGAAGTGTATAATATGATGATGGCCTTGGAGTGAGGAAGACCTGAGTTCAAAAGAAGCCTTAGGGATTTACAAACTGTGTGATCTGGAGATATCATTTAACATTTGCCTGTTTAATTTTTCATCTGTAAAATGGGGGCAATAGCACCTACTTCCTAGCATTTTTATGAGGACAAAATGAAAAATATTTGTAAAGTGCTTTGTAAACCTTTAAGGTCTTTAATACTTGCTATTATCTTTATTTTTCTCCTTATTATTATCTAGTGTATTATCACTCTAAGATTTTCGACTTCTAAAATTTAGATGAGCATAGTATTTGTCTTTTACCAAGTGGTAGAACTTCATGAAATACTTCATGAAAAATGGTAGATAGATATTTTGGTTACTTCATGAGAGATGTCTTTGTAAATTGATATTTACCTTTTATTTAACTATTCTTTGGCTATGATTATTCAGATAAATATTATTGCTGCATAATGAGAGGTTACAGCTTATTTATGAAAAGAAGTAATATCTTTTAATGGAGTTATCAATCAAGGATATCTTGTACAAAGAGTAACATTTACTGAGGAAGTGAAAGAGGTCACTGAAAACAAATTTCACTGATTTTGTATAAGCCTCAGTACACTGAAAAATGAAGGGACGTATATATTTTGCATTAAAGAAAATCAGTAAAAGCAAACAAAATGAACATATTTATAGGCTAGTTGGATTTTTGTTTTCCTTGTCATTTTTGTACACAGGGTAGAAAACAGCTCATCATATTGTTCCTTGTTGATTCCTTAAATAATGAATAACCTTGTATAGCAGAAGAACATGTTTGCCCAGTATTCACTTAATCCTTTTGTTAAACCCCGTTTCATCACTGAGTTGAAGCATAGCTATGGCTGGAAATGGCAGAATCAGATCAAAGTTCATCAAATGTATAACAGAATTAGATACTTGACAAAAAACAAAATGGTACATGAAAGAAAGAAAAAATATTTTTAAATAGCCTTTAGACTTACTAACTCCTGAGTGTAGTCACATCTTAGAAGATGTATACAGAATTAGTACTAAGATTAGTGCTTAGATTCTATTCCACTTTAACTCAAACGTGTTCTAGTTGAACAAACTAAATTCCAGAGTTTTAATGTTTTGTGGCTATACAGTAAATTTCTGAAATAGCATAGGCTAATAAGAACCCAAGACTCCTATACCTTATCATTTCAGTATATTTCAGCAAGACACTAAGGTGGTACAATGAATAGAAAGAGCTGGAGGACCTACCTAGGAAATTTTTAGTTCAAATCCTATCTTTAGATATTTGCTAGTGGATTAAACCTGGGCAAACTTGGGCAAATCCTGTTCTCAAGTTTCTCATCTATAAAATGAGGATTATAATAGCATTTAATCTCCAAGAACTGCTGCGAATATTAAATTAGGTACCATATGTAAAGTATCCTATTGACTATAAAGCTCTAGGCATTATTACTATAGATATAATTTAATTTTATATTTCACAAATTATGTACAAAATATAATATGGAATCATATTAAATTTATTGAATTTTATATGAATTGTAATTTATTTACAATATAATTATAGAAATATAAAATATGGAATTATGAATAGTGATGGAACATATGTAATGCCATATTTATGATTATACAATACTTAGAATGTGCAATATTATATAATATTAATATTAAATATGTAAATATATATGATACTCAATGTTAGAGCTTTGAGGCAATAATAATAATAGTTATGAAGCACCTACCATGAAGTACTGTCAGTTCTAAGAATTAAAAAGTAAGAAATTAAATGCTATCTTCAAGGATCTTACAAAGTAAAAGGTCACACTTGAACTGAGGCTTGAAGAGAGATAAGACTTGTTACAAGTCCTTGAGGGAAGGTCGCACAGCCTAATCCTCTGACCTTAAGGCACTCCTGTGGCAGCCTCATCCATCATTATGTAGCTGAAATTTCTAGTAGGTTTTTTTTCCTTATTCTCCTCTTTATAACTTCTACCCATCTTTCCTACTGTGCTTTCTGAGACTCAACAGAACAAATCTCATCTTTCAGGTAAGCAAAATAGATCTCATATCCAGTCCCTACAAGTGTCTTTATCTAGGACTTATGCCTCAGGTTTGCTCCTGGTCTTTGTATGACATCATGTCTAGTCTTCCCACCACCCTGTTATCTTTTCCCTAGAAGCTCTGTGATTTATCACTACTAAAATGTGGCCAGGACATGATTTAGTGGAATCTAAGATGATGTTAGATCTTTTACCTGTCAAACCTCAGTCTATGATCAGTTAGCATTTACCTTAATGAGATGCCCAGATCTTTTTTCTCTTGAACTGTTTTATAATTATATCACCTTTCACTGGTCCCCCAATCTGAGAGTCTTATATTTGATATTTTGATCTGATATGTAGGATTTTATATTCATCTTTCCTAATTTTTTTCTCAGATGGAGAACATCTTGTCAAGATTTTGTGAGACCCAATCTTGCCATCTAACTTACTTATTCAACTTTGTGTCATCTGTAGTATTGGATTATGTCACCTTTTCCTTGATCCAAGTCATTGATAATATTCAAAATTAAACAGGGACAAGGATGGAGTCTAAACCCTATAGATTTCCCCCATTTCTGTCTTACAACAGTCATAAAGTTTGATCCATGTTTCTAGAACTTTTTAAAAATTGAAATTTTATTTTTTTAAAAAATGTTTGATGTCTAAATGAAATATTATTTCTCCAACTCCTTTGGAAAACATGTTGGCATTATGATAAGAAAGTGACATAAAATAGTCCTACCTTTTGACCCAGAGTTCCCACTATGAAGGATATATGCCAGACAGGTCAAAGATGGGGGAAAAAATGTGAAATATACATAGCAATTTTTTATCCGCAGCAGCAGAGAACTAGAAAGGAAGTAAATTCTGCCATTAGGGAATGGTCAAAAAATGACTACATGAAAGTAATGAAATATTACTACTGTCTAAAACAGCATTAATATGAGGAATACACATTAAAATGTTAAGACATGAATTGTAAATAAGCAGTACCAGGAAAACAGTCTGCATAATGACTGTAGTAATATCAATGGGAAAAGAAGAAGGAAAAAAAAATCAAAATGGAATGCTACATAATGATGATATAGCTTAGCCTTAAAAAGGAGATATGTGAATATACTTCCTTGTATTTTTTGCAGTGAATAGTAATTATGGAGATAGGATGCTATAAGACTTCAGAAATATGTTGGTTAATTTTTCTGAATTTTCCCCTTTTTCTCTTTTTTAAATAGCATTAACCATTTTGGTTTGGATACATCAATATAATTTTAATTTTTAATTTTTTCCAGATTATATCTAGATACACCTTGTTTTCAGACATCTTGCAATCCATGTTCTCTCCTTCCCTCTGCTCTTCCTTTCTCCTCACGAGGGCAAGCAGTATAACTTGTACATATATTTTCATATAATTCATATTTGCATTTTGTCATATTGTGAAAACAAGATATATATTGCTTACACTATAGAAAAACTCATGGAGGAAATAAAATGAAGAATGGTATGTTTCAATCAGCATTTGGACTCTTCCTTCTATGGCAACGGATAGCCTTTTTCTTCATGAGTCTCTTGTAGTTCTGGATCATTGCCTTGTTGATAATAGTTGTCATTCAAAGTTGAGCATCATATAATATTGCTGTTATACTATGTACAACATTCTACTTGTTCTTCAGTTTGCATCACTTCATAGAAGTCTTTCCACATTTTATTGTGATCATCTTTTGTGTCCATTCTTATAGCACTACATTATTCCATTATAATAAAATACCACAAAGTTTTTAGCCATTCCCCATCCCTTCAGTTTTCAGTTCTTTACCAACTCAAAAAGAGCTGCTATAAATATTTTTGTATAAGTAGGGTGAATTTTTTCTCCTGTCTTTATTCTCTTTGGGATATATACCTACTAAAAGTTTTGCATCCATATAAATCTTAAAACAACGAAAAGTAAAATGGTATATTATTTTAAAGTTTTTGAAGTAGAGAGCAAGACTTCCAAGAATAGCTCACCCCTGCACACAGATTCATGAACATATACATACTCAGATATATACATAATATTACACATTCTTGTGAATTTCATTATGTCTCAGGTATATAATCTTTTCCTAAATAGTACAACTATTTATTTCTTCACATGTTGTTTTATAGTTGTTATAGTTGAGCCATATCTATACACTCAAAGAGGAGGAGATTTTTGTATGTGGAAACTGAGGAGAATATGGAAACTGATTGAAATTAAACAAAATTATTTCAAAATGTTGTAGCATCTTTAAAAGAAAATAAAAGCATTTAAATTTGAATTTAAAATTGAAGAAAGGAAAGAAACACTGAACTTTACACCAGATGTTCTGGATCTGGATGTAAATCCTACTTGAAATATTTACTAGTTCTGTGACACCTTAGGACAGACATTTAAAAGTCTCACTTATTTCATTTTTAAAATGGGAACATCTACCACTTATCTCATAGGGCTCTTGCAAGAATAACAACAATTTTAAAAATAATCATAATAAATAATAAAAATAGACATTTGTATGGTATTTAAGGTTTACAAAATGTAAATACTTATTATCTTCCATTATCTCCTTTGATACTCACAATAATTGTATAAAAGAGACTACAGTTGTTATTACAATAATTGTATAAATCTGACTACAGTTATTATTATCCTCACTTTACAAATGAAGAAATTAAAGCTTAGAAAAGTCTATGGCAGCTAATAACTGTCATAAGCAGTTTTTCTGATTCCAGAACTTACATTATATCTACTCTATCATACTATTTCTCAGATGAGTTCATATATTTGAATCATTTTTATTATTTGTAATAATAGATATTATAAGGATGATTTTCACAATTGTTATAGGGAAGTAGGTCTTAGGCGATTTTTCTTTTTTGCAAAGGGATGTCATTGCCAACTAACCTTTTGTTTAGTCAATTTGGATTTTGCTCAAAGAAGAATGAAAATAAATTATTAAAATGCAAATACTGAGAAAAGAAAGTTGGTCTTCACATTTATAATTGAAAGATCTTTAAGGACAGGTTTATGGCATCTAGCTCCTTTGCAGAGCACAAGATTTCTTTCCACAGTGTTTTTTTCTCAGCAGGATTTAGAGAACAAATTAAAGTCCAACATAAATATTAAGGATGTTAACATGCTTTGACTTTTAAGCTACACACAATTTAGATGCTGAAAGATAATTATTTATAAAGAAGTATCACCATTAACTTTCTCATTCATCTGTTCCATTCCTAATAATTAACAACTGAGTTACATATCAACATGTAAATTACACATTTTATGTTTTTTTTCTTAATTTTTTTTTGGTTGGAACTCATTTTTCTGACCTCCTTCACTTGCACTGCAACTGTTTGGGAATTAAATCTAAAATGAGATTACCAATTATAGAAAATAATCATAAAATGTTGATTCATTTATCTTGTGTGTGTCTTTTTTTCACCACATAACCAATATGGATATGTGCATTGCATGATATATGCATGTATAACCTGTATCATATTACCTGCCATCTCAGGGATGGGGGAAGAGAGAGAAATAAGGAGAGAATATGAATTGCAAAATGTCCAAAACATGTATTTAAAAATTGAATTGGCATGTAAAAAACCAAAATATTTTTGCTTCAATAAAAAGATTGAAATATATTTGTACAAATGTACATATATGCATATACATACATATATACTTGTGTCTTTATATATAAAAGTTTATATGATTTTACATGTTCTTCAGTTCAGTATAACTGAATTCATTAATGTTGGTAGCCTGGTCATTGGGCCACCAACATTAATGAATTCAGTTATTTTCTGTTCATGTATATTCAGATGCAATCACCTGTACCTTAAAAAGTCTAGGATTTAAGAATACTTCCAACAACCAGATGTGTCTTGGATCATCTTGTCCTCATAGATATTACATGTTTTCTTGCTTTTATTATGTAAAAAACAAAAAAATTAAGTATTCAAAAAATTCAAAAAATTATATTATTCAAAAAAAATGTTAAGGAATGTTGGCAACAAAGACATAGAAAAGGCATGGAATATAAAGATATAATACCTAAATGTCTAAGTTAAAAAAACACATCCATTGACCTGCCTTGTCTTTCTAGCATTAAATCCGTTCAGCTCAAACCAGTTTAATAAATACTTATTAAACATCTTTTGCAAGTGATACAAAAATTTAGTCCAGCTCCTGACTCTACCTACTACTTTTCCCTTCCACATCAGTCGTCTACTATGCTAGAGATGCTTCCAGCACTGCTGAATAGTTTCTCTGATGGAAGGTTTATCTTTGGAGTCTCTATTTGAGAAAGAACCTGCACCTGTCAGGCTTACATCAAACTAAACACAGCTCCCTACACTCTGGACCGTTCTTTCTCTTTGCTTGGTTGCTTTAAATCCATGTCTTCTTGCCCTGAGCATATTTTGTTGATATCTTCCCATAAGTCATTGCCACAGAATCCATCAATATGCTTGGAAACTATTTCTAAACTCTTTTGGCTTGCCAAAGATAGCTTTAGAGCAGTGATTCTCAAAGTGGGCTCCACCGCCCCCTCGTGGATGCTGCAGTGATCCAGAGGAGTGGTGATGGCTACAGGTGCATTGGGGATTTTGAATGTTTTAACTTTTTTTGTATTACATTCTATTCTGAGTTTAAGAAATATTTTCATAATTTCAAAGTTCAATGTTTCTAATTTACACTTTTTTACTATATTTTACAAAAAAAGGTAGAAACATTAATACATATATCTTTCCTATTAATTGCTATTAAAAATTTTAAAAATTAATTTCCAGGGGATGCTAAGTAATATTTTTTCTGGAAAGGGGGTGGTAGGCCAAAAAAGTTTGGGAACCACTGCTTTAGAGCATTCTGGTTTTCTCTGCTCAACAAAGGTTCTTGCTACATCATTGGCCCAACTCCACTGGCAGTCATTCATCTCTCTGATGATATCCTATCCTATGACATTAGTAAGATGTTCTAAACTCTTCAAATCCATCATTGGCTCTCTATTAACTTCTCATCATAATTATATAATAAGGAAGAAAATATTATTTTGAAAATATAGGTCTCTATTTCAGAGAAAAGTTCAGTCTAAAAATCATTTCATAATTTTCCAGAGGCAAAATAGTTCATTCTTTCTTTTTTTTTTTCAATTATTGGCCTAGTTTATTGGTAAATAAGCTAAAGCTTGTCCAATACAGATGAATTAATAGACCAGCATTAGAGGTTATTTATCTAATTTCATACCCTGGTCTGGACACTAAGTAATACTTAATTTCATTTGTTAGGATACGTTGGTTTTGTTTGGTTGTTTTTTTTCCTGATCTTCATGTAATCAGTACAATGTCATCTACATATAGAAGTACCTAAACAACCTCAATATCTATAGGAAATTTCTTTTATCAAATAAAATAGTAAATGTGAAGTTCCTTGAAATTATTAAAGACTGACCTGTGGGAGTAGAAATGCAGAAGAAAGAAACATGATTAACATGGTTCAATGGGGATATGGTTGGGGATGTTGACTTTAAATTATCACTCTATTGCAAATATTAATAATATAGATAGATAAGATAGACATACAATGACACATGTAAAGCACAGTGGAATTGCTTGTTGGCTCTGGGAGGAGGGAAAAAGAGGGGAGGGTAAGAACATGAATCATGTAACTATGGAAAAATATTTTAAATTAATTAATTCAATAAAAAATTTAAAAATAGAAAATATTAAAGAGCTATATGAGTGCTAGCTTTTATTATTATTATTACTCTCTCTTGTCATTGCTCATGACAGTACCAAATATCTTTGGAATGCATATGACTCTGTTTTATTTCTAACACGATATTACTTATTAGATAGTCTTTGAACAAAGTTGTTTCTATTGTAGAATTGTTTTTGTTGTTTATTTTTAATTATTTTTCCATGGTTACATGATCCTTGTTCTTTCCCTCCCCTTTTTCCGTCCCCTCATATAGGTGACAAGCAATTCTACTGGATTTTACATGTATTATCACTCAATACCTATTTTCATATTATTCATTTTTGTAATAGAGTAATCTTTTAAAAACCAAAACCCCACATCCTATATCCATGTAAACAAGTGATACATCATGTTTTTCTTCTGCATTTATACTCCAACAGTTCTTTCTCTTGATGTGCCTAGCATTCTTTCTCATAAGTCCCTTGGTGTTGTCATGGATCACTGTATTGGTATTAATAGCAAAGTCAATTACATTTGATCATCCCAAAATATTTTAGTTTCAGTGTACAATGGTCTCTCCTGGTTCTGCTCATTTCACTCTGCATCAGTTCCTGGAGGTATTTCCAGTTCACATGGAATTCCTTCAGTTCATTAAATGGAGTTTCTCTTTCTAATTCCCGTTGTTGAGTTTTGTTGGAAATCTATAGAAATATTGATGATTTATATGGGTATATTTTGTATCTTACAACTTTTCTAAATTATTTTTAGTTGATTTTTTAGGATTTTTAAAAAATACCATCTTATCATCCGCAAAGAGTCATAGTTTAGATTCCTTGTTGCCTACTTTAATCCCTTCATTTCTTTTTCTCCTCTAATTGTTACCTCTAGCATTTCTAATACTATATTAAATAGTAGTGGTGATAATGGGGCTCTCTGCTGCACTCCTGATTTTATTGGGAAGGCTTATAACTTGTCCCCATTACAAATGGTAGATTCTTAGGTTTTAAATAAATTCTGCTTATTATTTTGAGTAAAATCTTTTCTATCTCTATACTTTATAGTGTTTTTAATAGGAATGGGTTTTGTATTCTGTCAAAGGCCTTTTCTGCATCTATTGAGATAATTATGTGATTTTTGTTAGTTTGGGTTGTTGATGTGGCCCATTATGTGTATAATTTCCCCAATATTAGACCAGCCTTGCATTCCTGGTATAAATCCCACCTGGTCATAATGAATAATCCTTGTGATGCCTTATTGTAGTCTCTTTGCTAGTATTTTAAGATTTTTGCATCTATGTTCATTAGGGAGATTGATCTATAGTTGTTAGGGTTTTTTGGTTTCTTTGTTTTTGGTCTTCCTGGCTTGAGAATCAGTACCATATTTGTGTCATAATTTGATAAGACTCCTTCTTTACTTATTTTGTCAAGTAGTTTTCATAGTATTGGGATTCGTTTTTCTTTAATTATTTGATAGAATTCACTTGTAAATCCATCTGGTCCTGGGAATTTTTTCATAGAGAGTTCCTTAATGACTTGTTCAATTTCTTTTTCTGAGATAGGATTATTTAAGTATTCTATGTCCTCTTTTGTTAATCTGGACAATTTATATTTTTGTAAACAGGCGTCCATTTCACCTAGATTGTCATATTCTTTGTCATATAATTGAGCAAAATAGCTCTTAATAGTTGCCCTAATTTCCTCTTCCTTGGAGGTGACATTGCCCTTTTCATTTTGATACTTTTAATTTGATTCTCTTCTTTCTTGTTTCTAAATTAGATTAACCAATATTTTATTTTATTTTTTAAATCCTTACCTTCTGTCTTAGAATCAATACTGTGTATTGGTTCCAAGGCAGAAGAGTGGTAAGGGCTAGGCAATGGGGGTTAAGTGAATTGTCCAGGGTCACACAGCTAGGAAGTGTCTAAGGCCAGATTTAGTCCTAGGACATCTGGCTCTCTGTCTGCTGAGTATAACAATAAAGGGAGCCAGTAACCAATGTTATGGTAGAATGGGAGAGAGAGACAGAGTCTCTCTTCCAGCTTTCCCCTGGGGCCGAATATATACTGGGAGACTTTAAGGGGGTGTCACCCCAAAACTGGGTGACTTGGATGGTCATGCAGCCCCTCAAGAGTTGGGGGCAAGGCTTTCCTATAAAGACAAGGTATGTGGTACCCCAATCCAATCCCGAATAAGGTCAGGGGTCACACAAACCTCCCCCTCAATCAGTTAAATTCACAGAGGGTGGTCCAGCTTCAAGATGGAGGCAGCCAGACCAAGGTGTGGTTCCCCTCTCCCTTGTAGTCTCTCATGCACTCTGGAACACTATCTGACTAATGAATGGCTTTTATTATTCACAATTCAGGGATTGGGGAAAGGGATGAATGGCAAAGAGATTTTTGGGTGCCCTCTTCTCTATTTCTATGGGGTCTCTCACTCAAGAGGGAACCTTTGGGGTTCCCACTCCCAAGCTTCTTCCCCCACCCCTTCTCCTTCTGTTTCTATTACTAGTTTTCTGTTTCTATTCTTTTTCTATAATTGTAAGTTTTAACTGAAAGGGGGTCTCTTAGCAAGGTTGGTTAATGGGAGAAGGAGACTAAGAGATCACTCCCAAAATGGAGTCCAAAAACTTTGCTGACTCGATTTAAGTCTTGATGGATGAGATGTGATGGAATACCTTTGATGAGGGAATCAGGATTTCAAATTCCAAAAGAAAGATCCTCAGGAAGCCCTCAGGACAGGATCTGAGCTGGGTTGTTCTCCTCCTCCCTCTCTCAGTCCATTCCTCCACCAGACGACCTCTCCTACTATCCTCTCCCTGGAGAGATTTCCTGAATTCTCTCTGTTCTCAACTGTCACCAGCTGTCAGCAACTGTCCACAACTCCTTCTCTGGTTCTTTTTGTCCCATCCCCCTTGCACAAATCCCATCCTTACATAAGCCACCTCCTGCCCACTATTTTATATAATTTTTCAAAGAACCAGCTCCTAGTCTTATTTATTAGTTCAATAGTTACTTTACTTTCAATTTTATTAAATTCTCCTTTGATTTTTATGATTTCCAATTTAGTTCTTGTCTGGATTTTAAAAATTTGTTCTTTTTCTAGTTTTTCAAGTTGCATGCCCAAATCATTAATCTTCTCCTCTAATTTTTTTGATATTGCACTCAGAAATATACATTTTCCCTTGAATAAAGTTTTGGCTTTTTCTCATAGATTTGCATAGGTTGTCTCCTCATTGTCATTCTCTTTAATGAAATCAGTAATTGTTTCTTTGATTTGTTCTTTGACCCACAATTTTTAAAGAATTATATTATTTAGTTACAAGTTTATTTTAAATCTATCTCTCCATGAATCCTTACTAATTATGATTTTTATCACATTATGTTCGAAGAAAGTTGCATTTATTATTTCTGCCTTTCTGCATTTGTTTGCAATGTTTTTATGCCCTGGTACATGGATGATCTTTTTATATGTACCTTGTGCTGCAGAAAAGAAAGTATATTCCTTTTTATCCCTATTTAATTTTCCCCACACATCTATTAGCTCTAATTTTTCTAACATTTAATTCACTTTCCTTACTTTTTTCTTATTTATTTTTTGCTTTGATTTGTCTAGATCTGATAGTGGAAGGTTGAAGCCCCCTACTAGTGTTGTTTTACTATTTATTTCCCCCTTAAGCTCCTTTAATTTCTCCTTTAAAAATCTGGAAGCTGTACTTTTTGGTGGATATATGCTGAGTATTGATATTTCTTCATTATTTATATTATCTTTTATCAAAATGTAATTTCCTTCCTTGTCTTTTTTAATCAAATCTAATTTTACTTTAGCTTTGTCTGAGATCATGATTGTTATTTATGTCTTCTTTGTCTTATTTGAAACCCAATAGATTGTGCTCCAGCCTCTTACCTTTACCCTGTGTGCCTACCTTTCTCATGCGTGTTTCTTGTAGATAACAGATGCTAGGATTTTTGTATTTAATCCACTCTGCTATTTGCTTGCATTTTGTTGGTGAATTCATCCCATTCTCATTCATAATTATGATTACCATCTGTGTATTCACCTTCATTTTGGCTTCCTTCTTTAATCCTGACCTTTCTCCTTTTATTCTCTCCCTTCCCACCAGTGTTTTGCTTTCAGTTAGTCTCCCCCTTTCCCTTTCCTTATACTTCTCCCCTTAACCCATCCTCACTTTTTACTACTCTCTTACTTTAAGATCTTTTGGTAACCCCCACCCCCACCTCAGCCTTTCTCTCCCTTGTATTACTGCCCTCCATACCACCCTGTTCTTTATTTCCCTTCTACTTTTCTATAGGGTAAGATACAATTCAATACTCCAATGAGTTTGGATGTTCTTCTCTCTCTGAGCCAATTCCAATGAGAGTATGGTTAAGTATAACCTGTCACCAACCTCTTCCTCTCTTCCATTATATTGGTCTCCTCCCATCCCCACCCCATACTTCTTTATGTGATATATTTCACCTCATTTATCTTTTCCCATTTCTTTTAGTATTATCCTCTTCCTCCTGGTTTTATTTTTATTTTTTTAATATACCGTCTTAATCAGTTAAGTATCACCCCTTCTATGTGTATTTCTTCTAACTACTATGACAATGATAACAATTTTTAAAGATATCATCTGTAACTTTTGTTACAGATGATATTTTTTATAGAGGACTATTAACCATTTGACCTTATTGAAGGCCTTAATTTTTTCCTCTTTCTTTTCTTTTTCTCTTTACCTTGTAATGCTTCTCTTGGATTTTGCATTTGGGTCTCAAATTTTCTATTTAAGTCTGTTTTTTTCTTCAGGAATGTTTAGAATTCTTCTATTTTTATTAAATGATCATACTTTCCCCTAAAAAAGTATAGTTTGCAGGGTAGTTGATTCTTGATTGTAGACTCAGTTCTGTTTCCTTCTAGAATATCATAATCCAAGCTTTCCAGTCCTTCAATATGAAGGCTGTCTGGTTCTATGTGACCCTGACTAGGGCTCCCTGATCTTTAAATTGTTTCTTTCTAGCTACTTGTAGTATTTTCTCCTTGATCTGAGAGCTCTTGAACTTGGTTATAATGTTCCTAGATGTCATTTAG
This sequence comes from Gracilinanus agilis, assembly GCF_016433145.1. Classification (NCBI taxonomy): domain Eukaryota; kingdom Metazoa; phylum Chordata; class Mammalia; order Didelphimorphia; family Didelphidae; genus Gracilinanus; species Gracilinanus agilis. Next base: position 426,564,910 of record NC_058133.1, on the reverse strand, counting down.
AGATGATCTGTGGATTCTTTCAATCACTATTTTACTCTCTTGTTCAAGGATATCAGGGCGGTTTTCTTGGATAATTTCCTGTATTATGATGTTTAGGCTTTTTTTTTTTTGGTCATGGTCTTTGAGTAGTCCAATAATGTTTAAATTGTCTCTCCTAATGTATTTTCTAGGTTAGTTTTTTATGAGGCATTTCATATTTTCTTCTATTATTTCATTCTTTTGATTTTGGTTTATAGATTCTTGATGTCTCATTAAGTCATTAGTTTCTAATTGTTCAATTCAAATTTTTAAAGACTGAATGTCATCCATGACTTTTTTGATACTCCTTTTTCTTTTGATCTATTTTTCAAGTCCTTTTAATCTTTTTTCTTTTTGCTTCATTTTTCAGCTTGTAAATTCTAGCTTTTAAGACTTCTCATTTTAGTTCATTTGCCTCTGCTTCCAGATGACTTGTTCTGCTTTTTAAGTTCTCCTTTTCCCAGTTTTCTTCAACCTATCTTGTTTTTTGAATTCTTTTTTGAGCTCTCCAGAGCCTCAGTCCAATTTGCTGAAGTTTTTGAGGTATGTATACAGAATATTACATCAATAGAAAGCTCTTGGAATATGTGTGTGTACAAGTGAATAGCATAACATACACTCGCGTGTGTATATTTTCTCTTTTTTTCTCTCTGAATTTCCTCTCTCCCAAGGGGGAACTCCATTATTTATATTGTCTAGTTTATAATCTCCTATGCATACTTTCTCTGATCTCTGTTTTGTTTTGACTTCAATAAATGGTTTTTTGGGCTACCTGCTATGTGTGTTCACTATGGGACTGGTATTCAACAGGAAAGATATAAAGCTTTGGATATAGAGTTTGGAGTCCCGCTTTCTCTAATAATGAAATAGCCAAAGAGATTTAAACAAAGCTTGAAAAAGGTCCAACAAGAGCAGAGCTACCTCTCTACACACTGGCTTCAGGATTGGGGTATATATATATATATATATTTGTATAGAGAGCCAGCTCCCTATATGGTAGGGGTCCTGAGTGGCGTTTTGTGGAGTCAGATTGTTAAGACAGGAAAAAGAAAATGAGAACAACCAGACAAGTGGTTAGCCCAAGTTGATCTAATGCTATGAGATTTGGAGTTTATTTTATACTGGTTTCAAACAAAGAACACAAAGAAAGAGTCACAGCTGTGAAGGGGTTACAAATCATACACAACCCATTAAAGTCTAAAAAGTAGAGAGATGGGTACAAGGGCAAGGGCCAAATTCCAACCACCAATTAGTAGGGCTTAATTCTGGGAGCAGAAATATATTTCATAGAGATGTTTACTAATTGCATTCTGCCTTGATTTACAGGACTGCACCTGATCAGATAAAGTCCAGCTACAGCTTATCTAAGTAATATTTTTTAGGGTTTAGGCTTCTTAATTATCAAGGAGAGAAATTGTTAACTCAGTAGCTGCTGGTCTGATTAAGGACTCAAAGCTTTTCAATAAGTCTATAATGTTTTTCCAATAAGAAAAGGTATGGATCATAAAAGGGGTCAAAAGAGGGGTCTCAGATTTTTATCTATTCTCTTATTGGCTTCTCACATATATGTATATATGCATGTATGCATATGTATATATATATAATATTAAGATGGTGCATGCAAACATATGCACACACACATATATATACATATATAAACACATACATATAAATACAGTTTAGTGAAGCTCAATACCATTATGTTGACCACTTAATGATGACTTTTTCTTAACTAGTTTATTGTTACAATCAGTTAATTAAGAAATGTTAACCAATATTTTCACACAAAATACTTATTTTTACATATAGAGCTCATGGGCAACCCTTTCTACTAACACATTGACACATTGGTTCCCCCCCACAGACAAGGTTACTCCAGATTTAAGGTCCTTTGTAGTTTAAAATTAAAAACCATACATTATGAATTATTGTTATTCTGTTTTTACTTTTTATTTGGTTATTAAAGTCTTGCTTCTTACCTTTGCCTAGAGTGCATATTTTTCATTAATTGTTACATATAATACTAGATAATTATACAATGACTTTTCTACCTCAACAGGGTTGAGAAAGTATATAACATGCCTTTGTTTACCTTTTCTCCGTCTTTTTCTCTTCCCCAGTACCTAAGACATAGCATCTGTTCAATAATGATTTAATTAGTGAATGAATATATGCTACTTTTCTATGGATATTTACATAGTAACAGGTCTTAATTATATCCAAGATTTGGTTATTCCTTCAAAGTGTCCTTTGCCAGTGTCTTCCTCACTTTAATAAAATATAAGTAGTTAAGTTCTTGCTATCTGCTATCAAGCTCAAGCTTGATGATTGACCAAAAAAAAATAAAAAATATGCCATTAGCATTTTTCCCATTTTATCATGTGACCAGAATCAAAAGATATCTCTCAATGACTGTGGTTATATGGGCCAAACTGATTTATCATACAGACCAGTGACCTGTCTTTTCAAATGACTGTTATCTAATACTTCAGGGAAGTGGGACAGGGCGTAAAGGCCATTAATGTTTTGCCAAGAGCGCAACAGATTATGTTGGAGAAAACAACGTCCTCCCCGGCTGTCAACTAATTTCATGCTCTTGCCTTCCTATTTTTTCTTGAGGGTTTTTATTATTTTTTCAATGTGTGATAACATTCAAATAAAAGACAAGTAAAAAGTGTAGTGCATTCAGAAGTGAGAAAAAGAGATAGAAGGAAATGCTTCTCAAGTGAGCTTATTGCTTTTTAATTAGTGCCTATGGGAAGATACGTTTCTATAGCAGTTCCATTTCTACCAGTAAAATCTTGAAACATTGATGTGCAAAATCACTCTTACATATACCACCATCTCCTTCCCCAGAGCAGACATAAATAAATAACTAATGGAAAAGTCAGGAAACGGAATCTTTCATCCCTATTTTGCAATAGCCTCAAAAGGATGGAGAGAGAGAGAGAAGAAAAAAAAGGAGACAAAATACTTGATATAACAGCTGTTACAGTGAATCTATGAAACCTGGGGAGACGCCATCCTGTATAGCAAAAGTTGAAGGCACAGGGAATGTATAGTGGCATATTTCACTTTGTAATGAGGTAGGCAGTCATGCGATAAAATCATTTTCCTTCTCTAGGACACTCTGTTGGATAGTTTTTTCTCCCCATCACATTTAACTGCTCTCAAGTATCAGAATGCTATTCCCACTTTATTGCTATTCTTTCCCATAACCTCCTCAATAAATAGAAATCTTGTAACAATGGAGAAGTTGCTGGAAAACCTTTGGCCTAACATATAAAATGGAAGATGGTGAGGGAAAGTTGGTGGAAAATATACCAATCGATCATCCAAACTCATGGAAACAATAATAATATATTAATATTGTCATGAAAGTTAGTGTCAGCTTTTGGACACAAAATCTATAGAAAAAAATTAGCCTATGGACATCTGAAAACTGAAGCTATTACTCCTACCCCCATTATAATGTTCTTCAATCCTGCGAATGTTTGCAACAATCAGATTTGTGAATTTTGTGACACAGTTAATAAGGGAAGAGTTTATGGATTCAGAGGGAGCTGCTGTTTGGGGATTATAAACATTTTAAAAAGGTCTTTGAAACTTCTGAACCCAAATATAAAGAGGTGATGAGAAGGAAAAAAATATAAGAAAAAATTTAATTCTTTAATTCATCAGTGCCATTCTTTTAAAGACTTCAAAGATAGTTAAACCTATGATCCCCTTAATGCTCATAGAATTCTAGAAAAGGGGTAGGCACATAAGGAAGCTAAAACTAAATCAGGGACATCATCCTCATCACTTAACACAGTTTCTGACACATAGGAAATATTTAAATGCTTGTGTGAGGATTGACTGTCCTCCCACAATATTGACATCCCATAATAGCACTCCCTCACACACACACACACACACACACACACACACACACACACACACACACACACATCTTTTCTTACCACTTTTTACAGATCACAAAGTGAAACCCAGGTCTACTAGCTGCTTATATACCAGGCTGCCTACAGAAGAAAATGGGGAAAGCACACATTTCAAAATAGTTGTGATTACATGCTTTAAGCATAACTTGATTCTTTTGCTTTAGTCAGACCTACAAAACATGAGTTCCTCTGAAGCAAGAATGCTTTCTTTCTGATCAAATTTCTAACATAGGCTAAATTCTAATAGGCATTAATTATTCTAAAATAATTATTTCTTCTTTGGCCCATACATGAGAGAGTCAGAATCAGCCCCTTCATTTTCTTTTCAGTTCACAGACATGCATGCCAAAGAAATTATTTCGACAAACCAGGACACAATAATTATCTTGGAAATGTCAAGGTCATTTTTTCCTGAATCATAATTATATTTACATAAATATAAATTACAATCTAACATGAAGTATCTAATATTATAATATAGAAATTAAATTCAGAATTTTTGTTTTTTCTAATTAAGAAATGTCTATTAAATACCTACTCTACAAAGAGGTTATTTACTGAAACCACAAATTTAACAAAAGTATTAAGTATTAACTCAATGGCAAGTACTGTGCTAGGTGCTAGGGATACAAAGACCAAAAACAAATAGTCTGTCCTCAAGTTTTATGTTATATCAAGAGATAAAATATCTATATATGAATAAATTTATGTATAATGTCATGTTAGGAGGGAGACAGTATTGCTAAATAAGTAGCCCTTAAATAAGAAGCCCTTAAATAAGAAGGTGATGTGTGAAATTCGTTTAAAAGAAGGGCATTTCTACAAAATGAGGTGGAGAAAGGATTTCTTTCCAGATATGGGTAACACTTATGGAAAAGCAAGATGGGAGAGAGAGAATGTGTGATATAGGATATGCCATGTAGAAGGTCAGGCTTACTTCATTCACATAACTAATGCTTTTGTCTACAGGATTTCAAATACCTACTTAGACTTAATCAGATCAAGGATCATGGCAGTAGAGCTGGATGGGATCATAAAGCTCATCTGGTTAGATTCTCTAACTTAACAAAAGAAGGACAGAGACCAGGCAAGGTTAAACGACTTGCTTCTAATAACCCAGGTAACTTGCAGAAACATGATTCCAATTTATGTTCTCTGACTTCAAATCCAGCATATTTTCTCTTGCTAACTTTGTATTTTTATTTATTTTAGAAAAAGTTGCTTTAAATTATTAGAATTAATATGGGAAAATCTTCCTGGCATTGGCCTTCTTAGGAACTTTTGCCAAAATATAGGAGTTTGAAATTTGAACCTATCTATTTGAATCTATCAAAATGAGAAGTAAATTCTTTCTTTAAATATGAAGGTTTTTAAAAGCATACTGTGCTATTGATTCCTGAAAACGATTTTTTTTATATTTGAATGAGTAAGCATCTCGGTTTTTCTTCCAGTTGTCATGGAACAAAGACGAGTGATTTCTTTTGAAAAACTATTCAGAAGATTTGTGCCAGGCTTGAGCATCTATATACTGAGACTTAGCATAGGCATCATTTTATGGATAACTTGAAAATTATTGGAAATTCTGATTTATAGTGGAATTTCTGACAGATTGTTTACTTGTAATATCATGAACAGTGTTAGTATAATATCTGGAAGGATGAAGTAATGATGTTCATATTAGGAGTTAGTTGCCATATCTTTTCATTCTGAAATATTGTTACCATTAACATCTTTTTGCTATGTTTCTGTCATTCACTGAGTTTCCCAAATACTATTTGGGGACCTTTATGGGAAACAGATTGAAATGATAAATGAAACATCTAGGTCATTTTTGGAACCAAAATTATTTTCATTTTTCTTTTTTTTATTAAGTCATGGAGAAAATATTCCTTGCATATCACAAGGTATATTAGAAATAGAATTTTAAGTTACTTTTGTAGACCCCAATTTTAGTCTTTTGAAACATGAACCATGCTGATTTCAACCAATGAAACACAGAAGTAAACATAATGTTTGGAAAGCCATTGCAAAACCTTAAGTACTCTCAGACATCCTTTAGAAGCAGCACCTGCTAGAAGTGCCATTAGGTGCTAAAAGGAAAGTTGAGGTTTTGCTAGTTTCTAGAGCCAATTTCCAAGTCCTTGGATCAAGGTTAAGATTTCTATAGTCATTGAATGAAAATAAAATTCTTAATCTAAAAGAATGAATTATATTGACATTTTTCCTCCTCCAGTGCTAGAATACATTTCCTCCTTTCTCCAACTCTTAGCATCCTTCTTTTTAGGCTTTGCTCAAGTGTAGATGCCTACAGGAAACATTTCTTAATCCCTCTTTCTTGCTTAAATTCTTTTTTATTAACTCATTTGTGCATATACTCTGTTATATCCCACCTACATCTCACCAAGTAGAACCTAGACATCTTTGGGATAGAAGCAATTTAATTTTGATTGTTAGATCCCTGTTTCTTGCACATTAGAGATGTTTAGTGTTTGTTGCGTTGAAGTGAAGCTGGTTTTTAAAAGGCTAAACCAATGTTAGTTTCTAGAACTCTGGAAAGTTGTTGAGTTCAATATATTGTGTTATATCTTTAACTATATATCTGTATATTATCTATGGTTCATCCTAGCTAAATGAAGAAAGGTATATCAAGAGAAAGGTGATGACTTGAAATCAGAATGCCTTGGGTCCACATACTGACTCAGATATTTAATGGCTGTATAACACTGGGGTTTGGGGGATACGTTGTGGCAATGGGGGAAGGCTGGGGGTAGGGAGGGTTGTGCATTTCTTACTATATTCTGGCTTCATTTTCTGCATCTCTAAAATGGGAATAATAATAGTTAACTACCTTAAAGTGTTTTGTGAAGCTCAAATGAGATAATATATTTAAAGTGCTCTATCAACTTTAAAGTATGAACTATCATTATTATCTGATGAAGTGATAAAGTTTTTATCATAGGTAAAGGCTATGACAACTCTGCAGAAATTGAAATCTATATTAGTAGAAGAAAACATGAATTGGATGAAAAAAGTCAAGTTTTTAAAAATGCAACTTTATTTTGTTTCTTCAGCTGAAAACACATCATTTCCTCCTTTTCTTTTTTTAAAAATCTATTCTTGGGGGCAGCTGGGTGGCTCAGTGGATTGAGAGCCAGGCTTAGAGATGGGAGGTCTTAGGTTCAAATCTGGCCTCAGACACTTCCCAGCTGTGTGACCCTGGGCAAGTCACTTGACCCCCATTGCCTAGCCCTTACCACTCTTCTGCCTTGGAGCCATTACACAGTATTGACTCTAAGACAGAAGGTAAGGGTTTAAAAAAATCTATTCTTTCTTAACCTATCATTTCTCCATTAACTTTAGCCATTAGATAACCTTGGCTCTTTTAAACCTTGTATTATTCTCTTTTTACTCTTAATCTCTGGGCATCTTTTCTTCTTTTAAAAAATTATATTTTTTATGTTAAAATTTTCAGGTGACTCCCTCCTCCCTCCCTCCAATCCCTACTCTAGAGAAGGCATCATTTGCCAAAAAGATATATGTAAAGGCAGTTAGGTGGCTTGATGGATTTGATGCTAGTTTTAGAGGTAGGAAGTCCTGGGTTAAAATCTAGCCTCAGATGCTTCCTAGCTATGGATAAGTAACATTGAGCAAATCATTTAACTCCCATTGCTTAACCCTTATGGCTCTTCTGCCTTGGAACCAATACACAGTATTGATTCTAAGATGGAAGGTAGGGATTATACATATATACATACATATATACATATACATACACACAGACACATATACAGTGATATCTTGGTTTTCCTTGATAATCCCTCCAAAGACAATCCACAAAATCTGAAACCTATGACAATCAAGGCAATCATTTCCATTTGAATCAATGTAAATCCAATTCATTCATTCTAGACACTCACTGCTGATAACCAACTTTAATGAAAACTGAGATATTACTGTATATTATGTCTTTCTTGTTTCTATATATCAATTCTTTCTCTAGCCTATGTAATCTAGTCTTCAGACAATATTTTTGTTACTGTATGTAATGTTTTCTTGGTTCTTGTTTTGCTCTTCATAACTTCATGTAGGTTTTTTCATGTTTGTAAAAAAACCTGTTCGTCATTTCTTTTGGTGAAATAGTATTTAATTACTATAGGGGGCCATGCCTCTATATGATTTTTGGGGTCCTGAGCGGCGTGGTGGCATAGGATGGTTAAAGCAGGAGAAAGAAAATGAGAACAACTAGACTAGTGGTTAGCCCATGCTGTTCCAAATTCTGTGGGCATGGAAGTTTATTATATATCTTTCTCAAAAAAGAAGTCACAGTTGGTAAGGGGCAATAAATCACGTATAATCCATTGAAGTTTAAAGAATACAGATGCAAAGACAAATGGTCAAATTCCAAACCCCAATTCAGCAGGTTATAATTCCGGGAGAGGAAATATCCTATGGAGATGCTCATCAATTGAAATCTGCATACAGACTAAAGACTCAGGTTTTAATCTGAGTATGGAATCAGCCTTTGTTTAAGATTAAGGCTTCTTCAATTATCAAGGGAGGAAATTATCAATTCAATAGAAGCTGGTCTGCCACTTCAAAGCTCTCCAATAAGAATTGTAAAAAAGGTGGGGATCAAAGACTGAGTCAAAAGAGGAGCCTCAGATTTTTACCTTAGATGGCCCATTCAGTCTGCATCCTGACATGCAGGGCAGAAAAATCATACACACAGTTTTACTTGCCGATGATTTTGTAATGGGATCCAGATAAAATATCTGTTACAGACTCTGTTTCTCTAAATGACTCCTAATAGCCTTCTTGGAGGGATCAAGTTGATTTTGGATTAACCTACCTGCTGGTACCAGAACTTTTCAGGGCTCAGGTGACCAGGACCAAACACAAAGACTGCCTCAGCCTGGATTGGTCACGTAGGGAATCCAGATAACAGGCCCTAAATTTGATCCTATTTCTCCAAAGGTTTTAATACATAGAACGGCTTCCCACAAATTACAATCCTATGCCAAAATTCATTGGATAGTTTCCCAATTCATGAAGATTCCCTCAATTTCTAGTTCTTTGCCACCACAAAGTGAATTGTTATAAATATTTTAGAGCATACAAGTTCTTTTCCTTTTTCCCTGATCACCTTAGAAAATAAATCTCATAGTGGTATATCAAAAAGTATACACAAGTGTATAACTCTTTGGGCATAATTCCAAGTTGCTTCCCAAAATGGTTAGTGTCCCTGTTTTTTGAAATCCCCTCAAACATGTTATATTGTCTTTTTTTTTTATCATTTTAGCCAGTCTGATATAGTGATCCCTCACCTAACATAGGAGTTATGTTCCAGAAACCCCCATAATAGGTGAAAATTTGGAAGTAGTGGTGTTATATTTATTTTATTATTTATATGGCATAAATTCAAACTTTTAAAAACATTTCACATAAACACAACACTGCAGAGCAACACTAAGCTCAGTGATCAGACATTGATGTGAAGTGGACAAGGAGAGATGCTGAATGTACGGGCACAGTGTGGGGCAGCCACTGAGCCAATCAGAGCCCAGCATACAGAACACAGTGCTGTGGTTGGTTGCCTTTCATTCCATCAGCTAATAGAGTGCCATGTACAATCTCACACTGACAAACTGCCCAAGGGGTACCTGTAGTGGTGTATTGCATTTCCATTGTGCACAGTACGTTATTCATCTGCAAAATCCTGCGATATAGCAAAAACTCTGATACTGAATTAGATATATATTTTTTAAAACCCACAATACAGTGAAGCCACGATAAGTGAACTGTGATATAGTGATGGACGACTGTAGGTATTTTGTTTTTCTTCATCATCTTTCATGCCCTGCCTTACATTTCAATATTTTCCCAACCATCTTGCTTAAAATAGAAAAATTCAATGGATACTATTGCTTTCAATGACTCATTGCTTATGTAAATGTGTTATTCATTCATTTGAGTTATGTCTAACTCTTCATGATATCATTTGAGGTTTTCTCAGCAAAGATAATGAAATAGTTTGCCATTCCCTTCTCTAGCTCATTTTGAAGATAAAGAAACTGAGACAAAGTTAAGTGACGTGCTCAGGATCACATAGTAAATTTTCTTTCTCTAGCTCATTTTGAAGATAAAGAAACTAAGACAAAGTTAAGTGACTTGCTCAGGGTCACATAGTAAGTGTCTGAGGCTGGATTTGAACTCAGGAAGATGAATCTTCCTGACTCAAAGCCTCGTACTTTATCTACTGTACCACCTAGCCACCCCTTTCAGTGAATATACATATACTATAAATCATAGATCTTATTATCTAGTTCAACAGACTCATTTTATAGGTGATGAAATTAAGACCCAAAGAAATTAACTGTCTTCTCTAAAGTCAAACAGGGAGAAAACAGCAAAGAGAAAGCTAAACCTAGGTTCTCAGACTTCAAATCCAGTTCTCTATTCTCTCCTGTATTTTGCCTTCTTAATTAAGAAGACAACAAAAATAATTCTTTCTAAGGAAGTAAATTGTGTTGTAGTAGAAAATTACTCAGAAATTGCTCTGCTAGTTAAAATCTCTGCTTCCTTTAATCCATATATTCTTAATCTCAGTAGACCAAAGGGACTTGTCATGAAAGGACAAACTTGTTATTCTTCACCTCTCAACCTCTGCCATGATCCTGAATTCTAGGTATATCCTAAATGATGTTACAGGGCCATTTAGAATTCTCATTCATAAATTGAATCAAATGCTTTTTTTGAATTAATTCATATTACCTAGTAAACTTGCCTGGGAGTAATAATGATTTCCATAAGTTTGTTACCTATCATGTAAATTCTTACACATTCCAAACGTAACTCACTCCAGTTTCAGAGGCTGTGCCTTTCTTCGAAAATTCAATAAACATCTATTTTAACACACATTTATTAATTGTTTGCTACATGCCAAGAATTGTGATAGTCCTTGGGGATAAAAAGGTGAAAATATGATATGTCTTTACTTCCATGGACATCCCTAATGTATTAGGGGGTGGAGGATTGTTACTCTTTGATTTAGTGATGAAATTCTGTATTTTTTCTTATCGATGTATATTTTGGTTATCTTTTTCTCTCTATTTTCCTTTCTAGATTGAAAAGCACCAATCTTTTAGTTTGTCTTTAAGGAACAATATCTCCCATTCCTGGCCTTCAGTTGTTCAATTTCAGGTTACTACCAAAAAGAAACTGAAGTCCCACCTATGTGCTGAACACTCTGATAGATGCTAGGAGAGCTACCAAGTTTAGTTAAAAAAGGGTTTCCTATTCTCATAGGGGTTTTAGTCTTGAAATTCCCATATATTTTTTTCATTGCATCTGATAATATGGATAAAAGAATAATATCTTTTCTTGAGATAGATCCTGACTCCCTCTTGCCTTAAGATTAATAGTGACTCAAACTAATTTGTAGTAAGCATGTCAGAGAGTTGCAGAATAATATCCTCAATGAAAGAGAATAGATCTTAGGTAGGGGTGGTTTAAAGAAAAAACATAGATAGTGTTTATACATACATATATATATTTGAATAATGTTTTTATATATGTGAACTTAGAAAAATTTTTACTAAAGAGTTAAATTTTGATTGATTGTTAAGCATAGTTAGAAAGTTAATGTGCAAGGATATGGAGGGAGGATATTTCAAATAAGAGTCAGCACAAACTAATGCTTAAAAGATAGAGAAATTCTGGGATAAAAATAATCATAAGATCATAATCTAAAGCTGAAAAGGACCTCATAGGTCTTTGAATTCAGGCTTTTCATCATATAGATGAAGATACTGAAGCCAAAAAAATTAAAGTGGTTTACCCAGGGTCACTCAGATAATATATAACTGAGTTAAAATTTGAAGTCATCCTGAGGTATTATGTCAGTCCAGGTCTTCCTGCCTCCAGGCTTGGTGCTCAGATACAGTAATATCATATAGTGGATGGAGTGCAAAACTTGCCAAGAAAAATTAGACTTGAATCTTGCCTCCCCTGTTTACAAACTTCGTACTCCAGGCAAATTAAATAACCTTTCTTTGTCTCTATTACTACATCTATAAATCTAGACTAGTCAAATCTAAAGCATTTATTTCATAAGGATGTCATAAGGATCAGATGAAGCAATGTATATAAAGTGTTTTGTAAAATTTTACAGCATAACAGAAAACTTGTTATATGGATATATTATGTACAACGAAAGATATAATACAAAAACGCTTGGAAAATAAGAGAAGGAAGATACTAATCATAGAAGGTGTTGAGGAGCGAGGCATAGAGGGAAGTTTCACAGGAGCAAAGTGATAAAGGAAGAAGAGGATTTAGTTAAGCATTGATAGGGATAAGGTACAGGATAGACTTTGGGGACATTTTTTCATTGCTTTTGGTTTCCCTTGTATAATGTCCTTCAAATTCTTTTGAGGACCCACTGAATTTGGATTTTTTTCCTAACCTGCCATCCATTGTGGCATTTCCTATTCTCACTTGACCCATTTTTTTATCTCAAAAGCCACAGTTTCCCCCCCTGCAGTCACCTCTTTGCCTCTAACTGTTAGTTCAAGCCAAAGATTTTTTTCTCCTGAGCTTCTGGCATTTTTGATGCTCAGCACACATTTTTCCTGTACTTTCAATAAGATATTTAAAAAATACTCTATAGGTTTCTTCTGGATTATTGACTTTTTAAAGTCTACCTTTCAATTTTTATTCCTAAGTAATGTCTGCATTTTGTCATAGTTCCCTTTTCTAAAATTGAATAACTGTGTGATAGATTTCTTGGGTTTCCCTTTCCTACTAAAAACCTTTGAAATGTGACTAGTTTCTACCCTCTTCTTTCCTGCATAGTTCATTTTTCTACCTCATGCTTAGTCCCTGCTCTCTTTATTTTTTAAACTACAGTCATTAAAACTACAGGGAAAGAGGCATTTTGCTCTCTTAAATAAAGTCTATGATCCAGTGGTACCAGCAGATAACACTATCAAAAACAATGATTCAGCTTGTGTCTAATTTGCAATGTAGGGAGTATGGGATTTTCAGGGAGGTGTAGCATTTCTGATGTGAGGACTTGCCAAATTCTTTTCAGGGCTATTCATCTACCTTTGGTGTCCACCTCTGACCCACCTCTAACCTGTGGATCCAAGACATTCTAATACGCCCAGCAACCATACCTAGTAAAATCGTCTCCATAGACAGGCTAAACCAGGCTGAGGGTATTTGACAGACCTTGAACTTGTCAGTGCATTAAGGAGGTGTCTACCCCAAGGATGTGAAGATTTCCCCTGGTGGAAAGGGCAGATTAGAACAATTTGTTCCAGTAGCCATAAGGGTAGCTGATGAAGTTAAAAAAAAAAAAAGAATTTAGTCAGACACAGAAAACTCCAAGATCATCCTTTACATCCCAGGACATCACCAGTTGTCCTGACTTTTGTCTCCTTACTGGACTTGGATGACTCTGGAATAGAGAATGAAGCTGATTACTCCATGCAATTCTGCCTAACTTACATGAATCATCAACTATAATGTCTTCAGCCCTCTTTGAAAATGAAGGATGGTATCAATTTGCATATACTATTTAGATGAATGTAGTCAGCTACCTTTCCATTACCCAAACACAAAGTATAGTGTATAATACAAACAAAATGGTTAGAGTATTGGAGTTGAGGTCCAGAAGACTAGGGTCTGAATTTCCTTTTGACAAGGAGATCCTGTCCTCTAGTCTAGATACATGACCTTGACTGTTTTTAATCAGTAAAATTTAAGCAATATTACAACTATGTCATATGTTTATTGTGAGTATCAAATGAAGTTATGCATATATAGCACTTTCTAGCTTCAAAGAGTACTACAAATGGGAAGAATATTATTGTAGAGGAAAGACAATGGGCTTGGAGACAGAAGAGATGGGTTGAGTCTTATCTTAGCTGAGTAAGTTCATGAAAGTTACTTAGCCTCTGTGAAGCTCAATTTCCTTAATTGTTTAAAAAGCTTCATTGTGTTATAAAGGGGTTCACATGATCTTTAAGAGGCTTTTTATTTCCAATCTTATTTCCCTCATCCACTTAGAGTATAGAGACATGAACCTGGCAGGTTACCCCAGAGTAACCTACATCTCCCCTTACAAGCACCCAGATTCACAAGGATCAAAATATAGAACTGTTTTGTTTACAAATTAAAAGACACAGGATGAATCAGAGAGCATCAAGAGTTAGTGTCACTCATTATAGAGACCTATAAAGTTTCCTTGACTTAGAAACATTAGAGTGGGTAAAGCTCTAGCAAAAGGGCAAGCTGGCATTTATTTTTTCACAGAACTAGGCCCTTTATTTATTCTCTCTTGCTTTTTCCTCAGTAATCTGTCTCTAGACCTCCATAGTCATTACCCCTCTCCTTTCTATCCTCATTTACTCACCTAGGTGACTAAAAGACGATGGATACTACTGAAAAGCCTCATTCATTTTCCTCCATAGCCAGATCTACTTTCTGAAGCTCTGCTCCATTTCTGGCTTTTGCAACTCTGCTTCTTTCTAGGAGATTGTACATATGACATTTTGTAGGAGGTCAGCTCTATAGGGTCTGGTCCAAGAGGACAAACTGTCCTAAGCTTTGGGCCAAAACAGTTATAACTCAAAAGTTACATCAAGCCCAAAGAGCCACTGCTCTTTTAAACCCTGTTTTTGTGCCTCATAGGTCTACATTCCAAGGTCTATCTCAGGATTTTCCACCTTCCTTTAGTAATCAGGGAATTCACATTAAATTTTAGGTTTTGAAGAACACTTTCATTTTTTTCTTTGCTTTCCTTCATGACTTCATTTTGTCCTTCTTGGCCAGCTAAATTGGACCGGGTTATACATATTATCCTGTCACTAAACAAGGAAAGGAAGGGAATGGGGGAAAGTGAGGAGGAATGGGGAGCAGAGAGTAAAGTAGGGAAAGGTAGAATAAAGAGGAGGGAGTGAGGAAGGGAGGAGAAAGGGGGAAAGAGAAGAGGAAAGATAAGACAGGAGAGGAGAAGAGGGAAGGAGAAATAGAAAGGGTGGTTCTTTCCAGTTCAAATATCAACTTCTAAGAAAAAACAAATGTATCTTCCTTGATACATTTGTAAAATAGGGAGATAAAATAATAGTACCTCTTATTTCATGGGGTCACTTAATGAAAGGGGTACATTACACAAATGTAAGTATGATTTTTTTTCTCTCTGTTGCTCTTGAAAAGCATTTTCTATGCTGGGGGCTTATAACTGCTAAAATCTAGAGCAGTGATAGGCAAACTTTTTAAAGAGGGGGCCAAAGGAAAGGAAATGCTCATCTGTCAGTGTGTTTCTAAGGCAACTCTTTCGAAGTCTCATTGTATTGTATCCTACTCATTATATTTGTCAGATTAGGATAGAACATTTCAGGGGGCCTGCATCTGGCCTGAGGCCATAGTTTGCCCATCACTGGTCTAGAGTAAATTATAAGGGCTGGAAAATGTCAAAAGGTTATTATTAGCCTCATTGGCTTATTATTATTATTAGCTTAATAATATTTATTTTAATGATAACAACTGGGATTTATATAGTGCATTGAGACTTATTGCACATTTTATGTACATTATCATTTCATTCTCTCAATCTCTTACAGAGAATCTCTTCACTTATTCACCCTACTTTAGTTAGTGTTCTGAATTGAAGTGTGTTGCAACAGCAAATGGACTACCATAAGCAAATTACTGGGAATATGCAATAATAATAACAATAATGAAGAACATAAGGTTTTCAGAGCCCTTTACAATATTTACATTATCCTCACAACAGCTCCGGGAGATAGTTCCTATTATTCCTGCCATTTTATAGAAGTAGTTACTGAAGCAGGTAAAGTTTGTGACTCGCTCCCACATAACTAGTTACTTTCCAAAACTGAATCAGAACTTAGATCATCCTGGCTCCAGGTCGGGCCCCACTGGACCACATGTCCAGACTCAGTGGAGAGAACTATTTTTTCCCCTCCATGTACAGAAATGTTTTTTTAAAGTAGCATTAAGATTGTTTTGTTATTAGCTCTAACTTTACCAAACTCAAATGAACACACAGAACATGAGAATTAATTGAAAACCCCTTTTCTTTCCAAACATAGTAACAAACAAACAAAAGTCTAGGCATACTCTTCTTTCTGCTACCTAACTGAAGAAGATTAGATCTTCCTCATCTTGCCTCTTTCCTCAGAACAAGAAGCTGCCTTGCTGAAAATGTGCAACAGCTCACATTCATTAGCAAGGTTTGGTCTAACGGGATGGATGGTGCCTGTGGCAGTGCATTAATGAGAGCAAATTAGAGGTCAGGCAAAGGATGTGCTACCTGAGCTGGAAGGAAGAGGTGGCGGTGTTAGACGCTGATCCAAATGGTAATGTTGAGGTTATTATAAGCGGGAGGTAGTGTAACCAGGGTTGTTCCATTCATTAAGATATTCTACAGGAGAGCAGAAGTCAAGGGTCAGTCGCATTTTTTACATTGTAATCTGCAGTTGCCAGCATTTATAAATTTGATGTTGGAGTCTAAATCTTAAATTTAGTTTTCTGTGTCCCTCTGATCATTGTTACAAAGAAATGAAAAGCAGAATCATCCTGACACATAGTTACGGTTTGGTTAGGGAAAAGTGTATTTTTCAACCACTTCTCCTTAATGTCCTGTATTAATTTAGTATGGGGATAGAATCAGTGGTTCAGATTAAAACCAGAGGGCCCTTAAATCAGTATTTAAGAATGATTATGATGGGGAACAATAGTGTAACATAATGGGTAAAGAGCCATCATACAAGTCAGAAAGATAATAGTTCAGAAACTGTCCCCTGCTTTCTTCCTTCCCTTCCTTTTTTCTCCTTTCCTTCCTTGTTTAGGAGCAGAGTAACAAGTGTAACCCAGTTCAGTCTAGTTGAGGAGAAAAAAGAAGAATCAGAAAGGGAAGCAGCGAAAGAGCAAACGAGTCCTTCAAAAATTAAAACATATGAGCTCTATAATGATAGGCAAATCATTTAACCGCTTAGTGCCCCCAGTCACCTCTCTAAGACAATCCTTCAGAATGTAAAATGTCTGTGCCCCAAGACAAAAGCACAAGCATTACAATCCCCTTGATGTTCAAACAACCTGTTAATCCAGACCTGTGTTATGAATCTTTCCTCTTCCCAACTCCCATCATGAATTGACTCATTTCTTTGAATCAATGTAGTACCTCACAGGTTGTTTTTGCATTAAAGAAATAGGATCCCAAATAGCTCAACTATTATCAATAGAATTTAGAACAAAAAGGAGATTTTCACTGTCATCTAATCCGGATAGATCATTTTGAAGATAAAGAAAATGAGCTCCTAAAAGTTAAATGACTTAGCCAGGATCACTTGACCAGGTCTTATCTGAGGTGGAAACTTAAAACCAAATCCCCTCAATTTCTAACTGGTGTGATGGTAGTGATGGTGGTTGTGGTCATTATTGATTTCTTCCCCCTTCTCTATGCTTGAATCTGATATTAATAGGAATATACGATTTAGAACTAAGAAGACCTTAGTGATCATCCCATTGAAGTCTTCTTCTCCAACCCCCCTTTTATTCAATAAGTCAATAACAAATATACTAAACTCTATAGTAAGCACTGAGTAATCAAAGAAAGGAAGAAGCAGCCCTTGCCATTCAGGAGTTTTGGTTACATAGTTATTATATATCAGAAGTGATATTTCAACCCAGATTTCTCCTGGCTCTGAGTTTGATGTGCTTTCATTGTATCCTATTGATTCTCAATATGATAATAATAATGTCCTTTGGCATTCCAAAATTATAATGTGGGGAAGAAATAAGGAGAAGAGAAGTCAGTATAGTGGGCAGAGAAGGAGAGGAAGTCAGAGAGTGATATCATATAGGAAAAAAAGTCCATTAACACAGATTCATCATTTTTTCTTATCCAGTTGTCAACCATATCTCAAAGCATTCATTTGTTTAAACCTGAAAATTCATTCTATCCCTAAAACTTTGAGTGAGTGCTTGCTATGAGGAAAATATTGTTCTTGGGCTTAGGGACACATAGATTTAAAAAAAGATGATTTTTATACCAAAATAACTTATTTTAAAAGTAGATATGTCTGCTACAAAAATAAGTATTTAAATGGGGGTAAAGGAGAGATCCAGATCGAAGTGTCTAAGAAAATTTAAAAAAAGAGAGATCACTTTCAGCTGAGCAGATTGGAAGAGGCTTTTGGAGGTTTCACAAACATGTATATCTAAGTATCTGAGAGTAGTAAAATTCCTTCCATGAAAATTACTGAAATCTCTTCACAGCAAGGACTGAGCCACCTGGTTCCCCCTTCTTTACCTGTCCGATAAGGAAATGACATTGGATGATGTCTGAAATTCTTTCCAGCTCAGTTCTGTGATTCTGCAAGTTTGTGAAAGCCAGAGGAGTGTGTGTGTGTGTGTGTGTGTGTGTGTGTGTGTGTGTGTGTGTGTGTGTGTGTGTGTGTGTAGACTAGCAACTTGACTTCTTAATATTAATTTATTCATTCAGGAAATGTGCATTTATTACTGTTCCTCTGGGAATGTACTGTTTTAGGAGAGATAGAAAGATAAATAAGAGAGCTCACAATCTAGTAGGGACAGATAAATCATGTTCATAGGTAAATATAGGACACAATATAATAGAGCAAGTACAAAAAAAGAGAATAGAATTCCATGAAATTAAATAATGAAAAAGAATTACTTCCTACTAGAGGAAGACCAACTTTCAGATGTTAGTACACCATTCCTTAGTTCCAGCTGATGATGATCTATCAATAAAGTCCTTTACAATTCTGGAAGCTCTAATACATTACTCTAAATTGATATTTTTCTCTTCTTTATCAGACAGAAACTTTTTTTCCTTTCACTCCTTTAATTATAATGAGTTAATTTAATAAACATCTGTCTTTTGATATTCTTGATTTATTGACTGTCATTTGAAGTATTCTCAGTGAATTTAATAATTTCAAGAGAACTTCTTTTGACTATAAAGTAGGACCTTGTATTTCTAATTGCTGACTCCAAATATGTCCTTGGCATGTGAGGAGAAACTCTTCAGGAATGACCATCTACAGCTGTAAGCAGGACAAAGCTTTCACTCCATTTACCTTCTAGATTCTAGGAAGCAAGTTTTGAAATGTGTCCTAGATTTCAGTGTGAAATTTTCAACTTTACTAAGTCACTAAAATGATTCAGAATAAAAGGATCATATATTTTGTGCTGAAGGGATCTGAAAAGTCAAGTCCATCTCTGTGATTATATAGGTGAGACGCTGAGATTAAGTGATTTGCTCAGGGTAATTTAACTAAAGTTTGAAGTTAGGCTTTGAACTAGTGTCATTCTGACATAAATTCAGCCCTCTATGCACTATACTAAGGGTGTTAAATTAAAATCAGGGCAATTAAAGTGTACATAAGAAGTCCTGAAGGCTACCTATTTACTTGGAAGACAATATGCTAATATATTTCGTTTTATTTTTATTTATTGAAAAATGTTTCCCAATTATATATTAATATGTTTTGGGCCACACTGGGGAATATTGTGAGCCACATGCTGACTGTAGGTGATGCTTTTGACAACACTGCCTTCCACTTAGCTGTCTCAATTTTTTACATGTGATAATACAATGATAGCATATTGAAAGTCTTCCAGTGCATCCTATCAGTAGATGTTTTACTTTTGTGGTTGTCATTGTCATCTCTGTTATCCCATTCATTCCCTCTTTTCTGAAAAGGTTCAAATAGAGATGATGAAAGGACACATCACTATCCAGCTATTTTCCTTTCGTATTCAATAATTCTTAGACTAGTACATGAATAAAACAGCTGTTTTTTGTAATTGAGTAAAAACACAGGCATATAAGTTCATCTTCTAGAAATTCACTGAAAGCATATTTGACGCAATTCCAAAAGCAGGTAGATTGACAGAAATGAAATACACCCAACCCTTTTCCTGCAAGGTTTTAATTGTTTCTTCCTACCAATACTATATTTTAATTTTATTTTTTACTTAATCCGAATCTTCTTTTTCTCCCTATTCTTTCCCCCTGTGAAAATCCCTATATTTTGTCAGTTTCATTCCATGTAGTTTGAAAGTTAGGCATATTTTTCATGAAGATATATATTAAATTATTTTTAATTTTGTATGGATCAAGGTAACATCAGGGCTGCTGTGGTCTACTATTTCATCTTTAATGATGCTCACTATATCTGTCTTGCCACCATATTGATATCATCAATATCTTTACAGGTATAAAGTAGATGCTAATTGTACTACACCCTGCAGTTAAATATGTTGTACTATTTCCTCTAAATTATTTTATCATCTGCTTTCATCATCGAGTCTGGGGTCCTTCAGGATATTCTTTCTGTAATCTATTTAGTGTTTGATGACCCTCCAATTCTATAAAAAAATCTCATGGTTTGCCCATTTTAGCACTTGTTTGTCACCATATTGTTGGTGAAATTCATAAAAGGATTTTGCCAATGGATTAGATGAAATCTTTTGATTCCTTTGTTAGAATCCACTAGACATGTTATAGACTCTGGTCGGAAATAAAGTACTTTTGCTTATCATTGAGAAATCCTCCACATGACATATCTGATGTTAGCCTTTACTGTTGTTTTGTGAAGTAAGTTTACTCATTCCAGAATTATTTCAGTAGACATTTTTTAAACCTTGTCATCTTGAGCTATGATGACATCTACTAGCTAGATGGTGCAGAACCTTAAGTCAGGAAGACTTCTTGCGTTCAAATCTGGCCTTGGACATTTACAAGTTTTCTGACACTGGGCAAGTCACCTAATCCTGTTTGCCTCGGTTTCCTCATCTATAAAATGAGCTATAAAGGGGGATGACAAACCATACCTTATCTTTGCTGAAAAGTGGGGTCATGACAAGTTGTACACAACTGAACAACAACAACAATATCACCTATCTATTTTTCAGAAGATATCAGTGGCTATGAGCATTGTATGATATCTTTGGTATAGTTAGAGCATTAAACCTGGAATCAGAATAACTTGAGTTCATATTCCTATACTGTACAGTATTTTGGGGGCAGATATCATCTAGCATTATTGTCTGTGTTATTTTGCTTAGTCTTTGTAAAACCAATGTTGCATAGTATTAACCCTATTTGATAAACTTTCTTTCCAAGTTCCCAGTCATTCCAACTCATATGATTATGATCATATTAATAATATAGTTCCCTATTATTTATAATTATTTATAATTATATTATTATAAACTATTGTTTATATTAGTAATACTAGTAAACATTTAAGGAGTAATTTAAAATTTAGCATACAACTTACAAATATTATCTCATTTTCTTCGCAATGACCCTTGAGTTGTTTCTTTCCCTATTTGACAGATGAAAAAACTGAGGTTAAGAAAAATTCAGTGACCTGCCCATGACATAGCTGATAAAACCACAGATGGGATTTGAACTGAGATCTTCCTGTCACCAAATCCACTATTCCATCTGTTGAGGCTTGTTTCTTCTCAGATCTTTTAGGATCTATTATGAATAAGAAATGGAATTTTCAAAGGTACCATGTGTAGTATGAGTTCTGTTTTTAGTTCCAAGTGTGGGAAAAATATTCTTCTTTTGATAGAAATACCCCCTCTTAACCTCTACTATTCCCTTCTGGCCTTGGAGAAAGAACTAGAGCTTGAACATGGGCCTCCAGTACGGTACTAAAAATCGAATTCCCAATACCATCATAATGAAAATCTATACATAATTAAAGCTCCCCAGTCCAGCTGGTGGCCCATTTAATTCATGCCCTATTTGCTACCACCAAAGTATAGTAGGATAGAAGAATTGGAATAGCCTTGTGAAGTTTAATATAACATGATTTGACAGGTACATGTAGAAAGTATCTAGTGAATAGACCAATAATGTTGGAAAGGAGAAGGCTTAAGTGAATGTGATTGCTATGTTTGAGTATTTGAAGAATTGTCTCAGTGAAGAAAAAAATACCATTGTTCTGCTTGCCAAAATTAGATCTAAAGAGTGGAAATTCCAGGAAGCAGAATTAGATTTTTCATTTTTAAAAATCCTTAATATTTGGTCTCCACATGAATGAATGAATAAAAACTATAAGACGCACTTTTTCATTCATTTATCCAAGTAGAAACTGGATGGCCATTTGCTGGCAATGGTATTGAGTGTATTCTTGTTCAGTTATTGCCCTAGATGGCATCTGGGATTGCTCCCATCCGAGATTATATAAAAGGCGATCTTTGGTGGGGGTTTTTTTCTTTTTCTTTTTACATGACTATTGCTGTTTCCTTTGACAACCTTTGAAGTGGTTTCACTTTCAGTTCCAAACAGATCTGACCCAACATTTCAACCAGCATCTGCACCCAGCACAGTATAAATGTCATAACCCTTCTTCTATAGGCCTCACTCAGTCTCACATAATTTATTCATTGTTGAATGTCCTTTCACATAAATAATGCATTTTCTCATTTTGTTCTTAGCTTCACATGCATGTGTGCTTAAATGTTAGTAAATCACAGAGACGGGATGCTGGTGCAGAGAAACCGAAGTTAGTCTAATTAGGATGTAAAGACCCTCAGATGCCAAGACAACTCACATGGTGTACAATCATAGATACATAGGTTAGGGTAATGAGTCCTGCTGAGCGCCATGAGTGATAGCAGCAAGCCCTGCAGAAGGGGCATATAAATGTGTATAAGCAGCCTCATTCATTCATGTGCTCTCCTGACAGCCCAATTGGACTGAACTTTGCTTTATAGAGGTATCATACTGGTTTATGGAGCTGCCTAGGGCCGCACAATGTGTTGTGATCCTTTTCTGGATAATTGCTCTGCTTTTTTAAAAAAATGGAAAAAAAATGATTTTCTGGCCCTACTTATGTTGGCAGTTGGATTTTCTTTCAAGCATTTTATCACTCATCTGGTGAAGGAGTTGTGTGGTTTTCTTTGCTCTCTTTGGCTGTATTCTACTCTAGCCAGAAGCCATGAAGTTTTGTTGTTGTTGTTGTTGTTGTTGTTGTTTTTCCATTTGTTTTTGCTTTTTCCCTTTGTAAACCTGCCAAGAATGCATTTTAGAGTACTGTTTTCACCTTAGAGAAACAGTATGCTATGCAGATTAAAGGTAATAATTGTTCAGGAAAATGCCTTGAGGTTCAGTGCCAGGTTAAAAATGGGTTTGGGATAAAAGGAAATAAAGATGAACAATGTCTTCTGGGGAGGAAATGAGCATATTCTTTTTTGTTGTTAATATTGTTATAAATTTGAAACTTTTTTGGGGGAATATTCTGTGATTCCCTTCTATGATGTAGGAATCAAACCAACCAAAAATTTATTTCATGAGTATTGTAATGGAATGGACAGGAAATTAGAAACATCCTGGAAATATCTTTAAAGAAAATCATGGGGAAAAAATGAATTGAGGTACTTTTAATGGCTAGCACTCACCTCCCTCAGTAGATTATTCTTCTCATTGTTTTAGCATTGCAGATTCACTGGGAATTTATCCTCTTAAGCGCTAAATGATTTTTTTTCCCATTATATCTATGACTCTGAGAGGGGTGATTTTTTTTAGTGATAAAGTCTGGGTTCATAAGACAGAAAACAAAGGTCTCAGGTGGGACAGTTGTGGAAGGAATATTTTAAAATAGTAGTTAACCATCCTCTCATGCTTCTGTGTTTTCCCACACCCTCCCAATTAAAATGTACTAGGTAATATTCTTTCTAGGAGGCAGCAGGGAATAATGAATGGAGAATTGGCTTTGGAATCAGTCAAATATTATCCATGACACATCCTAGCTAATGGAACAAGGGCAAATAATTTAAGATTTTAGTGCCATAGGGAATTCTCTAAGACTGTGTTTTAAGAAAGTGTGCTAACTTGGATCAGTAGGAGGTAATTACATAAAGTGAGGTCCCCAAGGTGATGACATCCCAAGACACTATCAAATCTAGATGTAGATGTCTCTCCATTTCCATTTCTATCTTCCTTTTACCTCTAAATATATCTCTGAACATATATACATATATATCTAAGCACCAGTTGTCCTTGATAGGGTCTATCTTGACCCTGCCTAATAAACAATAAGCTGTTTGAGTTTCTAACATTCATCTCAGTGATTATATTTGTCAAATTCATTGGGCAAAACTGTCCAGCACTCTATTTTCCATAGAGAGTTCCCCTCCTTCCATCCTTCAGTTGAGAGATATCATATATAGGATCTCGATTTGAATCTCAACTCTGATGCTTCCAGGGAGCAATACCACTGGGTCTCAGTTTCCTTTCTCGAAAAGTGAAAGTGGATAAGACAAGTCTTGAGGCCTTCCTGTGCTCAGTCTATGATTTGATGACAATGGAGATGGATTATTTGTTAATTTACCCAATCAGAATTATCCCTTGACCTTGTACCTCTGACAAACCCTGCCTTCTGCCTTTGAACTTGAAATTCTTTAAAATGTCATGGAGCCCTAATTATTTGATTTAATAAGGTAGGAATAACATTTTCCCATGAATTATTAATTCATTTATTTTTCCTACTCCCCTTCTGATTTTTTCACCATTATATCTTTTTCTTCTAAGAATCTTGAATTCATTGATGCTTTTCTTGCCATAGCATGTCTCTTTGACAACATGATTTCTTAAAAAAGAAAATGAAATAAGTAGATAGTCTGTCACACTGCTTATTCTTGGTCATGTCTGGCCCTAGCCACTTGAAAATAAATATTTCATTTTTTAGTCTTTCATTGCTGTCTGGGAGGTTATAACATTTTTTCCCTATTGGTCAGTATGCTCTTAAATACCAGTTGTACTAACAAAGAGTCATCAAAAATGAGTTTGCTTCCTAGGAAGCAGTATGGCATAATGAATGGAGGAATGGCCTTGAAATCAGTCAAATCTTATCCATGATATATACTAGCTAAGTAAACAAGGGGAAATTATTTAATATCTCAGTGCTATAGGGATTTCTCTAAGACTATATGTTATGACAATGTGCCATCCTAGATCAATGGGAGATGATTACACTAGGTGAGACCCTCAAAGTGATGAAATTCCAGGTCTCTATAAAATCTAGATGTAGACATCGCTTTCCCTATTTCCATCTTTATCTTTATTTCTATCTCTAAATTTATCTCTAGCCATATATCTCTAAACACTAGGTGTACTTGTTAGAGATTGTCATAACCCTGTTCAAGAAACAAAGAACTCTCTCTGAGTTTCTAACACTGCTAAAAAGCAGTAGTTTTCAAATTCTCCTCTTTTTTCCCTTATTACTGATGTTCAGCCTATAGACCCTTCTTCACTCTCTCCTCTATTCTCTCCAATTTTCCAACCCAACTTTTGTAAATGAATATTATTTTTACTTCTCAGTTACTGAAATGAAAGGGATAAGAGAGAAAAGATAACTGGGGGGGAGCTAAAACAAGGAAATAGGAGGTTTACTTAGTTGTATTGTATTCCCAACTCTGACATTTACTAGCTTTGGGTAAATTGTTTGACTTTTCTGGTTCTATCTTTTCTTGTTCGTAAAATGAGGATAATGATACCTGTCCGTTTCACATGAATGTTATGAAGAGCAAATAAAAATATATGGAAAAGATGCTAAAGACCATAAAATGTCATGCAATCATAGGGGAACATAATTTATAAATAGCTACTAACTGAATAATCTAGAAAAAATATAGAGAAAAAATTTATAAGCACATATCCTAAATTTGAATAGTTTAACTACATTGAAATATTTGGTTATTGATGCTTGCAGATTTATCAGAGATAACTTCCTGAATAGATCCTTTTCTTTCTCTCTTTATGTTTTTTTTTTCTTCCCAGTAAAATGTGGGAAAGTCCTGGACTTTAATTATATTGCATAACTAGCATAATGTGAATCAAAAATAAATAATGATGATGATGATAAAATAGTGGTCATTATAACTGTTTGCATCTCTATAGATTTTCACTGTTTACAAAATGCTTTGCTTCTAATAACCCTGTGAGTCATATATAATCAATATCTTGATTTTTGTTTAGACGAGTCAATAGGGGAAAGGGAGGTGCATTGCCTAAGATTACAGTGCTAGTAAATGGCAGAGGTGGAACTCAGACCCAGGTTTTCTCATTCCTCTTACAGTGTTCTTTCCAATGTGCTGTTATCCTTACAAGGAATTTTTATCAAGTTCCCTCAAGCTGGATTAACCACTTTCTCAATCTCTCTGTTTCTTATTGGACAATCAATTTTAGCCACCCTCCTCACTCCCAAATCATCTTGTTGTTGTATGTCCTTCATTTATTTTCTTTGTGGGACAATGATATAATGATGGATCATTTTCTATATAATGACTGAGTTTAGAAGGAAATGTCCTTCAGCATATCTTTTTATCGTGTGGTTTCTCAGTAATGATGTAAGAGCTCAAATCATCATCATACACTGCACATGTCATCACATTTAGCCATAGTTAAGCAAGTACAACCAATTTTAGAAAAAATAAAAGAATGGATCCTCACAATAGCTTATAGACTAGAGCCCCACAATGAATTTCTAAAAAGAAAACAAATTATATGATTCTAGGAAAGCAGAGTATCCAGTTTCTGGAATTCCCTTTAAAAGCAATATTATGTGGTTAAAGTAAGTCTTCTTATTTAAGAATTTCTCTAACACTATATAAGGTGGTCACATTTCAATCCAGAAATGTTCCTGAACCTTGCATATGTTGAGAATGATGTGATATTCATAT
Source organism: Gracilinanus agilis (assembly GCF_016433145.1). NCBI lineage: Eukaryota > Metazoa > Chordata > Mammalia > Didelphimorphia > Didelphidae > Gracilinanus > Gracilinanus agilis. The sequence continues at coordinate 426,538,193 of NC_058133.1, read as the reverse complement.
TATTCTTCCCATTATATGCATCTTATATTAAAAAGCCTTATACTGTTCATGAAATTGATGAATGTGTTAAATAATAAATTAAATGAAATTCTTTAGAAAAATGCTTAGTCTTCCTATAATACTTGAGGTATTGTGAACTGTGTTCTTTTATAAAGAGGAAACCTTTAAAATATGTTTAAAATTCTAAAAGGAAAAAAACACCAGTTTTTATTTTGGGGGTTATAAATCTTAATGAACCAACTCTCTGTAGTTGTCTCTTTTGTTACCAGTATTGGTAGAAACTGGAAGTCTATATGATGTATCTTTCCTCCTACCTTTTATGGCTCTCCAGGAAACCTAATCCCAAGGAAACTGTCCCAGTGAATTGCATTTTCCCTTTGCTACTGTGTTTGTGCCTGCAAGAGATGTTTCCTTTGATTCTTTTGTCACCTTTGGAAGATATTCTGTCCCTAAAGCTTCTTTCCTTAGAATCGCCTTAATCTCAACTTTGAAATGAGAATCTAGAAAAATTGAGCAGTAGCATATCTATGTCTCAGAATCAGAGAAAGTTAATTTAATTAATTTAATCAAGTTTTAAATTGTTGATGTCTAATTAAAATCTTATAAAATATAAATAATGGAAGAGTTTAAGAAGTTTAACCTCCTTTCCTGGTGTTTAGATCTCCTTGCCTTTCTTCCACTCAAGCACCTATTGTTGCATCTATATATTAATATGAATCTGGAGAGATATTGGTAATAACTTATCGCTATTGTATCATTTGGAGAATTTGCCTCATTTGGGGATCCCAAAGTTCTAACTAGAACCTTTCCCTACCTCTCCATTTATATTTTATGTGTCACATAGCTATTTCCAAGGCTCTTTGGTGGTTAGAGTGCCGATCCTACTGTAGTTCAAATATGATCTCAGACATTTAATAGTTGTTGTGTGACCCTGAGCAAGTCACTCAACCTCTGTCCCAGGAAGCCCTAGTTTTCTCAACAATAAAATGGCAATAATAAAAATAGGACCTATTTGATAGGATTTTGGGGTAGACCAAATGAAGCAATATTTGGAAAGTGATTAGGACAGTGCCTACATATAATGAGTACTTAATAAATCCGTAATTCTTCCTCTCTTCTTCCCTTCAGTACAAAATTATTGAATAGTATGCATCTTGAATCGAGAATTATACTTCCTATTTCTTATCTATCAAAAAAAGAATATTCCTTTGCTTTATCATATTTTACCTCTCTTAAAAAATGTTTCAATGAAGTTCATTTTTTAAAAAATCCTATCATTTCCTTTTGATCCCCCTAATGACCAAAAAAAGTAAAAAGCCTTTTTTTGTGACAAAGTACAGCTAAGGAAAACAAATCAATACACTGTTTCTTTCTGACTCTGCATACTTTATTTAGCACCTCTAGTTCACCACTTTTCTACCATGTGAAGAGAGACATAGTTCATTTTCAGTTCACTGAAATCATGATTAGTTATTGCTTTGAGCAATATTCAGTGTCTTTCAGTGCTGTTTTCCTTAACATTATTATGATTATCATGCACTTATTCTCCTGATTTTGCTCACTTAGCTCCTCATGGGTTTACCTTTCCAAATTGTCCCCATTTTTTATATTTATTTGCTATTTCTTAATAGCATAATTTTCCATCATTTTCAGTAATATAATTTATGTAGCCATCTCCCAGGTTATTCTGACCTATTTCATTTCTAGTAAAAAGTGCAGTTGTTAAGTGTACATGTGTAGCTTCTCCCTTTCTCTTTGACCTCCTAATGGTGTGTGCCTGGCAGAAATATTACTAAGTCAAAGTGTAATTAATTAGTTCAGTGACTTTTTAGCGTAATTCCAAAATGTTGTCTAGAATGTTAGAACAAGTCCACAGCTCCACCAATAATGTTATCAATATGCCAGTATTCCCAATGTCCCCCCAACATTTGCCATTTTAATTTTTGCCAGTCTGATGGCTACGAAAGGAAACCTCAGTTATTAAAAGTTTTGCTTTTTTTGAGGTAGCTAGGTGGTACAACAATAGAGAAAGAAGCCTAGAGTCAGGAAGATCTCAGTTCAAATACAGTCTCAATTTTTTTTTTATGGGAAAGCCATTTAGCCTATGTTTTCCTCAGCTTCCTTGACTATAAAAATGGGGCCATGATATCACCTGTCTTTCAGAGATCTTATGAGGATCAAATAAAATGATATTTGTAAGAGGTACTTAGCCTTATGCCTGATACATCATAGTTATCATATAAATGGTTATTCTCTTTCTTTCATTAATGATTTGTGATTTCATATGGTTGATGATATATTATATTTATTCCTTTGAAAATTCTGGCAGTTAATTACAAATTCACTAGAAGCACATACCCAAAATTCAATAACAAAAATTCAGTGACTAACCATGACATCAGTTAAGTGTTAATGAATCGTGCATCTCTCTTTTATCAGAAAGGTGGTTAATTCTAGATGTGGGATGAAAAATATGTTGTTGGACGTGACTAAAATATTATTTGGTCTTCTTTGCCATGCTCTACATATTTGCAAGAAAGAGTTTTACTCGTAATTTAGGAGGTGGTGGGAGAATAAAAGCCAAGTATTTTCACATGATCTTCCATCCAAGTACAAACAATTTCTGACCCGCTTAAATTTCTGAGATCAGCTACTACTGGGCTTGTTCAGGGTGGCTTGACCATAGACAAGTGGTAAAATTGAAAGCCTGTTACATAGAAGAAGAATTAGACTAAGAGAAATTAAAATAATTCAATTCCCTCTTATCTACCTATATACAAGCTACATAAGAACAAGAAGCAAGGACTAGTGTACTCTATAGAAGGTAAGCATTACCTACAACTAGAGGTATGCTAAACTGAAATATGCCACTTCAGAAGGTAAATTCAAACAAAGACTACTTTCTGGGAATTTTGCAGAGAGGATTCTTGGTCAGTTATGGATTGAAGTAGAAAAACTTTGATGTTCCTTCCAACTCTCAGAATTTTTGATTCCATAATCTCTAGGTAGGGCTGCCAGTTGGCACAACAAAAATAGCCCAGGGCTTGGAATCAGAAAGATTTATCTTCATTAGTTCAAATACAGCCTCAGACATTTCCTAGCTGTGTGACCCAGGGAAAGTCACTTAACCCTGTTTGCCTCAATTTCCTTCATCTATAAAATGATCTGGAGAAGGAAATGTCAAACCTACAGTATCTCTGCCTAGAAAATATGAATTGGACTCATGAAGAATTGGATATGACTGAAACAACCAAACAATACTTAAGTAGAATTTATAAACTTTTGTTAAAAAAATTGTACCTTGGTGAAGATTTTTTTCTATTAAATGTTTGATTCATAATTTGTACTGATCAAAACTTTATGATATGATAACTCAACAGATTTTTATTAAGCAACTACTTTATGCAAGGAATCATGCTAATTCTGTGAGACCCAAAGGGGCAAATGAAACAGTCTCTGTCCTCAAGGGATTTACAGACTGGAGAGAGAGACAGCATATATACCTACAAGTATAGAAAGAATATCTACAAAATATGTAGATACCAAATAAATGGAGTGGAGGGAAGATAGGACTCGTTTGAGGGCAGGGAGGAAAAGGACATTTTGTGTGCAGTTTCAGTACCTTCTATACTTACATGCTTTACTTTGAAAGTAGAATTTTACTATACTTGAAATCTACAACTAGCTCACATGAAAGATCTGACTGCAGAAGGGCACTGTCTAGGTTACTCATATTCTTATTTATGGCACAGAATTTAAACGGCACTTTGGTTGTACCATATAATGTACCTTATCTTCTCAACTAGATCAGAAGTTCCTTGAATGTAGGAACTACATTCTCCCTTTCTTTTGTAGTCCCAGATCAGCTACCATTTTGCTGTATACACAGTGATCAATCATTAATTGTTTATTGACTTAAGTTAAATTCAGTTGGAATAACTCAGTATAAAATGTGATAATGTATTTTCAGCTTGAGTATTTTTTTCATGTTCTGCCAGATATGACTTTTCAGCTTAAAACCTTGACCTTTTACCCTGTGCAAGATGTGCATTCTGTTTCAGTAAGGAGTGAAAGATGTGGGGAACAGGTTTTAAATATTCAGAGCCACTGTGAAGTAAGGCAGAATCTCAGCATGCCAGACTTTTTGAGGAAAAAGCAAAAGACCAACCATTGAGACAGAAAACTAAATTTGTTATTTGAAAACTCTAAGATAGGGAATATTTATCATCCATATATATGAATATATATGTGTATATACAAATATATACACAGACATTTAAAAAATGCTTGTTCAACAAAATACCATATTATATCGACTGTGTTGCATTAGTAATATAAAATGTTTAATTTTATTTCAAATATATCTATTCCAAAGCCAAATATAAAATGCCTATTATGTGCTAGGAGCCAGAAAAAAAAACAAAAATAAAAACTTGATGTTCCCTGCCCTCAAGTAACTTACAATCTACCCAGGGCAGTGATTCTATAATTATATTAAATGATCCTCTGATTCTATTTTTTTATCCCCTATATTATCTAGCACCATGTCTTTTATATATTAACCATTTTAGACTTGCTTGATTGGAATCAATGGTTAAAATCAACACTAAACAATTATGTGATTTGACTTTGTTAAATTCAAAAATTATCCTAGTTACACATTAATTTGTCAGTATCCAACGATTTTGACTTGGAGTAACTTGAGAGATCAAATCTTTTTATCACTCCCTGCTACTTAGGCAGCATTCAGACAGACCCATGCTGATAGAGTTTAGAAAACAAATCTGGAAAGCCATGAATTCTATAAAAAATAGCTTTAAATTCTGAAGTAAAGGGCAGATTAAAAGGCTTAGACTAACAGCAGTAGTAACTATAGCAGACAGCAACTGCATTTCCAAGCTCTAAAGCCATCTGTTGGTGTGTACTGCCCTAATATATGTGTTTACTGTGATGCGCATGGTACTCCCATAATTCTCATCAATGTATAGCAATTTTCCCTAGAATCACTAACTTATTTTTATTTATTTATTTATAAAACATTTATTAAGATTTATTTTTTTAAAAAGTTAACATGGTTACATAATCCATGCTCTTACTTTCCCCTTCACCCCCCCCCAGCTACCCCACCCCATAATCGATGCGCATTTCCACTGGTTTTAACATGTCCCATTGATCAAGACATATTTCCAAATTGTTGATAGTTACATTGGTGTGGTAGTTTAGAGTCTACATCCCCAATTATGTCCGCATCAACCCATGTGTTCAAGTAGTTGCTTTTCTTCTGTTTCCTCTCCTGCAGTTCTTCCTCTGAAGGTGGGTAGCGTTCTTTTCTATAAATCCCTCAGAATTGTCCTGGGTCATTGCATTGCTGCTGGTACAGAAGTCCATTACATTCAATTTTACCACAGTGTATTGGTCTCTGTGTACAATGTTCTTCTGGTTCTGCTCCTTTCACTCTGCATCAGTTCCTGGAGGTCTTTCCAGTTCACATGGAATTCCTCCAGTTTATTATTCCTTTGAGCACAATAGTATTCCATCTCCAGCATATACCACAATTTGTTCAGCCATTCCCCAATTGAAGGACATACCCTCATTTTCCAGTTTTTTGCCACCACAAAAAGCACAGCTATAAATATTTTCATACAAGTCTGTTTATCTATGATCTCTTTGGGATAGAAATCCAACAGTGGTATGGCTGGATCAAAGGGCAGGCATTCTTTTATAGCCCTTTGAGCATAGTTCCAAATTGCCAGCCGAAATGTTTGGATCAGTTCACAACTCCACCAGCAGTGCATTATTGATCCAATTGGCCACATCCCCTTCAACATTCGTTACTCTCCCCTTCTTTCATTTTAGCCAATCTGCTAGGTGTGAGGTGATATCTCAGAGTTGTTTTGATTTGCATTTCTCTAATTATTAGAGATTTAGAACACTTTCTCATGTGCTTATTGATACTTTTGATTTCTTTATCTGAAAATTGCCTATTCATTTCTCTTGCCCATTTATCAATTGGGGAATGGCTTGATTTTTTATAGAATTGATTTAACTCCTTGTATATTTGAGTAATTAGACCCCTGTCAGAGTTTTTTGTTATA
>NC_058133.1:426434979-426527126 GCF_016433145.1 Gracilinanus agilis | reverse complement strand
ATATATATATATATATATATATATATATATATATATATATATATATATAACTTGTGGGGAGGTTGTGTGCTCTCCTGTCCATAGATTTTCAAGTGGGCAAGTCTAAAAAGCCAAACTAAGAAGCTTCCTGAATTCAAATCCAGTCTTAGACACTTACTAGCTGTGTGACCCTGAATAAATCACTTTATCCTGTTTGCCTCACTTTCTTTTTCTGTAAAATTATCTGGAGGAGGAAAGGGAAAGCCACTCCAGTGTCTTTGTCAAGAAAAGCCTAAATGGGGTCCTGAAAAGTCATATAGGACTGATAAGACTGATCAATGAACTTTGGAATCATTAAAACAGACTTGAATCCCATCTCATATCTAATAGCTGCTGATGCTCAACCAGTCACTTGATATCTGTGCACCTCAGTTTCTTCAGTTCTAAAATTTCTGTAACACATTTCACAGGCTCATGGGAGACAGTGTCCAAAAAACACTTGGTAAACCACAAAGTACTTTGTAAACTTTATAGTTTTGTATGTATGCCAATTGCTTTTGCAATTGTCCTGTTGCCATTGCATGGTATACAACAAATAAGGTTAAGAAGAACCAATATCCTTTGTGTAAAAGAAAATCTGGCTTAGGTTTGAGTATGTATTTGTAGTTCTCTCTTCCTACTGCTACCCTTATCTGAAAGAAATTGAATAGTTTCACAAAATCAATGAACAGTCCAGTTTTCACTCGAAACTCCTGCATTTTGTAGACTTTCCACATTCTTCAACATCTTATTGAGTGTGTTTTATAATCATGTGCTGCTTTTGGTTTCAGTTCTTTCTTTAATTGAATCTGTCCAGGTCTCCTTTGGCTCTCTTTTTTATTATTGTAGGCTAACTTGAGCTCTTAGCTGGGTACAGATTTATGGAGCATGACTCATGCTCTGTGCTTTGAAAATTGCTCATTAGAATTAGATGAAGGGATATTTTCCTGAGGATTGAGGTTACACTGAATGTTTTTTTAGGTCCTGGGAGACTGTTCTGTTCTGTTCTTTTGTGCTGGATGCATGTTACAATGACTTTTTTCTGAGGTTTCATCCTTAACACAATGATATTCTGCCTGTTACTTTTAAAATGAAAATTAAATATTAGCTCTGGATATGCTCCCTTTAGTGCCATTTTAAAAGAATTTCAAAATATAAGCCAGAATTATCTGAAGATAACAGATAGAACTTTTTAAGAAATATGAGCATATAGCAAAACCAGGGTTATTTTGCTTTCAGCTTGACTATTTATATTATTTTTCAGATGATCACTTCTGTGTAATTAAAAGAATCGTTTAGCAGATATATGTGATTTCTGAGAGGGGAATAGAACAAAAAGAATAAGGCCAGAAAGAATGAGGAGCTATTTCCAAGTTAGGAAATGGGCAAATATGTGCAATAAAATTATATATTTTTGATCAAAAATTACTTGATATGAAATAAAAAATGTTAAATGAACATTTTTTTGCATTTTTTGAGATTTGCTCAGAAATTTGCATTTCTGAGAATGTGTAATCTGAAATGAAGGTCTAGTTTCACATAATTTTCCTGTCTATTATATAACATTATTATATAACTAAAAAAATCTACTTAAGAAAGATTTGAAATTTTAAAATTACCTTAAAAGAAATCAACCACCTTACCGATGAAGCTTCAGTGTACTGGACATAAAACTAAAATCCATGAAGTAAAATTTTCTTCTCTCACACATTAATTCTCTCAACTCTTCAGATGCCTGTTTTAACCCATCCTACTGAGGGGTGTACCAAGGAGAGTTGTGGTAAGAGCGAAGTTGTCTTCTCCTAGATTAAATTCTCATCACTAAAATTCATCTTTGCCATTGCTTCCTGCCCCTTTATATATTCTTTGCAACCTTTCTTTCTTTATGCTTCTACCCTAACTACCAACTATCTTGAAATGAATTATGTTTTGGACTAGTCTTTAATAACATTGAGATGCAGTGTACCTGAATGTATTCACTTAAATTCATTTGAGAATAGTTAACTGCTAGCCTTCCATGTCCTCTGAAATCTTGAATTTTAATTCTCATTTAGCCTTTTTTATCTTTCTGGTCTCTTTATATAGGCAGCTAGGTATGATAGTAGATAAAGTTCTAGGCCTGAATTCAATAAAACTCATCTTCTTGAATTGATATCTGATCTCAGATTCTTCCAGCCAGTAGTGTGATCCTGGACAAATCACTGTTTGCCTCAGTTCATCATCTGTAAAATGAATTGGTGAAGGAAATACCAAACTACTCCAGTATCTTTGCCAAGAATCCCCCAAATGGCATCACAAACAATCAGATACAACTGAAATGATTTAACAAGAACAAGTCTCTTCTTGATACAAAAGAGAGCAATAAAATAAAAGCTGGACATTTCTCCCTTTAGACTATTGTTGATATCATGATCCTTTCCATGATGGCAATGGTAATCCATTATTACCCTGCACAAAGTTCCTATAATTTCTGTTATCTTTCTCTCAACACAATGGAATTTATTATAGGTAGGCTAAGGTTCAGATTTCTGAACTTGATTAGTTTATTAGCAGAGGATTTGGTCTGCTAACAAAGTGGATAGATTGTCTCCCTTGGTTAGACCAATGACCACAAGAAGGGAAGGGCAGCTCACTTTTCTAAAATGACAGAGCAAAATCACAAGTGCTATTAGTGTGTCTTCTGACTGGTCTGGCATTTTCAATTTTGTCCTACTCTTCAATTGTGGTTTTCTTGGCAAAAATACTGAAGTGGTTGCCATTTCCTCCTCAAGGTCATTTTACAATTGATGAAACCAAGGCAAACAGAATTAAATGATTTGCCCAGATTCAAACAGTAAGTATATGAGGCTAGATTTGAACTCATGTCTTCCTCACTCCAGGCCTGGCACTATATCCATTCTACCACTTTGTAGCCCTTGGCCTGACATTGCATCATGGAAATCTCAATTGGTAATCATATTAAGGAGGAGTTGGGTTAAGAGTGCCCTCAACTCCTGCCTATTAATTTCTCTTTGGGAGATGGGAGTAATCCTCAGGTAATGTGACTAGTTTGCAGCTACAGGTATAGTCTACAATGGCTTTGATTTAAACAATTTGAATTCCAATTAGTTAGGTAGTGTTACAAAGGAAAACTATACAGGAGTGGAGGGTCAATTCACAATAGAATTGAGTCCTGATTGGAGGTAACTCCAAGACAAAAGCTTCTCCTAAATGTAGATGGAAGTGGAGAGTTATAAGAATAAGGAATTTGGACTTACACAGCAGTGGGAGGCTATTCAATCCATGCCTGCATGATAAGTCTTAAAAACAGAATTAAACTCAGTTTTCAATTTTCCATTCTTATTCTTAGAAGATCTAAGAATTTATTTTTTTTTGCCTTGGACTTCCTAACCACCCTTGGTTTATTCTCATTTGTACTGTTCTTTATATTATCATGGGCCCATGTTACTCTGTAAGCCATACTTCTATGCATATCCAATTTGGTGAATGAGTTATCTATATAATTATATTAGTATCTTTCCCTTTTAAAAACATTTTCATCATATTTATTACATTTTATGTCTTCTTACCCTTACCTCTCTTTTAAAACAATTTTTGTGTAACACCTGCAAGAACATAGGGGATCCTTCAAATAGAGCTTCAACTTTTAGAATTCCAAACAGATGCAAGATGCCCAGTGGGTCTACTTCTAATCAAAATCACAGCTCATGAGTTCCCAAATGTGATGGGGTTTTTTGTGGGGGAGGAAGGAAACTAAAGACATTTAATAGTATATTATAAAAAAAGAAATAATAAAATATTTGCCCCATAAATATAGGTCATATTCCTCCATAAATAAATACATCATCAGTGGTAAAAAAAGACATATACATGGAACATATGCAGAGAGACACATATTTAGGGAAAACATGCAGCTAGGTCACAGACATGTATATAGTCGTGCCTATATTTCTCCCAAGGATCACATGTTGAGTAGAACTAATATCTCAGTGGTATACGTCCATTAATATCCTCTGATAATATATACCCTCCTCTATCAGAGCTTGCTATTCTTATACACCATTTGATTTCTAAGCTGGGTATCATTTTTTACTGATTTCTCAATGTAGCTAATTGATAGTGTTCCTTAAGGAAGGGATTCATTGTTAAAAAAGGTTTAAATAAGGCATCTCTCCAAAAGGAAATTCCTTGCCCTAAATATAAACTTCTTTGGAGCAGTACTAGCTAGCTAGTGCTTTCAGATTTAAATATATTTTTTCAATACTCCTTTCTAATGACTAAGCAAAGGGACACTGTAAGAACTCTTACTTTTATGGTGGATATCCCTTTTGTTCTCTGTAAAATATCTGATTTCTAAACAGACATCCAGGAGATATTGGTCATGTGTCTGGCAAGATGGTAGACGAAACTTTTTCTCTACTCCTTAAAAAAAGACAAATGATAGATCCTGAGACCATAGTGCCCCTTTCCCCAATCCCAACTGAGACCAATAGCCCCCCACTGCACCCCCTGCACCTGCTAGAACTCCAGAACAAAATAAGTAGTTCCACTTCATAGGGCTTCCCACACTGTGAACTGACAAATCCATTATGGATTGATGTTCTGGATTTATGCTGTCTATAGTATACTAAGGACTATACAAGCCTGGGAACCCCCAAAGCCAACCTGCTTAGGGCTAGCTAATCATCTAGAAAAAAGTAAGCCAATTTTTCCCAATAGAGGCAATCCAGATTACCTCATCCCATATCACCACCCTATAAAAGATTGCCCCCTTCTCCACCCAGGTGGAGACCCCTAGCCATTTTCAGGTTTGCAGGCTGTCCCCCTGCTCTCCTTTCCTCCTCCCCCACCTTCCTTTGCCACAATAAAGTTTTGCTACATTACTCGAGTCTCTGTCTCATTTGCCTCAGGTTGGACCCCGCTCAGCCATGTCTGACAATGAATTATATACGAGAGATTAATATCTATTAATATCTATTAATAATTGTAATTGAATTCATAGGATAAGAAAGCTCTCTTAAACTCTTAATTCTTAAGGCCCTCTCTCATCAGAACTCCCTGACTAATTTCCATTTTCTTATAAGGTGTCCAAACTGACATACTAGTTTATGCTTTGGAGCCCACCCAAGAATTTCCTTCCTAAAAGCAAACAAACAAACAAAAATGGCAAGATCACTCTCCCTCTCGATCCTTTACAAGAGTAGAACAAATAAAGATATTGATTATGTCTAGCTATATGAGAAGAAGAGTGGTAACAGTGTGAGAGAATCAGTTGTCCTTCTGCATATGGCAGCCGCTTGATGGAGGAAACCAAAGGCAGCAGCAACTATTCCAAGAATAACCTACCTGTCCTTTCCATACTCTATTGCAAATGGTAGACATTGATTCAACACAGCCAGAGAGAGAAAGAATGAAAGGTAAGGATGGAACTAGGACAGGGAACCAGCATTTGAGACTGTACCAAGTTTAAAAGTAAAGGACTGAAGTCCAGTTGGGGGCCAGCCCTTTTTACTTTTTTTTTTTAAACATTAATTAATATTTATTTTTTAGAAAAGTTAACATGGTTACATGATTTATGCTCTTACTTTCCCCTTCTCTCCCCAGGGCACCCCCTCCCATGGCCAATATGCATTTCTACTGGTTTTAACATGTGTCATTGATCAAGACCTATTTCCAAATTGTTGATAGTTGCTTTGGTGTGGTAGTTTCTAATCTACATCCCCAATTATGTCCGCATCAACCCATGTGTTCAAGTAGTTGCTTTTCTTCTGTTTCCTCTCCTGCAGTTCTTCCTCTGAAGGTGGGTAGCGTTCTTTTCCATAAGTCCCTCAGAATTGTCCTGGGTCATTGAATTGCTGCTAATACAGAAGTCCATTACATTCTATTTTACCACAGTGTATTGGTCTCTGTGTACAATGTTCTTCTGGCTCTGCTCCTTTTGCTCTGCATCAATTCCTGGAGGTCTTTCCAGTTCACATGGAGTTCCTCCAGTTTATTATTCCTTTGAGCACAATAGTATTCCATCACCAGCATATACCACAATTTCTTTAGCCATTCCCCAATTGAAGGACATACCCTCATTTTCCAGTTTTTTGCCACCACAAAAAGCACAGCTATAAATATTTTCATACAAGTCTGTTTATCTATGATCTCTTTGGGATAGAAATCCAACAATGGTATGGCTGGATCAGAGGGCAGGCATTCTTTTATAGCCCTTTGAGCATAGTTCCAAATTGCCAGCCGAAATGTTTGGATCAGTTCACAACTCCACCAGCAGTGCATTATTGATCCAATTGGCCACATCCCCTTCAACATTCGTTACTCTCCCCTTCTTTCATTTTAGCCAATCTGCTAGGTGTGAGGTGATATCTCAGAGTTGTTTTGATTTGCATTTCTCTAATTATTAGAGATTTAGAACACTTTCTCATGTGCTTATTGATACTTTTGATTTCTTTATCTGAAAATTGCCTATTCATTTCTCTTGCCCATTTATCAATTGGGGAATGGCTTGATTTTTTATAGAATTGATTTAACTCCTTGTATATTTGAGTAATTAGACCCCTGTCAGAGTTTTTTGTTATAGCCCTTTTTACTTTTAATCCACTTGTGGAATGGACTGAAACCATTGTTGTTGAGCTGTGCCACACTGCCCTATTTGGGATTTTCTTGGCAAATATACTGGTATGGTCTGCCATTTCCCTCTCCAGCTCATTTTACAGATTCTGAAACTGAAGAAAATAGTATTAAGTGACTTCCCCAGAGTCTGAGGCCAGGTTTGAACTGAGGAAGATGAGTCTTCCTAATACCAGACCCTGCTCTATTCACACTATTCACTGTACCACCTACCTGCCCTTGGATGAAAATAGTGAAAAGTAAATTCTGCCATATGGTGTGATGTTGAGCCAGTGTTACAACTCCAGGGAAATAGCCAACATCAAAGTGGGAGGAGTACAAAAGTAAGTACTTGGGAATGTGAAGACAAACAGCTAAATGCTTCAAAAGGAAAAAATCTCAATTACACAATTTATAGCACAAGCAGATAAATGAGCAAAGCCTGCTAAAATTAGAAGGATGAGTACTTGAACACAAAACAGAATGCAAACTTATCTCAAAAAATATCATAAGTTTAAAAAAAAGGAAGCTGTACCAATGCCTGATGAAACAGAAACCAGTACAACCCTAACTGAGCATGGAAAAAAGATATTCCAGAATGATTTAAAATTGTAATATTAAACATTAAAGAATGAATTTAAAGAGTACAAATATCATAAGGCCTGAATAACACATTAGAAATAATTAACAGAACAGAAAAATTTAAATCTTTAGGTTATTTTTCTAAAGAAGCAATTGAGAGAAAAAATATGTTTAGAGTACAAAAATGTTGAAGTGAAGGACAATCTAAAAGGAAAGAAGTAACAGGCACCAAAACTAAAAGAACACATGATTTCTGTACATGCAAAAGCCATTAATATCAAACATTGTAGCTATAGGACAAATAAAGATCATCTTTCAGTATAACATGAGAAATGAAAAAAATCTAAATATCAGATTTCAAGAAATAATGGGAAAAAACTGCTCATAATTTCTAAATACAGAAGACAAAAGCACTAGTTGTAATAATCCCACAGACTACCACAGGAAGAAAATCCTGTATGTCAAGCTACTGATAGAAGTTACATTGAACAGTTTCATTAACAGGTAGCAAGTTCTTTGAATGAACATTGAAAGACCTTCAACTATGGAGGAAAGGAACTTCAATTAATACAAAACCACTTTAAAACTATTCTGTACCCACTACAAACTGTGGAACGAATGGAAAAAAGAAATTTAAGATAAAATCTAAAATGATACAATTGAGAAAAGATGAATATTCAATAAAAGAGGCAAGTGAAGCAAACTTCAAAAAGAAAACAGAATATTCAACTTGCAAGACCTACACATAGCAGAAAAGTAAAAAATAGAAAAATTACATTTCCTTACTAAGGAAATAGTAATGAAAAAAATCTCATTTCTAGAAATAATTTCTAAAAAAACAACAGGAAGATCAAATTTGACCTATTAGACCTAAGAAGATTCGGTGCACTTCATTTTTTAGCTATAGTTACTTCTTTTAACACAATTTTATATTAAGTCCACAATATTTTGACCCATTTCTTAATTTGCATTCAAACCACCGTTTTAGCCTATTGAATATTTATTATGTCTTTGACAGTCTATTTTTTTTCAACTCCAGTTTTGACTAAAGAATATAGATGTGTCAACATGGTTTAAAGCAGTTCCCAAGCTGTTAAAGTATGTTTTTCTTCATTCAATGGGGAAAATTATATCTATATCTATATATCTAAATATTATATGTTGGCTTAGATCAAAGTTTCAGGATTTTTGTAATTCTGGGGGGATTGTATAATTTTCATAAAATCTAAGACTTAAAAATTATTTGTGAAAAAACTCCAGGAAAAGAAGATTGTTAACTCCCTGAAACAAGAAAATGAATTGTTTGGAGAAGGTGCCATAAAGCAATCTAAAAGAAACCTACACTTCATCAGAAGATCCAGAATGAACTTTGGAATGTATTGACTGAACTGAAAGGGGTTGAACACATTTATTCTGAATGTAAACTCTTTTGCCAAAAGGGACTGCCCCCAATTGCCTTTGGGTAGTGTGCCTACCCATCATTGGTTTTTCTCTCTCTCTTTTATTTCCCTCTTATCTCCAACTATAGTTTCCTCTTAGAAGTGCAATATTGTATGCACCTTTAGCTAGAAGATCTTTAGAGGTATAAGCTGCTTATTTTAAATTATTCATTGGGGAGACTAGTCTCCCAAAGAATCACAGGGGGGATTGTGAAAGGGAATTCTTTATTCTCTTTGTGTATTTTAAGTTAATCAACCAAGAATCCCCTACTTAACACTTTGTTAGCCATTAAGTAAGAGAATTCACTTACTTAGAAAGCTCGACCCTTTTAACTCAGTCAGAAACTTGTGAATCCTTTGAAAAGAGTTTACACACATAGAGGATGAGAAGTGGATCCCACAGACACAGCCCCCTTTGGCAGTGCTAGGAAGCTCTGATTGGCCCCTGTGAAGAGAAGAAGGGACGGGAAATGATGTGGAAATAGGACTATAAAAATTCTGAACTTCCTGTCCAGGGAACCTTTGGCTTGGATCTTTAGCTTGTCCTGGTGACTTGGCTTTTGGAGGTGGCTTTGGAGGACTGCTCCTTGATCTTCTCCTTTGAACTTTGTCTTGGATGAGTGAGTAACTGGTCTTGTTCTCCTGGCTTCTGGAGAGACTAGTTTTGGAAATGCCTTACTTTCCTAGAGGAGTCTGCATTGGTAGAACTCTTGCATAAGACACCACTGAGTCCTCTGCCTGAGGGTTAACAAGCCCTGACAGAGTTGAGCAGGACACTGGAGCAACATTTAGTGTGATAAGCTAGACATTTTCTCTAACCTCTTCTTACATTTCTCTACTTTCACTCTTTCCCACTATTTGTAAATAAACACTACTAAAATCATTTTGATTTGAGCTATAATATTTTAAATCAATGACCACAATATTACCTTAGAATTCTCATACTTAGTCAAAACCTAAATTTATTTTCTTATACTCTTCATCTCTTCTTTACTCATAAATTCCTCTTATATTCATAAATCTGATTAAAAATTATTTGTTATATGTTGGTTCTGTTCCACTGATCTACCTTAATATTTCTTAGCTGGTATCAGATAGTTCTGATAATTACTATTTATGATATAGTTTGAAATCTGATTCTCTCGAACCTCTTTCTTTTACATTTTTTATTATTTCCTTAGAAATTCTTTATCTTTTTTCTCCCAAATGAATTCTGTTATTATTTTTCCTAGTCTAATAAGATTTATTTTGGTTAATTTCATTGGGATGGCATCGATTAGTAGATTAGTTTAGGTTGGATTGCCATTGAATTTGTACTGGTTCTGTTCTTCCATGATCAATTAATATTATGACAATTATTTAGATATTTGTGTAAAAATAATTTTATTTTATTTTTTTATTTTTATTTTATTTTTTATTGTATTTATTTTATAATTTATGTAGTTTCTGGGTTTGTTTTAGCAGGTATACTTCTAAATATTTTATTTTATCTGAGATTATTTTAAACCAAATATTTCTTTCTATCTCTTCTTGTAGACCTCTGTTAGTATTTACCTACCTCTTTTAAGACTAAGATTAGCCTCAAGAATGGTTCTACAGTGTCTACTATTGCCTCCATTGTATCACCAGACAATATATATTCCAATAATTTTTACCCAAATATTTCTGATAATCTGAATATTGCTTCAGCCACAAAAAGAGCACCATAAGGGGATATACATGCAAAGTGAGGCAGAGAACCAAACTTTGGCCAAAATTAAAATAATTATCATAAATCGGGAATCCTAGCTTTTTGTCTAAAAATAATTCCCTAAATTAGTAGAATCATGCTCATGAATAGATTGAACCTGAAGAGACATTATATTTCCCTAATATCTCAAGAGATTGTTATAATAATATAATAAATAATATTATAATAAAAATATTATTATAATAATATAATAACAGAAAAATACATGCATGAACATTACTGTTAGAAAATAAAACATATAAAATTATTGTTTTTCCCAAGTCATTTGCTTACTACTATATATACAATTTTTAGGTATATATACAATTTTTAGGTATATATGTGTATATATGCATATATGTGATTGTATATACATGTGTGTGTGTATGTGTAGAAAGAGAGAGAAGAAGAGGAAGATGAGGAGCATTAAGTATAGGCTGATGGAGGTTAGAGAGAGGGAATAGGAATTTGGGAAAGATATTGGGCCTATGACTTCATCTTCACACAAACTTCTTTGCCTTAGCACCTCTTCTGGACCTATAATCTCTAGAGCAGTGATGGGCAAACTTTTTAAAGAGGGAGCCAAAGGAAAGGAAATGCTCATCTGTCAGTCTGTTTCTAAGGCAACTCTTTCAAAGTTTCATTGCATTGTATCCTACTCATTGTATTCATCAGATTAGGAATAACTTGTGGGGCTGGATAGAACATTGCAGGGGACTGCATCTGGCCCATGGGCAGTAGTTTGCCCATCACTGCTCTAGAGTGCTTTGGCCAGGGTCAAATAGCCAGATATACATATGTGCATATATATATATATATAAATTTTCATATATGCACATATATGTACTGATTAGAGAGCTAGACTTGAAATCAATTCTGATGTGTGAGGTTCATGCATTGCCCACCCACCCTCGTTTTTCCCTCCATTATAAAAGCTCTTCCTTGGGTACCTCTTTGATATAAAAGAGTTTTACCCATTCTACCCTCTCTTCTCCCACACAACATCCTTTCTCACTTCATTTTTTTTGAGATCATCTCAACATAATTGACTCACACTTGTTCCCTCTTTCTATTTACTCCTTTTAAGTCCCCTAATAATGATAAATTTATTACAAATCACATGTCTTCTCATCTAAGAATGTGTACAGTTTAACTTTATTAAATCCTTTTAATTTATTCCTTCATGTTTACCTTTTTATACTTCTCTTGAGTAGTGTTTGAATGTCAAATTTTCTATTCATTTCTGGTATTTTCACAAGGTTTGCTTGGAAGTCATTAAATATCCATTTTCTCCATTTTAGAATTATACTCAGTTTTACTGGATAGACTAGTTTTTGTTATAACCCTTGATCCTTTACTTTCCTGGAATAAATATTATTGTTCTAAAAGGAAGCAACTTCATATTCTATCTTTCCAATTGTCATATTTTAATCTTCATATTTTTCTAGTGTTCTTTAAATTAATTAAATAAGAGCTAAAGATATAGAAGCTAGAATGGATTTGGTTGATTATGATCCTATGGCAAGGGTTAGAAGAATGTAGAGTTGGGGGAGACAAAATATTTTTTGGAATGTATTGTCAAAACGGGAAAGGAATATACCTTTTAATTCTAGTGTTTTTCTTCTCTTTATTAGTTCCTATTTATCCTTTACATAGCATCTTTGTAAATATTTATTACTTCCTTCATTATATTATAAATGACTTAAGTAAAAAGAGGTACTTAATAGGTATTTATTGACTGATTTATTAATGACCTGTTCTGTGCCAAATAATTTGCAAAGCACTCTAAAGATATTATTTTGTTTGTCACTAGGGACAATCTTCTGACATAGGTGCAGTTGTGAAGAGCTTAACTTATGTTTATTTAATTTCTTTATATATCATTTGTATAAAATAAATTCATCTTATATGTAACTAAGTGTTAGAAATTCTAGTCCCAATTGTTAATGAAATATGATAATAAGAGGATATCTTAAGAGTTCCTGTTGTAAAACTTCTTATGTAAGTATTCATCTTTATTATATCCTAACTGAATAAAGAAAACAAAAGCAATCATAGAGTCAGTTTTAAAAGTAGGACTAATGTTTGCTTTTCTAGAAAAGTTAGTTAATAATAAGGTCCTCAGATTTTATGACTCAAAGAGACAACTTTGTGTATCATTGTTTTTTCTTGTGAGTTATTGTTTGTAATAATATTAATAAATCTTTTCCTAAAACTATGCTTGAAGATAGTAGTGTCAGGGTCAATAAAGTGTCTGAACCTTGTACAAGAATTTATTAACTATAGCTAAAATACTCTGAGTATGTAGGTTTTGTTAATCAATGATTTTTATTGACTATCAAAGGCATATCAAAACAGCTGTGAACAGCCAGAAGATGTCTTTTATTACAGACCAACTCTATTTACCCACAAATAGTTTTTTTCAGCTAGAATCATGACTCAGAGATTTCTTTTTTCTTACAATTAAAATAAAATATTTTAGAAACTCTGATTAAAACATCCTTCATTAAAAACAGCACAAATGTCACTGTCTTTTTGCTTTACCAATTCCTCTTGGAAGTTTTGCTATCAAATAACTAAATAGGAACAATATTTTTTAAATCATTTTTGTTTCCATTCAGAAAATACTTTAAAAAAGAATGAAAGAGAAGGGATAACTGCTGACTTGGGGATGTGGCCAGGGGAAACCATAGTATACATAGAAGAGAACTGACATATGTTTAAATCATATGTTTGTAACGTTTGACTGAGCATGAAATTCCATCCTTAAAGAAGGTGCCCTTCAGAAGCAAAGCATGAAGCATTAGTGCACCTGTTTGTCTAATGGCAGGAAGGTTTTGAGACAACTGCCTAATCTCTAGACCAGGTTGCAACTCTCTGCTCAGCCAAAACACCGTTGGATTTTACTTTGGGTACTCTCTGGCACTTGTTCTCAGAAGACTAATAGGTTGAATTTTGAGATTTCGCTCACCCACAGACTCCATTCTCTACTTCTAATAATACACAATCTATACTTCAACTTTAGTTCTCCTTAAGATTGTTCCTTTTTGTCCCTTTGCTTCATGTAAATCTTTATTCACTCTCTTACCTATTCACATTCTCTTTCATCTGTGTTGCGTGCTGTGTGGTTTTGTAGTTAATGTGCATAGAATATTTGAAAGATGAGGGTTTTGTTTGTTCTAGGGGTGAGATTTCAGTATCCCAGGTATGGAGAACAACCAGTGAAAATGTGCAGGGTCTGGACATAGAATGTCTTGTGAGAGGAATAGCCAAGAGATCAGCATCACTGAATTGCAGGGGAAGAGAGTACCGGTACGTAAAAAGGGGTGGGATGGGGCATATAAGTTGTTAAAAGATTAGAAAGGTAGGGATGTGCCTGATTTTAAAGAGCTCTGAATGCCAAACGGAGGATTTTCTATTTGATCCTGAAAGTCATATTAAGTCACTGGAGTTTGATTGAGGTTGGGTGAGGAGCATTAGGGAGAGGGAGAAGTGACAAGGTCAGTTTGTACTCTAAGATGATTACTTTGATAGCTGAATAGAGGATGGACTGGAGTGAGGAGAGACTTAAAACAGAGAGAACAACTGACAGCTGTTGTGTGATACTGTACTAGACTAGTGGGAATGTCAAAGGACAGAAGGGAGTATATATACAAAAGACTTTACAAAGATAAAATCAACAGCAATTGACCTGGATTTTTCCCCTGTCCTCTCTGCCGTTCAGGTATCTTTTAAAATATTCTAAATCCATCAATTAAATTCTCTACTTTTTAAATTTCATGTTATGATACAGAATTCAGAAAATAAAACAACCTTCTATTTTCAAATTATGTGAGACTAGAGAGAATTATATGCCCTTTAATGTCTATTTGGCCACCAAAGTTTGGTCTTAAAAGAAATGTTCTGGCAGAATATCTAATTTATTTCAAACCTTTTTATATTATTTGATCACTAAGATATTAATGAGTCTATATACAGTTTAGATCCAAATATAATTCTTCTAGATTTATTTATTCTTCTTAGTGCAAGTAACTCTATTCAACACTACACTTTGGTACATCCTTTGGCTTTAAAAAAGCCTTTTATGTTCTTTTCACCTGAAATGAATACTGCCAAGGGCTCAGTGCTCTGGAGCAAGCTTACAAAAACATAATGTTTGTGAGGCAACAGCAGATGAAGATTTTGCCCTCAGGAAAGAGTTTATTTTTTCAAGCTCTTGAGAGCTGATATAAACTAGAAGCTTAATTTTTTTTAAACAGAAAAAGCCCCCAACTTAAACAAATATTCAAAAACTCCATTAGAAACATTCTGACAGTGTCCTTTCATGATAAATGTGTCTATTAGGGATTTGTACACACTTGAGTTACAGCTTGGATAGACCCCTTTCGCTTCCACCATGCATCGGTTATTTTTTAAAATCTCCATCTGTTTCTGCGTTTGGGACCATATTTATTTATTTTTTAGAAAGGACATTGTGCATAGCAATGGGTCTGATTGTGTGTTGGAAATATTCCTTGGAGATGAACAGCTTACAAAATTTGTGTTGGATTCAAATGAATTGAGACACTTAGGGCACAGGAGTGGCAATCTGCCCAAGTGCTGTATTACCTAGAAATGTGAAGCATTTATAATTTTTGAAAATTTGTCAACTTTAAACCATTAGTTTCCTTTGCACGTAAGCTGTAGAAATGTGTGATGTGGTTCTGATGTATATTCTATGTTCTTTGACCAACTTACTCTCTCCAAGTTTCTTCATTTATAAAATCAGGGAGTTAAGCTAGATAATACTTGAGATCCCTTCTAGATCTAAAACCTATGATTCTCTATAAAAACCTCCCTGGAGTCTTCATTCCTCTGCTCCTGCCCCAGCCAGGAGCATGATATCCATACCTATCTGTGACTCATCCTCTGATGACAGCTTCCCCCCCCTGCACACACATCTGTGTCCAGGGCAACCCACACTCAAGTAGTATCACCACAGTGGGAAGTTTCACCTCTGTGATTCTCTTCCATTAGGGACATTGCCATTAACTTCCTAACCCTTTTGATTTTAACCTCTTTGACAAGATGCCTTAGACCTGCTTCCTCCAGACTGCCTCAACTGATTCCATGGTTTTCAAGCCTTCTATTTGTTTTCTGGGTACAAAGGCTCAGAGTCCAATACTAATTCTTTGATTTCTATTACAGCCCTTTTATGTCTTGACCTCTGGAAGTCAAAAGATCCTTGGGACTTAGCTGGTGTCTCTCTAGGGCAGATGACTGCCTAGCAGGGCTGCCACTGTTTCAGAGCTTGTCCAGTCCTGTTCAGTCACCAGTTATACTTCAGTGTGACAATCTAAATATAGAATTTTTATTCTCGTTTTCTTGATGAACACATAGGGGCTACTAGAGATGATTCAATCTTAGAACTCTCAGGGCCAGAAGTAGAAATTTAGCTTTGTAGGTCAGCTTTTGCTTCATTAATCTATCTCCAGTTGCCTTATGCTTAAATGAGCAAACAATAAAATATACCAAAGTGAAGATCTATCTGGATTCTTGTTTTTTTTTCCTACTTTGCTGAAATCTCCCAAATTCCTATACTTTGCCCTTCAACAAACTGCAATGACTTATCTATTCTAGCCTTTGAGCCCAGCGTCACCCATCCTTGATGCTACTTCCTGGCCTGGCAGAAACTATTAGAGAATGTTGGAGGGCCAAGATTTTCTGCCTTAGTTCTAGTCTGGTTGTAGTCTTGATTGCTGATATTTTGACAGATCTTAGCAATATTCTTGACTCCCCACTATGCTCCCCTTTGAATAGGTGATTAATGTGTGTATGATAGAGATATAAAACAAAGTACTGTGGGAGACTGGAAGAGAATAAGGTCATTCTCTGCAGAAGGATCAAGAAAGGCCTCTGGAAAAAGGCAGAATTTGAATTATACCTTAATGTATGAGGGACAATTCAGCAGGAAAATAATCAGAGAAAATAGGGTCATTCTCATAGAACTGGTAGGGATCTTAGAGATATTACAAAAAAAGAAAATAGTACCATAAGGAGACAATAAAGAAGCTGGAAAGGACAGTGAATATTTGGGGGAAAATATAATCTAGTTTGAATTCCTGTTTGGAGTATAGAATATTGGAAGGGGAATGATAGGAGATATCTGTGTTAGGCTTGATGAGAAGTAGATTGGGAAGGATCTGAAATTTCAAGAAAAGGAGTTTAAACTTAATTTAGTAGACAATAGGGAGCATGGAAAGTTTGTGCATATTTGTGTCTATGTGTGTACATGTGTGTGTGTTTCTACTTCAGCAGAGGAGTGGAATGATGACTCCAATTTGTAAGAAAGATTATTCTGGCAGCACAAAGAAGGGTAGGAAGAATCAGGTAGAAATGGAGGTTGGGAGACACTTTAAGCAAATATTACAGTAATTAAGGTGAGTTCTTCTCTACTAAGTTGGTAGCAATAGAAATACCAATGAGAGGGGCAGATACAAAAGATGTGTTTAGGTAGAATTTTCCAGACTTGGTAATTAATTGGTTATAAAAAGTAAAGGAAGAGTCAATTATGACTGCCAAGGTCACAAACATGGAAGACTGGGTAGGTAGCAATGGCACCATCAGAAACAGCAAAACCAGAAAGAAGAGTTGGTTTGTGGGTGAGGAAGAATAATAAACTCAGTATTATACTTTTGTGGTACCAGTGAGGTTGTGTAGATGGTCCATTGGAACAATTATAGTTTCAGGCTTACAGTCCTGAAGAGAGATCAAATATGATTAGAGATTGAAGTCATAGATATTTGAAGTCATAGATATGAATAAGATTGATAGAGGAAGAGAATACAGGGAAATGATAATATAGGCATTGCAATATCATTAGCAGCAAAGAGGAATGAGGGGCCCAAAATTATTAAAGGGGACCAAGAAAGACTTCTTGCCTATTCACAGAAATACATTTATAGGCAAGGATGCAGTTGCATGGTCAACTAGCAGGGGCTGTGGTACCTAAGTCCTCTCTAATACTCCTCATAAATAACAGAGATTTTGAATGCATCATGGAAGCCAGACCAATCCTGCTTGGGTCTGGGAAAGCCAGGCACTTTGACAACAGAGGGGATTGCAATTCAGACAGTCTTATACTAAGAAGAAATCTTCCATCACTGTTGAACCTAGACTCTTCATTCATCTCCATTGCTGTGTGTGGAAATAATTTTAATTGCTTATGGATTCCAGCTTAAAGGTTGGAAGTTCAGATGATTTGTCAGGTGTCTATGTGTTGGTAGGAATAAAACCTCCAGGGTTCAAGTTATGTTTGTCTTATCTTTTTTAAGGTTGCAGAAGTAACTCAAACTTGGCCCAAGTTTTCAATTCATCAAATGTTTATTAAGCTTCTGCTTCATGCAAGGTGCTGGGAATGTAAAAGGAAAAATAAAAATTTTTGCCCTCAAGTAGCTTACATTTTACTATTCTTAATTCTTATGCTGATTACTCATGTGATCTTGGGCAAGTTACTTAAAGTCTCCTACCCTCAGGTTCTTCATTTGAAAAATGAGTAATGTACACTAAGTGGCTTCTGGGACCCCTTCTGTGTACAGAGCTATGAATCTACATATCGATCTAAACATTTAAAAGAAATATCACAAAGACATCTAAGAAACCATTTTATACACATAAGAAGATGTAATATACAAAGGTACACAAAGCAACTAAGAAATGCAAAGCAGCAAATCTAAATAAATATTCACTAAATACATAGATCTTTTGCGGATGGGGATTGGAACAGAACAAAAAAGTGGCATTAAGCAGGCTATAAATATTGAGGCAATAAGGAAAACTAAGTATTAGTAAGTCATCAAGGTAGAGAAGAAACATGCCCCACTCATTGATTTACCCAGGGACTCTTTAGTTTGTAACACTGACCTGACTGATATAAATATATATGGGTATTCATATTCTTATATGTATCATACATGGATGTATATATACACATATGCATGTGTGTATAGGTATATATATTACATATGTATATGCACATATATAACATTTATATGGTACCTGTTATGAACCAGGCACTATGCTGAGCACTATAGAAACATTTTGTTTTATTATTATTGTTATATTCTTTTATGTATTTAGAGAGAGGAAAGAGACAGAGAAAGACAGAGACAGAGAAAGAGAGAATTTTTCAATAAAAATAAAAATTCACTGGAAAGCCTCATGGTAGACATAACCAGAATATAACATTTAATCATTGATAACTTATAAAAAATAGCATAGATTTGTTATTGAGGATATGTAACTAAAAGTTGGTTAGTAATATATTAAGGATGAAAGAAAACACATGGCCAGCCCAAGTGATGCCTTTGTACACACAGGATACCAAAACAAGAGGAAAGCTCAACAAATTGGGCATGGCAGATGTGGAAAACTTATGGAAAAATGTGGATCAGAATTGCAAAAGACAAGGGTTACTGACTATAGGAATATAAGTTTCCATAAGAGCAGAGACTCTTTTTATCTACAGTGTTTAGGACACAATGCCTGGCAAACAATAAGCACTTAATAAATACTCATTAACTGAATGATTGTAGAAGAATTATGAGTTTCTTAGGTGAAGAGAATAGCCACCAGAAAAAATCACAAAGCCAGTAAATGGCAGAGCATTTACATGCGTGGGTGTATGTATGTATGTATACAGAGAAAGGTCCTAGTTTTATAATATCCTGTGTTCCTTTCATGGATCCTTTCTTAAAATGAGTCACAGGCAAAATTGTGAGTTTGTAACTGCTGTGTCGTGACCATTTTTGTATCATTGTCTTCTGTTGGGACACTGATAGAAGAAAGTATTATGAACAAATGGGTAAAGGAGGGAAGTCTGCTCTTCATTAGTCAGTACTGAATGAACAAGGGGAGGGGGCATTGTGTGAGGCGACCAAAAATTGGGCCTGCTTGTAATATAAAAGGTAATTTGAAAGTTATAGCATCATCCATCATTTAGAAGGAGATTGCAATTTCCCTAACAAATTGCAGTAAGGTGAACACCTTCTCTACAGGAGGCAGATAAAGACGATTTCTTTTCCCCACTCAGTAAAGGCAATCTGATCTCTCTTGTAATTAGTGATAAAAGCAAATGACCAAAGGCAGCTAAATGAGAATCAAGAAGCTATACACTTGATGAATTTCCTAGAGAACTGAAAATGATGGGTTGGCGTTATGGTCTTTATCACATAACAGGTTGCTTCTTTTATGTTCATCCTCTTGGTCTCGTTCAATTGTAGCCTTAAGTCTTATTGACAAAAGGATCAAATATGGTTCCCTCACCTAAGGATAGAAAGTGTTTATTGTCCTTCTGGTATATTTATCTGGGAAGCTGCATGCCAAGAATTTCAGAAATACAGCTAAATGGGAGTCAAAACCCAAGACTATTATATAATGCTTTCACCCCTAGCCCTTGAACCCTTTGATACGCAACCTACTACATTTTGTGTACTGTGAAAAACCCTTTGGCCAAAACCTTTGATAATAGTAGGATCTCGGTGCTCAAATGGAACAGAAATATTTGAACAGTCTCAGTACTGTATAAAAGAAGTATTTGGGGCTCAAATTTACATGAGGACTTTTGTAAAGGTCCAGAACAAGAACTGAATTTTCTATGCCTTTCTGTATATAAAGCACCTCAGTTGTCAGACTAAGGGAACTCATAGAATCTTCCTTTTCCTTAAAGATCTATAGTAAAAGTTAGTGTATGTATGTGTTATGTATACATACAAATGCATATCGTAAATAGTGAATATTTATTGATGATAAGCAGAAAAATAATGAAGATGATAATGATCTATCACTGTAAATGTTTCTTCCTTCTCAAACTGTCCTTAGAATATTTCTCTAAATGTTTTTCTGCTGACTCAAATATATTCAAAATTAAACTTTCTGACCTTTCTTCCTAAACTTACCCCTCCTTCTGAACTCTATTTTTTTAAATCACTTTACTGTTTGCCTGTTCACAAAGCTTTGGCTTCATTTTCAAATCTTTCCTTTCTCTTATCACATATCTGAACAGTTGCCAAGTCCTGTCACTTCTGCTTTTATGGCATATCTTTCTCCACCTGTGCACTTCTCCCTATTTCCATCACCATTACTCTCCCACAAATTCTCATTATAACTCAGATGAGCTATTTCAAAACATCCCTAAAAGAACCTTTTGCTACTTCTTTTTTCCTTATAGTCATGCTGCTGTTTTTTTTAAATACATTTCTTTATGCAATTTTGTTTTGTCAGCATGCACACATAATCCAACAATAGCTCCCCATTGCATTCCAAATAAAGTTGAGCTTCCTTAGCCTGGTGTTGAAAGCCCTCTAAAACTGTCACTATTGTACCTGCCCAGGCTTCATATGCTATGTACTCCAGCTAAATTGCATGCATAGTTCTTACATATATCCCCTGATGTCTCATGTCTACTCCTTAGCTATTTTTGTTCCCCAGTGCTCAGAATGCCCTTTCCCCTTTCAACTTGTTGAAAACTCTATCTATCCATTAATGAATTAATGAAAAAAACCTCTATTAAGCCCTTAACATTTGTTAAATATCAGGGATACAAATGGGGAGGAAAATGATATTGTCCCTGTTCTCAAAGGGCTTATACTCTAATTAGAGGGATAATTTTTAATTCAACTTCAGCGAGGATGACAAGACTCAGGCGTCCTATGGGTAGAGCTGTGGATTAGATCACAATCTCCAGGGATCCTTAGGTTGTATTGTTAGAGCTAAGGATAGCAAGAGTAGAAGTAGAAGTTATAGAGGCAGTCCTGGAAAGTATGGAAGCAGATGGTAAGGCTTGGTGGTCCTTCATCTTACTGAAAGGAATAGAGTGTAAGCGATGAATTCTGTGCATTTTGGGGATAGAAGGAAGGCAAAAGTTGGGACAAAACCACCCAGTTATTGGTTGATCTTCCTACTGCTTGTCTATCCAGGATGTTGGGCAACAAGAAGCAAAAACAACATGTGAGGGGATCCTTTTCTGGCTGCCCAGGTCAACAAGCATCCTGCCCCATCCTGAACTTCACAAGGACATGTTTTATGCCATTCTCATACACTTATCATTTTATATAAGGTTACTTCTTATTTGCTTCATATTTGCTTTCTAGATAATGAGCTCTGTGGAAATATGGTCATTGCCTTTTTTGCTGTGGATCTTTCTCAGTGCCTAGAATATCACTCCACACAAAGTGGATCTTTAATGAATGTTTGCTGAAGAGGTTATAATGATAGTATCTGATATTTACATAGTATTTTAAATTTATAAAAATAGTCTTTCACAACAACTATAAAGTAGGTAATGTGATTATTGTCATTCATATATTATCAGTGATGAAACTGAGTCTCTGAGAGGTAAATGATTCGATCAAAGTAATACCACTAGAATCTGATTGAGGATTAAAAACCTCAATTGGTGGCTAGGTGGCACAATAAATAGAGAACTGGACCTAGATTTCAGATTGACCTTAAGCTGGATGGGTCCTAAAGACAGACCTCTCACCTATGCCAGCCATTAACTAGAGACTTAATTTTTTGAGAATTAACTTAGGATTAGTTAGCATAGGAAAAGAACATCAAACAGAAGGATTTTCAGGCTAGCCCTACTCTAGCAGAGGCTGAAGAACTTGCCAATTGTCATTAGATAGGGAAACCCTAATAACCCTCTTTCCCTGACCCCATCCTTGTGATCCTTCATTCAATAAATGACCATAAAATATACAGGAAAGCAGCCATATTTACTTTATAGGGAAGAAGGAGAAGATTGTTGAGTTGGGTTTTATCCTGGAAAGAGATTCTTACTAGACTGGGTAAAGCAAAATCTCCCAGTCGATCATCTTGATCTCTCTTCAAGTTCAGCTTTCTGTTTCAGAGCAGGACACCTTGCAGAGGCTAAGTTAAGCAAAACCCCTAGCCAAACGTTTACACCATCTCCTAAGGTGCTCCTTTATCCTTGTCTCAGTGGCTGTAGTTAACTTCTCTGAAGAATTGTACTGGCCTAGGATAAAGGTTGCTCAGACATCTTGCTCTCTGTCTAAGAGGGAGATACCCTGTCAGATCAGGTGAAAGCAAAATCCTGATCACCCATCCTTAGGATAACACAGTGGGTCTCCCTCCCATTTAACAAAACCCTCCCTCAAAATTGGGCAAAGCAGCAAAGAGATTTATTTTCTTTGGACCATGCTGGTCTTTATAATTTTATAACATTCATCTTATATTGTTTTCTCTTGGTTCTTTGATTTATGTTGATGTAATCATTTTGTTTATTACTTTCCTAGTTCTGATTTTTTATTTTGCCCCAGTTTAAGTATTTTTTCCAAATGCTTTTCTGTATTCATCATATTTAACAGCTCTTTACAGCACAGTAACATTATACTGATTTCCTACATCACAATTTGTGTTTAGCTGTTTCCATTTCAATGGGCATCTACTTTTTCTAAATTCTTTCCTGACACAAAAAGTATTGCTATAAACATTTTGTAACATATGGATCCTTTATTCTAATCAGTAGCTTCCTTGGATTTTATACATAAGTTTGTAATATCTGCCTTCTCAAATTGTTGTAAACATTCACAGCTCCACAAACAATACAATAGTGTGCCTGTCTTTCCATACTTCTTCTAACATTGACTATTCCCTTATTATATCACCTTTTATGATACAATAGTATGAAGTATCAGAGTTGTTTTGAAATTGCATTTCTCTTATTGTTGATGATTTGGACTACCATTCATATTGTTGTTATTAGTTTCCATAGTTTGTTCATAAATTTTGATCACTTTTTTGAGGGGAATGGTTTTGGTAATATATATTTCTGTTTGTTGTCTGTATATGTTGGATAAGTTTGGAGAAATATGGCACAAACTTGTTTTCCTGTTTGACTATTGTTTTTCTTGTCCTAGATGCATTAATTTTGTTGGTATAAAAGCTTTTGAATTTTATTTGGTTAAGAATTCAATTCCTATCCATAGTTTAGAAAGGTAGATTGTCTGTCTCTCTTTTAAAATTTTTTATGGTATCATAGTCAATATTCAATTAATATGTCCACTTTAATTTATCATAGAATATATTGTAATAATTTAGTCTATAAGCTCAATTTCTGCCAGACTTAGTTCTGATTTTTCAACAGTTCTTAATTAAATAGAATTTTTATGGATACACTAAGTTTTTGCATTTATCAAATAACGAATTATTTAGGTCCATTCTTTCTGATTCTCTATTGCAAATCATTTTCATTAACTTATTTTTAAAATTACAACTGGTTTTGATGACTGTTCCTTTATAATCTAGTTTGAACTCTAGAATTTCTCTTATCCTTAAGTTCCTTTTTTTCATTATTAATCATTTAATAAGATATTTTATTCCTATAGGTGAACTTTATTATTTTACTCATCTCTATTCTTTTTGTATTTTGAATGATCGAACATCAAATCCATAAGTTTATTGTGGTAATATTATAATTTCTATTATGTTGGCATCATCCAGACATCAGCAGTGAATATTCTTCCAAATTATTAAGTTGTTATTTATTTCTTTAAGGAAGATTTTGTCTTTGAATCTTTACAAGTATTATATATCCTTGTATAGAATAACTGCTTTAAAATTTGTGCATTTTGCAATTATAAATGAGATTTCTTTTTCTATTATTGCCTTTTGGATTTTGTTATTATATAGAGGTATGCTTCTGATTTTTCCAAAAAATTTTAGCCTATAACTTGTTGAAGTTATTAATTCTCAGTTTCTTAGTTTTCTAATTAAGCTGATTATCAACAAAATAAGGAAATTTTTTCCTCTTTTTTGATTTTCATTTTCCATTTCATTCTCCTATTTTAGTCCCATTTTGCAATTCTAGATGTAATCTATTATGTCATTGCCATGTGATGTCCTGATTGATTTTAGAAGAATCATCTCAAAGCTTTAAAGAACAATTATCACCTTTCCTAAGCATATTCTTTAATATTGGAATGCCCTAATAAATGGACAAATTTTAACTTATTGGTATTCTTTTGATTGGATGGCATGTGAATGGACTCTGTACATTTTGATCAAGTTTTACTAATGTAGTTGGGGCATGATTGATATGACTAGAGAAATGCTAACATCTGGATGAAAAGAGGAAAAAAATACAGATTGTCATGCAGATGTTTTGTAAAACTAAGCAAAACATCTGTATAAAGATTAATTATTCCATTTCTCTTTTTCCTATTTCTCAAGTAATAATAGTCAGTTAATTATGTCATAGGAAGTCATGGGCTACTAAAGTCCTAGGTCTGAAATTTTGATGATTGAAAGTATCTATGATTTCTTCCATGAAAATATCTTCTCCAGTGTCTTGGGTCATAATACATAAAGAGTTGTTATGAAAAGACATCATCAGGTCGTCAAGTAGGAAACCTTTTAGCAAATATTATTCTTGAATGACAGACAACTGTCTCAAATAATATTTTATTAAGGAGTCTTTCCTAAGACAAAATTTTCCAACTCATTGTCTGTAAAAAGTCCCATTATTATTATTATTATTTGTTTTTATAAACCCTTATCTTCCCTTTTAGAATTAATACTGTGCATAAATTCCAAAGCACAAGTGGTATGGGCTGGGCAATGGTGTGGGGAGGTTGTGGTGGGGGAAAGTTACTTGCCCTGAGTCATACAGCTTGGAAGTGATTTGAACCCTGGACCCTCCTGTCTCTAAGTCTGACTCTCAATCCCTTAAGCCCCCTCAGTGCTCCTGGTCTCCTTCATTATTCAGTGAGACACTAATGATACAGTTGAGATACGTGAAACATCTCTTGAAAAGTTAAGTTTATTTTTGGAATGCTTCAGATACTTTGAACCTTGCCATCCAACTCACTACTATACATTGAGATTATTTGGCGCTTCCATCTCCTTATAGCTGAACTTTCTCTTACATTTTGTCTACCTCAAGACTATGTGATTGAACACGGAGCCTTGCTCAACCAGTTAAACAAGACCACAGTTCAAGCATAGTATCTTCATTTTTACAAGATGTGGGGAAACATTAAACAACAGCAACAAAATATCTAGTCCTCTTACTGCCTATTTTTTTATGTCATATTCTCAGTAAACCAAAGGGACTTTAGGGATTATGACCATCTCTACCTTACCTTCTGGCAGATTTTTTTAAGGAATTTAATATGATATTGATATGAAAGAAAAGCACAAATCACTGTCAAATGTTGTACCAGTGTCATTACTTGGTTCTTGGGACTGGGTCTGAGCTTGAGTGGGTAGGGGCAACTGGTCACACATCAATGACATGAAAGAAATGTGTTGTTGGATTCAAAATAGCAATATGCTCTTATGATACAGTTATGAATTTCATGAAAGATATAGGAATAGAGTGATTATGAGCAAATCTTTGATTTGCTCTTGTTCAATTGAATGTACTTGATGCTTATTTATTTTAAACTTAAGAATAGTCATAAAGTGATCACCTGGAGTGGAGGTACGCATGGCTATTGGGTGGCAGCACCCATTTTCCCTCAGATGTAGAAATGGCCATGACCTAGGCTTCTTCCTCTGGGAAGCAGAGATGAAGTTCACAGGATATCAAGAGAGACCATGAAGCTCCAAATATTCAACCGAAGTTTTGAATGGGGACAAGGTGACGTTTGGGGATTACTTTTGCCCTTTTTGTTACATTTGTAAAATGGGGAACATGAATTCTGCCCCCCTTTTATCTCACAGAGATGTTATAAGGACTCATTAACACTGCAAAGTGCTTTGAACACATGTACAAAGTACTTTTTGTTATCTCATTACATTTGATATCTTGCCAATCTTTTGAAAAATGTAAGTCATGAATATTAAAATCTGTCTTGCATATTTTATGTTATT
Source organism: Gracilinanus agilis (assembly GCF_016433145.1). Classification (NCBI taxonomy): domain Eukaryota; kingdom Metazoa; phylum Chordata; class Mammalia; order Didelphimorphia; family Didelphidae; genus Gracilinanus; species Gracilinanus agilis. The sequence continues at coordinate 426,500,870 of NC_058133.1, read as the reverse complement.
TTTGTCATGATGAAAGAACATTAAACTATTTAAGATTTGTGAATTTCCAAAGGTTATCTGAACTTTTTAGGTTCCCTCTCAAAGAGCATGCTTTAACTTCCTCAAAGATATGGCTGGTGAAGGTATCAGGCAGTAACAATAGGTATTTCTACTTTGGAAAAAGAGGCAGGATTTTATCTCCTTAACTTCCTTTTTTTAAAAACTCTTACCATCTTACCTGAAATCACTATTAATTCTAAGGCAGAAGAGCAGTATGGTTAGGCAGTTGGAGTTAAGTGACTTGCCTAGGGTCACACAACTAAGGAAGTTTGAGGTCAAATTTGAACCCAGTACTCCCATTTCTGTGCCTGGCTGACTCTCTGTCCATTGAGCTACCAAAGAATTCTACTTCCTTATTTACTTTCAGACATACACAATGATTTAGTTTTATATAATTTACTTATGGAGGTTTATATGGATTTTTTTCTAAATATATTTTTCTATATATTTCTTAACTCTATTGTTTAGAAATAGTTTCCTATCATTAATTTTTAGATAATCTAATATTTCTTCCTCAGTTATTTTATTTTTATATGTAACATAATGTGACATAAAATTATATAATATATGATGTTATAAGTATGTGATAAATCAAAATAAGTATTCTTATCCAAAAGAAATAAATTCTCACATTAGTTATGTTAATCAATCTTTCTCATTCTTTTTTCCTCTTTCTCACACCTTTTTCTTCTCCCTAAGATGTTAGGTAATATGAAATTGATAGAAGAGATATTTTCCTGCTCATCATATTGTAAAACAAGACACATTTTGTTTACATTAAAGAAAAATTCATGGAGGAAATAAAGTGAAGATTGTTATGTTTCATTCTGCATTTAGCCAGTGGTTCCCAAACTTTTTTGGTCTACCACCCCCTTTCCAGAAAAAATATTACTTAGCCCCCTGGAAATTTTTTTTTTAAATTTTAATAGCAATTAATAGGAAAGATAAACGCACCTGTGGCCATCACTGCCCTCTGGATCACTGCAGCACCCACCAGGGGGCGGTAGTGCCCACTTTGGGAATCACTGATTTAGACTGTCAGTTCCTTCTATTGTGGTGAATAGTCTTTTTTTGTTGAGTGCTTTGGAGTTGTCCTGGATCTTTGCCTTCTTGATAATAGTTAAGTCATTCACAATTGATCCTTATATATTATTGTTGTTTCTGTATACAATGTTGTCCTGGTTCTGCTCATTTCATTTTCCCTTGCTTCACATGTCTTTCCAGGTTTTTCTGTGATCTTCTTGTTTTTCCTTTCTTATGCCACAATATCATTCCATTACAACTTGTTCAGCTGTTCCCCAATTGATGGACATCCTTTCAATTTCCAGTTCTTTGCCACTACAGAAAGCTACCATAAATATTTGAGAACATATAAGTTCTTTTCCTTTTCCCTTTGGTCTCTTTAGGAAATAAAACTAATAGTGTTATTACCAATATAACTAGGTACTTTTAAAATGCCACAATTAATTTTACTTGAGCTTTTCTTCACCAGTCAGATGTGTTTTCTACATTTAATCAAAGTCCTGAGGACGTGTCTAATGGTTCCCAAAGCATCTAAAAATATCTTAGCATTATAAATTTTGAATTCCAAGTATCAAAGATCCTCTTGGTTAACTTAACCACAACTACTTGCTTAAATCCCTGGGGATGAAGGAGTCCAATCCAATTGCTATACATAATTGAACAGTCCTTTGAATTGACCAGACATTTAATTCACAATAGTTAAATTATTATATATACAGGTAACCACAGAACCATAGAACTGCAAGGAACTCCCAATTATTAGCTAGTCCATCTCTTTTACCTTTAGGCCAGGCAGCAGTGAAGTCTTTTCAGATGGATATAGTTTATTTTTAAAATGCTCTAGAGAAAGTCATTCTTTTTCTGAAGGTTTTTTAATGTAGAACCTTGTTTTTAACATTTTGCCTAATAGAAAAATAGATAACTTTCCCATGGCTCTATTCTTTTTACACTTTTATCTTCCTTGACTGTTCTTTCCCTCATGGCACCATTTCACAACTAATATTTGTGTATAAAAGTATATTATGTGATAGTATTGTAGATGGAGGTAATGTATTGCAGTGGAAAAACTATTAAGAGTTAGAGGTAGACAAACCTGAGTTCATATCCTGCCTTAGCTTCTTTTTATCTTTTTGGCCCTAGATAAATCACTCAGGGGGAAGAGAAAGGAACACACGTTTATTAAGTTCCCACTACATACTATGCACCATGCTAAATACTCTACAAATGTTATCTTGCTTGATTCTCACAAAAACCCTCATTTGTATGTGCTATTATTTTCTTCATTTCACAATTGAGGAAACTGAGGCAAAGAAAAAGATAACTGACTTGCCCAAGGTCCCCTAACTAGTAAGTATCTGAGGTCAGATATGGACTCAAGTCTTTCTGACTCTATATCTACAGCTTTGTATAATAAACATTATAGCTATCTTAGTTTCCTTCTGAGTAAAATAAGGATAATAATTTACAGTGACATTGACTTTGCAGGCTTCTTGTAAAAATAAGATGAGGTCATGTGTTTAAAATACTTCAAACCTTAAAAATCTAAATACATCTCCATTATCACCCATAAAATTATTACATATAACTAATACATATCATGTCTAGAATAGAGATCTGGCCATAGAGCCAAGAAGACCTTGGACAATGTCCTGACTGAAACTCTTATTGGCTATGTACCTTTGCTTCCCAGATCTAAGTTTTATTTCTTTTTTTTTAAACCTTTACCTTCCATTTTGGAATCAATACTAAATATTGGTTCCAAGGCAGAAGAATTGTAATGGCTAGGCAGTTGAAATCAAATGACTTGTTGAAGGTCACATAGCTGAAAAATGTTTGAGGCCAGATTTGACCCAGCACCTCCTGTCTCTAGGCCTGGCTTTCAATATATTGAGACACCTTGCTGCCTACAGGTCTAAGGTTTAAAAAAACGGTACCAACCTTCACTGGTAGAGGGGATTTCCTCATTTGGGACTTCTCTATATCAGTAAAACTAAACATCTAGTCCCTGTTCCTCTCTCAGTATTATATGTACAGTATGTCTGTATTCTTTTGTTTATTTCCTATTTTTGTTTATCATTACCATCATCATAGACTGTGACTATAGCATCCAAATAATAAATTCCTTTGTTATTTCATTTTTTAAGCTCCTTTAAAAGGCACAGCCAACTGGCTGAATTGTGTAGCATTTCTTATCCTCTAGTAAAGCAAAGGAAAAGGCTCTGGTGACTATGTTTGTTATCACAAAGCCACTGGGCATAGTAGCAGAGAAAAATGAGTGATCATGAATGCCAAAAATGGCCCTGGAAGATTCTACTAGCAGCCTGGAATGGAGAACCTTGGAAATGTCTCCCCCTCTGGCTCACCTCTGAGAGGCCACAATTATGTAGTTCATGCTCCCTCAGAGTATGGACATAGGTCATGCCCAGTGGGAAAAATAAACAGAGGCAATCGCTGTCTCAAATTCATCTTGAGTTGTGTATGTAATGTAACTAGGCTCACTCCTCTCTCCCACAAGGGAAAAGGCAGTGATAGGTGATGCCCCAGAGCATCCACCATTTTTTTTTGCTCCATTGTTTTTCTTTGAATTCACATAGATTTAAAGTGCAAGCTTATATGACAGAAGTTACCTGTTTTTAACTGTAATCTAAACACATACACATACACACACGATCATGCAGAATTTTGAGGGGTTTTAACCTTTAAAAAACTTTGGTGTTTTTTTTTTGAAACAGCCAATATCTATATTTGTATCAACTAATTTTTATCATTGTATAGTATCAAAAATTAGGACTGACAAAAATTGTCCAGAAAAGAATGTACTCATCTATATGTGGCTAAAAAGCCTAAATAGTGGTATACTCTCCTCAGCCTTATCTCCCCTCCTTGTACTTGTCTGGTTCTAAGTTTCATATTCTTCACCTGCTACTGCGATTTATTTGCGACATCACCTCAGCTTAGAGAAAGAAAGCTTTTGTAACAATAAATTTTTAGTGACATAATTCATCTGCGTGTGTTGGGCTAAATTGCTTTCCCTTTGTGAAGCTGTTTAGGGAGATTCTTTTGGAATGGTTGGAGGTTGTTTGGCACCTTTCATAAATGTGATAGCTGTCACTTTTCCTCCCGTGGCATTGCTTTGCTATAAAAGAAGACAAGAAAGCTTACATAACACCATTCCTCTTTGAAAGAAAGCAAACAGCTTTTCCATTCTCAACTCTTCCCCCTTCTCCCCCCACCTACCCTTGTGCCTTTTATTTTTCTGTTGTCATGATTGTTTCTCTTCACTGAGCCATACAAACATACCTCTGAAGCCAAGCACAATTCATATTGCCAAGACAGATGCTATAAAATGAAGCTAAACATGGCAGACATTGAAAGAGTCGTATGTTTGCAAATGATTACCTGTCATAATATGTTGCTCTAGATCATAGAGTGTGTGTGTGCCTGCATGTGCATGTGTGCCTATCTGTTTAATTTGAAGCAACACAAAAGTAGTATGGGAGAATGAGAATGCTCTTTGCCATTGGAAATAAAATTTAATCAGATGGATATAATTATCTAGCCTGTTTGAATTGGAGAAATGAATCCCATGTTTGAATCCTACATGGAATGGTGAACTTTTTGTTGTTCAGTAAATATATATATAAACTTCAGATAGTATCTTTTAGTATCTTTGTTAGTCATATATTTAGCCCCGGAAAAACTGGCTTTTGAAGAAGTCCTCATAACATGGAATTAGAATCATTTAGGTAAAATCTGAACCACCTCCTAAGCACCTTTCAGGAACCAAGGTTGATGACTTGTTAAAAGTGGATTTGGGGCCATGGCTCTATGATGTGCCATGTATTCCAAGTCCTTGCAAAAGAAGATTGAATCAAAAGTTTATAAGGGAACTTTGAAAACTTTCTGCCTTTAGGATAAGAAATTTACTTGCCTTCGATCCCCAGGTCAATGTCCTACTTAAATTGCTAAGACAAATACGAACCCTCCCAGACTACATAAAGCCTTCATTATGGCTGGATCTCCAAACATGACAGAGAATTGATTTCAAGAATTGTACCAAACACGACTGCTTGGTCAAACCTGCCAACCTAAGCCACTCATTCATCTGCTATGTGATCAATAGGACTGATAACAAGTCACAATATAGCTTCGTAGAGTTCTTTATACATTCCACATCTGTGAACTCAAGGCAGCACTTCCTCTTGGTGTGGCTACTTGAACATTCAAGTCAAGTCAATTCATTAAACACTTATTAGTCACATGTAACGTGTCAAGCACTGTGATAAGGGCTGGGAGTATAAATATGAAAAAGTTAGTCCCTGCCCTCAAGGAGTTTATTGGGGGGAAGACAAGTCATAAAAGGAAACTGGAAAAGCCAGTTAGGTAGGTGACTCAGTGGATTGAAAGCCAAGCCTAGAGACCAGAGGTCCTGGATTAAAATCTGGCTTCAGACATATCTTAGCTGTGTGACCCTGGAAAGTGTGCACGTGGAAATTAGATGTCATCTTCCAGGATTCTCCCCTTGTCCCAAGGTTCTTTTTTTCTCTGTTTGTTTACCTGAGTCCTTTACGTGATTGTATATAAGTTTTGGGGAACCTCCTCTTGCTCCCTCTTCCATGTGAGTTGAGTGGTGAATGTTCCTTGTTTTCCCTTGCTCTTTACTTAAATATTAATAAATCTTTATAAATATTATACTTTGGAGATATTGAATATTAATTTTAAAATCTACAAAAGTCACTTAACACTGATTGCCCAGTCTTTACTGTTCTTCTTCCTTGGTACCAATGCATGGTATTGATTCTAAGATAGATGGTAAGGTCTTTTGTTGTTGTTGTTTTTTGTTGTTTTTTTTTTAAAGGAAGCTGGGAAAGGTGGGGCAGGAAGGGGGGAAATAAGGGGTACTCAGCATGGTGATATCATGTTCCCAAGCAGAGCTGCTGCTGGAAAATGGAGGATTAGCTAGAAAATTCAGCCCTCTATAAATAAAACTTTTGGGAGGAATTTAGTGCTACGTCATCCAACTCGAATCATAGTGGGGAAGAGTCTGAGGGAGTTGAGAAGCTGAGTGGATGCTGAGATTTCCTGGGCGCAGCATATCCTCTGAGGGTAACATGTCCCACGGAATCCCAATCAAACAGAGTTGCTGATGGAAAAGCAGAGAGTTAACATTCCCCTCAGTCTATCACCATAACATCTGTCCATACTTATTCATGTTAGTTGTTCATTATCATGACTCTTGCTGTTCCATCATTTCTCTCTGTGATGTATAATTGTATCTGTCAGCATGGTTTTGATTAGGTGAATGTTCTGGGTTATAGATTACAAATTCCTAATGAGCTATGCACTGTCATTTGCTTTCTACAAATGTAAATATTTGTGGGAGCTGGGTGATACAATGGAGGGAGTGTCATATGTAGCTTCAGGATGACTGGAGTTCAAATCTGGATTCTAGGCAAGTCACTTAACTCTGCCTCAGTTCCTCAATTGCAAAATGAGCTGGAGAAAGAAACAGTGAACCACTCTAGTGTCTTTGCCAAGAAAATCAGAAGTAGGGTCAAGAAGAGTTGGTCCTGATTAATTGACTAAACAACAACAAAATATCTAATGGTATAACTGATAAGATGTCCTCAAAGTCAGAAAGAAAAAAATTAGACTAGTCCATACATAAATAAGCCTGTCCTTGCTCTAGAACAGAGGTATCAAATTCTCTTCAGGGGAACTCCTTAGACTGCCCAACCAGTTTAAAATGTAATTGAGGTGGACCTGTGAACCAGGACAACCATTCTGGAGAGCAGTTTGGAACCATGCCCAAAGGACCATCAAACTGCTTACCCTTTGTCCCAGAAATGCCAGTACTCAATCTATATTCCAAAGAACTCAAAGACAGGAGAAAAGAACTTGTATAAAAAGATTTATAGCAGCTCTTTTTGTTGGGGCAAAGAACTGGAAACTGAAGAGATGTCCATCAATTGGGGAATGACTGAACAAGTTGTTGTATGTGATTGTAATGAAAAATAGTATGATCTTAAGAAAACCTGGAAAGACTTATATGAAATGATGCAAAGGAAGCAGATCCAGGAGAATATTGTACACAATAGCAGCATTCGTGTCATAAACATACCTATCTATCTATGAATCAATCCACTTATATAGATAGATAGGTTTGCAAATGCATATGATTAAAATGACAACTTCCCCCCAGTTCCCTGAAAGTCACGCTTTTGTTACAGTCATTTTTGGTAGTCTTGATTCCTTTTCATTGAGGATGAAGGATGTTGCTATCATGATGGTTACCATCACAAATCTGTGCTTAAAAAATTAATCCTTTCTTTATTTCACCCATGATGAATTTCTACACAATATTATAATTTTTGGAAATGTCAAGGACTTTGGAGCTTGTCATAATAAGTATATTTCTTTTTTTCCAGTCTTAAAAAACATGCTAATAGGCAGCCTCATTCTATACAGCAGCTCTATTAAAGTGGCCCAGCCCAAACGCTTCACATTTATACCATGTGCTTCCTGCAAGTCTGGGCCTCCTAGTATTGCTGTCACTCCTTGTTCTCTGACATCAATGAGAAAGGACTCTTTGGAATGTCAAATTGAATTGTCAAAGACAGAACTGCTGATAGCAAAGAGAACCTACCACCACCAGCTGCCTAGCAACAGGGAGAAAAAAAATTAAGTAGTAAAATTCTGCAGGTTGAAATATACTACCATTCCTCAAGATTCATCTCAAATGTGATTTCTTCCTATGAGGGTTCCCTTACTGGTTTTGACTGCTTTCTCCTCCTTTTTAATAGCATATTGTCACTTTAGAATATTCTTCCTAATAACACATTTCATGCATGTTTGTCCTATCTCCACTTCTAGATTATATAATCCCTTTGAGGACTGGGACCATGTCATATTCATCTCCATGTCACTTGCAGCCCCTAGCACTGTGCTTTGCAAATAAAAAAATACTTCAATAAATAGTGAAGAAACCAGCGAATTCTGCCCCCAAATATCTTACAATCTTAGAGCTAATGAAAAAAATAACAATGCTATAAAACAATACATATTCAGATATTGAGATGATAGGAACACACTATTGAAGTTGGAATGATATGGACAATTATAAAGAATTTAAAAGTTTTAAAAGGGTTTTCTTTATCTTATCTCTCTTGAACTTCCAATCTATCCTATGTAGTAGATATTTGCTGGTTCTTGGGTCCCATACTATGTAAGAGGAAACAGACTCAGAGGGCTGGGCGATTTTTTCAAGGATACATAGCTAATAAGTATCAGACACAGGTTTTTAATTCAAGTTTTCTTCATTCATTCTAGAACTCTATTATACAGCCTTCTCTTATGATACTAAGATAAGGATTCATAAAGAAAGGAGGACTTGAGAAGGGGCCACAAGATTGGATAGGATTTGTATTAGGAGAAAAGTGTTATTCAGTATTAAAAGATATTCATCTTCAATATTTTCTATAGGAAAATTTCTTCACTCTTCATCATAATTTTAACTATACAATGCATTTCTAATGTTTATTAAATTAGACTGCTAGTGTTGGTTAGCATAGTAGTAAAGTAAAGTAAAACAAAACAAAAAAACAGATCTTTTGTCTCAGAACCTTTCATTAGACTTCCTGAAAGGATTTATTTCTTTCTATTCTTTTCTTTCTAATTTTTTCTACACAGTTTTATTCCATATACTCTCTGCTAATAATCATCCTTTATTTCCATCTCGTAACCTAGATTTGTAATGTCTGTATTTATCTATCCATTTAGCATTTCCCTCCTAACATTCACACAATCCCTGGGATCTTAATTTCATTGATTCCTTACTTAACCAGGGATAGGAAAAAATATCAAACGTAATTTCATTGAATTAAGGAGCTCCCAAAGAGGAAAACATCTTTTATATCAATACAGGTCATTAATATCTCTGAGGTTTGTTATTATCTTAGGGAATTGCTTATATGAGCATTGTCACACTCAGATAGACATAGGTGCCACTAAATGATCACATACTGATTTAGAAAACCACATATTAATATTTCTGTGTTATATTGCATTTTGTTAAGTTTGGTACATATCTTCCAGTTAAAGCATACATGAACTGATACAAAGTGAAATGAGTAAAACCAGGAGAACATTTTCATTCAATGATAGTAACACTGTAAAGATACAACTATGAAAGACTTAGTAACTCTAATCAACCCCAACTACCACAATCCCAGCATACTCAAGATAAAAAATTTGATCTACCTCTGTATAGAGAAATGATAGGCACAGAGATGACTGGCGATAACCCGGATGTCGTAGAAGACCTTGGCATCTTCAGTGTCTGGTCAAGCTCCAAGCCACCTGCTTTGATTGCTTTCATTGCTATTGGAATAAATTGTTCTTCTCTGCCCATTTTACTGGTGGAAGACCTCACATGATTGGAGTAAATATCCCCCTATAACTCACTGACTCTTTGAAGCCTGTTTGCTTCAACCTCATTTAACTTGCCTATTGGCATGGTTTTATGGGGTGTCATAACAGTAAGAATCAGAACGAGGTCAGGATTGGAATTCAGTTCATGTGTTTTCAAGTTGAGTATACTTCAGTAAAGAAATTCAGAATTAGGTCATTAGACACCATATTTATTTCTGGAGTTTTCATGGAAAGAAACATTTTCATCTAGATGTCATTTAGAGAATTAAACTGCATAAATTTACAAAGAATCCTGTTCTTTTAACTTAGTCAGGAGGGTCCATCCCATTCCTACCACCATGTTTATAAAAATCATGGACTTTAGTATTATCTTTTTAAAAAAAAACTGCACTCCTTTAATTAGATAACAACAGATTTTTAGAAACTATCCTAAGAGACCATTTGGTTTCTTTTTCTCTGTTCCTGAAATGTGATCAATCATTTTTCTATCCTAACTTTAGGACCTCTAAGAAAATAGATTTTAAGACTTTTCCCAACCTTTGTAAATGGACATTTCACTTTCATTCTAGTGGTAAGATATTTGTAATTTGTTTCTTACACTATATGTCTCTTTTTGAATTTCTTTTATATAAAATAAAATCAACAGATTGGACTAATCTGAGGATAATACATCACAAATATCTACTTCCTTCAGAAATGATAACCATTGGTATTAATAAAATAATACATTGGTAAAAAATGAAAACATTCCTTTTTTAAAAAATCTGCTTCATCTTAATGTCCTTTCTTTTTAAATTTTAGTGAAGGTGAACAACTACACTGTTGCTAACTTTGATTCTACTGGACAAGTCCAAGATGATTCTAATAATAACTCACAATTATATAAAAATTTAAGATTTTTCAAATTGCTATCTTCAAACAACAATCCTTTTTTATATTGTTATTTTTTCCATATTATAAGTCAATACAATTTTTAATGATCATTTTCTGTTATTTTGAAATTCATTTTTTCTTTCACCCTCCTCTCTCCCCAAACATGAGGTGTACATGTGGTAAGCAATATATATTTTTATGTTCATCATGTTGTGTAAAAGGATACATATCACTTATTTTAGGGGAAAATTGTTGAAGGAAATACAAACAACAACATACTTGTGGGCTAAATACCGCAAATATTAAAATATCTATTTTACAGAAAAATAAACTGAGTTTCAGGAAGATCTGCTTACTTTCCCAAGAATATACAATTGGGATTGGGATGTTCAACTAGATATTTTAACTTCAAGACCAGGTCTCATAGATCTCATTCCACTATAGCATGCTACTCTTGTTAAATATTTGGTACAACCAAAGTGATTCAGATTTGATCAAAAAGAGCCCTCAGTTGTCTAGCAAATTTCCTGTAATATTGAGACTGTGTCCAGAAGATTATAGCAGTATTATATATGAAGAGAAAAAGTGGATCTGTATTATTTTTCATGTTTATTAATAAATTTATTATTTTGTCAGTTAATTACTTTCATATAGCTACTGAGGCTACTGCAAGTTGGACATGAGCATGTATTTTGGAGATATCCAGTTACTTTTTCTGTCTTATAGCTTATAGTTTTATTTTTGGTATGCTTCTTGCATTAATAATTCCAAATACAATGTCATATACCCTTTAGCAGCTCAGTAAATATTAATTGAGACTGAATATTTAATCACAATATTTAGAATTGGTCTACTTCAGGCAGCTGTAATAAAAAACATGCCTCAGAAATATTATGCCAAAGTGTTTGAGTCTTGTTTTAGAAGGATCAGGCCCTGTGGCATATTCACTTATTATCTCCTATATTCAGACTGACAAGGGCTACAGTTCCTGCTGAAAGTAACTGGGCATGGATAATCCTGTTTTGATAGAAACCATTCCTCCTCAAATTTTTGACCATGGAATGAAGAAGCGAAATTTGAGTGGTTACATTTTGAAGTTCTAAATTACTTTGAGTTCATCATGGCTAGGAAATAGCTAAAAATCTTCCCTTTTATTTAATGTCCCCCAGCTTTGACATTCGTTCATAGTATGGAATTTTACCTGATTTAGTATCTCTCTGACATATTAAATGTGTTCTTACAAATTCAAGTCTCAATATAAAGTGTTACTATATAAAATGCATTTATTAATTGAGATAGATTGTTTAATTACAATATTTAGAACTAGAACATTTTAGTGTTTAATATTTGTTGAATGAATGCAATTTTATTTTTTTGCATTAAAAAAAGAAAAATAATAATCATTTTATCCAACAGGTATAATGTAAGTATATCAGGAGGCTATAGAATTAACACATAAAAATTTTATAGTTACATTCTCTATGTACTTGGGCCTTTTTTCAACTGTTATCCAAATAGCTCTGCTAATTTAGTTCCAGCCCTTTCTACATCTATAGCAGTCCTAGGGGAAATTGAAGCACTAATATGAAATAGAATCAGGAAACCATTATTCACTCTATGCAAGGATTTTACAGGAAGTTAGAAATGTAGAAACAATGGGAAAAATGGACACTTACACAAGTAGAAATTAATTCTCCAATATTATAGTTCTTTACTTTTTGCTTGCCATTTTAGAGGTCATATATTTTTATAATGGCTTTTTTTCCTATGTGAGGTTGTGGTTTATTTCAGTACATTGCATTAGATAAAGACAGGAAGGGGTCATGATAGAGAATTAAAGAATCTCAAGAAAGGACTTGTTATGCTAAGGGGAACTCTGGTTATATTAAATTGTTGTTTCTATAACTATTGTGGCATAAAAAGATCTTTACTCCAGAGCTCTGACATCTGAAGGGTGTGGGTTAGGGAGCATTTCCTTTCCCCTCCACCATGTCTGACTCTTTGGTCTTCTTCTAGAATATGGAATCAGTTAGGGACAAACACTTTGCAGCGGCTATTTCTAGGGAACTGTTAGTGTGGTATTCTTTTCTTAGGCCATGCCCTCACCCCAACCTGTGAAAGTCTGATTTTTTGGGTGATGAGCTGTAACACCATGCACATTTTGTCATCTTCTCTGCTGCTACTGAACTGAATTTGCTATAGTTTCAAGAGTTTTTACTGTATGAAATGACAATATTCATTGGTGTCATATGAGTCTTATGACTATGAAAGTGGGCTCAGAGAAAAAGAGAATTTAAAGGTAGAATGACCTTGAAGCAATTGGGAATTCTAACTGTGCTTATATAGTCAGAGAGGGTGTCCCAGGATTCATTGGCTGTTCTTGAGTTGCCTCTGGATTGAGATTTTTAAAAAATTTAATTCTATTTTATTTTTAAAGATATTTTACTAATTACATATAATGAGAACTTTCCACATAAATTTTCTAATGTTATAACATCCAAATTATTTCCCTCTCTTCCTTCCCTCTCCTTTCCAGGGGATGGTAAGCAATTTGATCTGAGTCATACATATATTACCATGCAAAGCCTATTTACATATTGTTCACAGCTGTAAGAGAATACTCACGAAATCAAAACCCAAAAGCAAACCCTGAATAAACTAAGGTGAAAAATCGTATGCTTTGATATACATTCTGACTCCAATAGTTCTTTCTCAGGAGTTGGACATTATTTGTGCCTAAGTCCTTCAGAATTATCCTAGATCATTGTATTGTTGAAAGTAGCTAAGTTTTTCACAGGTGATCATCCCACAGTATTGCTATTACTGGGTACAATGTTCTGCTTATTTCACTCTGCATCAGTTCATATAGGTCTTTACAGCCCTTTCTGAAATCATTCTGTTCATCGTTTTTTATAGCAGAATAGTGTTGCATCACTATCATATCCTACAATTTAGTCAATTTGACATCCCCTCAATTCCTAATTATTTGCTATCACAAAAAAGGCTGCTATAAATATTTTTGTACAAATAGGTTGTTTTCCACTTTTTTTGGATTTCTTTGTGATATAGACCTAGTAGTGACACTCCTAGATCCAAGGGGATGCAAAATTTTATAACTCTTTGGGTATAGTTCCAAATTGCCCTCCAGAATGATTGGATCAGTTCATAAGTCCACCAACAATGAATTAGTATCCCAATTTTGCCACATTCCTTCCAACATTTATCACTTTCCTTTATCGTCATATTGTCCAGCTTGATAGATATCTGATTAGAGATTATAGTGGAACACAAGCATAATTATTGATAGCATAGTACCCTAAATCCTTAGAGTACTATTATTATTAGGAATAATAATAATAATCTAGCATTTGGCTAGCTAGGTGGTGTAGTGGATAAAATAGTGGGCCTGGAATCAAGAACATTCATCTTGATAAGTTCAAATCTGGCTTCAGCCACAGGCTGTATGAACCTGGGCAAGTCACTTAACTCTGTTTGCCTCAGTTTCTTGATCTGTAAAAATGAGCTAGAGAAGGACTTGGCCAACCACTCTAGTATCTTTGCCAAGAAAACTCCAAATGGGGTCACAAAGAGTTGGACACAACTAAAAACAATTAAACAACAGAAGCTTTTATATATTATTTTAAGATTTGCAAAATACTTTGCATATATTATTTCACTTGATCTTCATAGGAGTCCCATGATGCTGGTGCTCTTTTTTGAGGAAACTGAGGTAGAGCAAATGTCCAAAGCTAAATCCAAATTCTTTTCTTGCAAATATAAGATCCAGAGCTCCATTCACTACATTGCCTAAGGAAACAAGAAGTATGAATTCTAAAATCACTTTGGAGATGGATTGTGTCGATTGATTTAAAAGGGGAGTAACACAGCAGTTGTTTTGAATCATGTGGGTAGAGAAATTATTATAATGCACTGGAAAGGGCTGAATTTGAACCTGAGTCCATATCTTGGCTTTAGCACCCAATTGACACTAAACAAGTCACTTTACCACTGTAGGCCTCAGTGTCTTCAGCTGAAAATTGAGGGAACTGGCCTTGATTACTTCTCAAGTCTCTTCCAAGTCTAGAATTATGACCCAATGGTAAATGATAACTGTGGAATGATGAAGGTAAGGAGTATCCAAAAATCATGGTATCCTGGCTATTATCAAAGTAAGAAGGCCTACAATATGGCCAGAAGAATTTGTCTGAGAAATATATTAATTTGGGTCATATTTCCTAGAATAAAGTTAATAGGGAGCCTGGTGAATCTCCTTTGTTCCAGTGATTTATTTTCATTCTTCTCCATATAATTTCTCTCTTTTCATTTTAACTATAGAAGATAGCTGTTTTGTTTCCCCAAGTAGGGCACTCTCCAGTCTCACGTATTATGAAATTTTTGCGTTCCTTTATTTTCCATTCCAAATAGGATACTGTTGTTTTTAATCCTATATAATAGCACCCTGAAATATGGAAATAAAAAATTAAATTTGATAAAGATTGCAACATTAAAGAGAACAACAGGCCTCCTTCCTAAGAAGAGATATAAGATACTTCCCCTCATTCTTATGCAGGTGATAGATAGTATCCCATGGATATGAAACAAATTTCAGATTTTTTTGTCAATATATTGATTGTATAATTTTTTCCTCAAAAAAAATTTGTTACTTAGCAAAGCTCTCTGGGAAATAAAGGAGAGAGGAGGTTATAAAGGAATTTTAGTTGTAATAACATAAATCTATAATAAGTACATATTAATTATATGACATATTTAAAATGTTAAAAATGATTATGATTTTATAACTGCAATAGGGAAAATAATCTATCAAAGAAATACATTAAAATTTTAGTGACTGAAGTCAACATATTTTATTTTTAAGCTTATACTATATAATGCTATACCTTAAAGATGGGATATTCCAGTTCCAACTACCACATTGAATCATTGTAAAATCCTCTTACTTTACTATGATATTAGAACCCCATTATACAGATTCTATTCCTCACATTTATTTCCCTTAGCTTTCTTTTCTTCTTTCTCTGTATTTTCTCTTTTAATGTCCTTATCCACTCTCATGGTTTCATTTTACCAACTCATTCACACATGCATGTACACATATTTTAGATTTCATACACTTGTATAGACAAACATATATTAATATATATATAATATTCACATGTGCATATATGTGTATACATTTTAAATGAATTTGTGGGCATAACTGTATCTGTGTATATCTATATTCATATATATATTTTAAATTTATTTATTTATCTTTGCCCTAACACATAGGAAAATACACAAAACAATGTTCCTCATAAGTCCCCTACTTGTGTCTTTGTGTCAATGGTCCCACCATCTTCCTAGTCACTCAATCTTTAAACCACAGAGTCATGCTTGGCTTTTTTTTTCACTCAGCCTCAGATTCAGCACATAGAATCAGGTTTATAAAGGTGGAGCTGAGAGGGAACTCATAAGACCATCTAGTCCAATTTCCTTCTTTTATAAGGAAAGATACTGAGAACCAAGAAGGTTTAGTGATTTGCCCAAGTTGCCAAAACTAGTAGAATTTAAATCAAGGTTCTCTTAATTCAAATTTAGAACTCTTTCCTTTGCACTATACTTTTTTTTTTGCTGTTTGCTAAATCCAAAGTTCTATTCTTTAGCTGATGCTGCCACCACATTTTAAACCCTTATTATTTCTTGTCTCCATTTCACTTAGTAAAATTGGTGTCTAGTAAAATGTATATATAAGTGAATTGAATCTGTTTGCTATCCTGACAGCTTATATGGTATATTACTTCTTGGTATGCATGGTCTACCCTTTGGAATATGTATTTTTAAATTTTTCATTTGTCCTCACTTTTTAAGTTTTCATCCTGAAGATGTTTGTCATCTTGTCATCTACTCTTCTAAGAGCAAATTATCTGAGAGCCATAGAGTTGAAGTCTGAAGACATGAGTTTGAATCCTATCTGTGACATTAACTATGTGATCATGAACAAATCTCTTAAATTTCTCTGAGCCTCAGTTTTTCCATCTGTAAAATGAAAATAATAAGTGCCCTACAAAGTAGATATTAGAAGTTTCTTGTTGACCTTAATGTATACTATAAATGTGAATTATTTTTAGTTATATGAAGACAGAATTTACATAATATCTGTAATTCTTTGTATCATCCATACTTACCAGTGGTGCTGAAAAAGCCAGTTTAACAAATCTATATTGCAGTGTTCTTCATCTAATTATTAAAAAATTAATATGGCTCAATTTTTTCAGGATGTATAATCCAGGGAACCCAGGGAAGGTTAAAGGATGAATTTATGTTAAAGTGTATATCCTCCCGTAATCTGATATAAAGTACCTGCATTCCTTATAATGAAAAAATGTAACATTTTTACAGATTTTAGGTAGATAGGATGGGGCTTAAAAGTAAGGGATTCTCTTAAAATAACCTATTTTTGATATTATTTTTTCCACACTAGACTCCTATTTGATCTTTCTTGTTTCTGGCTCTTTTCTCAATTATTATCAATTTTGGCCATTTCTGAGTCAGCATAACTCCATATTTTATGGCATCATTCTTCCAGTACACCTAGGAACAGAGCTGAACTAGAAAATGGTGGATGTCTTAAGCCTTAAAGTCCTAATTTCATTTTATTTAGTTCATCTTTTATTTTGCCCACTATGCATATTTTCCGTAATGAATTGTTTACTGGATAATGATGAAAAATGGGTCATTTTTTTAAAGTGAGAACCGCATTCTTAATTTCTTTGCTGCACATGCGAGCACTCCAACCTTGGTAAATGTAGGTTGGCAGACTTAAAGTTGTCTGTGATTGTGGGAGGACCAGGAGACATGCCAGGACTGACTAATCTGGTCTGGCACTCAACCGGTTGGTGTGTCTTGAGTGATGAATGCAGTGAAATTAATTGTGTTACAGTGTTAGTTAATCTGATTTGAGGAGTATTTTTGTGCATATAATGAGACCTTTCAAAGCTGTATATAAATGACTTAATCAGACATCTCAGTGGCTTGCAAAAAATATTTTAAAAAAAAGAGATCTTCAGACTTGACTTGAAGGGATGGAAAAGCATGGTGGTTAGGGCACTGGATTTGGGCTTAGGAGAGCCTTGGTTTCAATCTCTCCTCAGAAATACTGTTATTAGCTGTGTTATCTTGGTCAAGTCATTTAACCACACTGTGTTTCAGTTTCCCCCTTGTAAAATAGGGGATTGCACTATATAGTTTGTAAGGTGTTAAATCCATGATCCTATAATCCTCACAAGTCAGAATGTAATACAATTAAGAATACCTGATGTTAAAGGTGCCATGGTTAGTTCAGAGTGGATGGAGCTCTGGGTCTGCAGTCAGAAAGATTAGACTCCAAATGTACTTCAAATATTTACTAATTGTGTGAACCTGGGCTAGTTTCTCAGCCTAGTTTCTTATTCTCAGTGTCTCATTTGTGACTGCCTTGTAAGGATCCTCACTACCATGAGGATCAAAGGAGATAGTATCTGTAAGTACAGATAGACCATTGTACCTAGTAGGCGCTCTATAAATGCTTATTCCCTTCTCCTTATTTATGATTATGTTGAAGATGTACTATATAGAAACGATGAAAAAGTCTTCCACATATAAAATCAGACTCTTTAAAAGCATGTGAAACTTCAATCAGGAAAACAATGATACAAGATAAATTTCGCTATTCTAAGAGAATAAGGGCTTGGAGATCTGATTAATTATCAGGACAGTTTGGGGACAGCAAGGTAGCATAGTAGATAGAGCTTCAGACTTTAATTCCTATAAAAATTCAAATCTGGCCTCAGTTTCTTCCTAGTAACCTGGGCAAGTCATTTAACCCCAATTGCCTAAACCACTCTCAGTCTTAGATACTAAGACAGAAGGTAAGAGTTCTTTTAAAAAATCAGGGCAGGAAACTAGAGAAACAAGCTTAGAAAGGGTAGAACTTGGGGTCTCAAAAGAAACACATTTCCACAGTAATCATAGAATGAAGTTGTTATCTTTGCCTTGACCAGAAAGAGAAACAAAAACAAAAAAGACAATTTTTATAGTTCTGGCATCAAGAGTACAATCATCAAGTTGTAAGTACAAAGACAATGTAGAGCATGAGACAGAAGGACCCTGGAGCATGAATAGGCCTGATTCACTTTCCTCATCTGAAAGAGAATCACAGAATTAATAGAATCATTAATACAGAGCCAGAAAAAACTTTAGGGACCACACGTTATAATTCCAAATTTTATAGGTAGAGAAAATAATGCACACTGAGGTTAAGTGGCTTGCCCAGGGTCATACAACTAGCCCAACCTCTTCCTTTTAGAGAGGAGGATATCGAATCAGATGTAAAGTAACTTGGTCTGTTAGCACACATTCATTAAGTAACTACTGAGTGTGAGGCACTGTATGAAGCACTGGAACAGGTTACATAGCCAGGATTTGGACTTAAGATTGAGTTAGGGAACTCAGCTTCTCTGAGTCTTGGACACTAGATTTAATGTTGAACAAATAGCTTTCTTTCATCTTGTTTTCCAGCAAGTAGTTCCCTTCCATTCATAAAAAATAAAATTAAAAATTAAAAAAAAAGCTATATTACTCAGAAGTTTGGTTCGAAGGTAGCAAGGTAGCAAGATAGGAACTAAGGAATCAGCTTGGAAACATCCCCCAAACTTTAGCAACCCAAAAATATATATACATATATAATAATATATGATAATATATATTCTTTAAATTAGAAGCCACAGAAGGAATTTCAACTCTACCTGAGTCCTTGATGACATGTAAATCTTCCCCCTCAATTATAATTTAACTATTTGCGAATACTTTAAATATAGTTTAATATGTAACCCGACTTAATTTACCTATAGAATTTGTTTGATGAGATTTATTTTCTTAGGAGATTTATGAAATAATTAACTAAATTTATTCAATTTTTATGACATTGAAGGAAGCATTGGATCCTCACAATAAGTTTTGGAAGTAGATAGTATTATTATTCCCTTTTCACAGATGTGGAAGCTCAGGCAAATAGAACTAGTAAGTTCCCAAAGCTGCATTTGACCTCCATTTTCCTGACTTCAGATCCAGTGTTTTATCCACTCTCTCACCTAGGTTCCTAAGACTATACTATCAATAATATTTAATATTAGTTGTGAAACAGTATATAATCACATCTTAGTAAAATTATAAAATAATTATAAGTGTGTAGTCATTTCTGTTAAGTAATAACTAAATAACTGTCAGAATTGAAGTGCAATAATCGTATTAAAAATTGATAAGTAAGAGTCATAAAATATAATAATCACTCGTTATTTTCTTTACTACAGGGTTACTACTTTTACGGATTTTTTGTTTTCCCTACAAAATAGGTTGCTTATGCCACAAAATTTAGTAAGTTGTCACTCTGATATTGGCACACATGTGTAATAAAAATGAGAGTAATAATAATAAGACTTGCCTACCAAGATTTTTAGGTCACCACAATCTAGGTGGAGAACTAGATTTTTTCCTGATTTTAATGAGTCCTCAAACATCTCCAAAATATAATTATATACCAAAGATAATGTAATTTCATCCATCTCTATTTTCTAGAGCACTAAGACCTCAGTGGAGGTAACATTTCAATTAAGTAACAATAGGGAAATCAAATAATCCCTAATCCTAACAAGTTCACTTAATAACACTTATTCCAGTGCCCACCAACATCAGGTAGCATGACTGTATAACCTAAAGCTCGTCACAGAATTCAAATCTAACAGGCCCTCTTCCTCTCAGTTCAGTGTACATCCAAAAACGAGAAGCTTGCTCAGATTGAAACAGCAGCATGGAATCACTCTGTGCCACAACATAGCTTAGCCAGATACCTAAGAAACAGAGGAAACTAGAGAAGAATATGTGTTGGCTATGTGCAACACCATTAAACCTGAAGAAACAGCTCAGAATCCTGATGGGACTATTTGAGGCAGAGACCAAGATTGGTAAACCATGAAATTTCCTAACATTGAAGGAAACTAAAAAGGCTTTGGGGTTTAGCCCTAAAGGAAACCAAACGCAAAGATTAAAAAGTCAGAAAGTAGTAGTGTTCTATAGAACAACAAAAGACTGACATTGTCAAAGATCTCAGGAGGAAGAAAAAGCAATTTAGAAACCCAATCAAAAACAGATAAACCAACAGAAGGTAATATGGCCTCCATAACAGATAAAAGAATCCAAACATTTATGAATAAATATTTTTTTATTTTTTTAAAATATGTATTAATAATCATTTTTAACATGGTTACATGATTCATGCTCCTACTTTCCCCTTCACCCCCCCACACTCCCCCCACCCATGGCCGACGCACATTTCCACTGGTTTTGTCATGTGTCCTTGATCAAGACCTATTTCCAAATTGTTGGTGGTTGCATTGGTGTGGTAATTTCGAGTCCACATCCCCAATCATGTCCACCCCGACCCATACGTTCCAGCAATTGCTTTTCTTATATGTTTCCTCTCCTGCAGTCCTTCCTCTGAATGTGGGAAGCATCTTTACCATAAATCCCTCAGAGCTGTCCTGGGTCATTGCATTGTTGCTGGTACAGAAGCCCATTACATTCAATTTTACCACAGTATATCAGTCTCTATGAATAAATATTTTAAGAAAAAGGGAAATGAAATAATATCTAATGAAGCAGAAGACCCTGAGGATTCACAAGAGAGCTTAGAACCATAAATGGATGTTTCTAAATAGTTCCTAAGAGAAATAAGAATTGTAAAAGCAGAATTTATGGCTTGTACCATGGAAATATTTGGCAGAATATAGAAACTTGGATCCATGGAGACAAATCTCACTGAAGAAACAAAAAGAGAATAACCTTTTGTTGGAGCAACTATATTTTAGAAAAATACAGTACGGGAAAAAAGAATATAAATGATGATCTTTATGTAAGCAAAACATATTCATCTAAATGATACATGCCAATTTAAGCATTTTAAGTCTCTAAGAAGAATAGAAATCAAAAAGCCTGAACAATGTCATTCAAGAAATGATACAAGAAAACTACCTAAAAGTTCTGAAGACAGAAAAAAGATATCAGTCTAAAGATTACATTTGGGGGATATGAGTGACACCTACACTATAGCAGTTAAATTTATAATTCCATTGGTAAACAAGGAATACTGTAAGCAACCAGGAGAAAGACTTTAAAATATAATTGAACGATAATTGAGATAACAAGAATCTATTTTCTACACATCAGGAAATGCAGGAGGAAATGCCATGGGTTCCAAAGAGTAAAGGAGCTCAAGATTCAGCCCAAATTGACTTACTCTGTCAATATGATCCTCATCACTCATAAAGGCCATTCAACTAAAAGAGGCTTTTGATGATTGACTTTGCTACTAAAAGCAATGCAATGATCCAGGACAACTCTGAAGTACTTTTAAGAAAGAATGCTAAACACATCTAGAGAAAGAATTGTGGGAGTAGAAATTGAGGGGAAAAAATGATTTATCACATTTTTATATGGGTATATGATTTGGGGTTTTGGTTTTAAAAGATTATGCTATTATAAAAATGAGTAACATGGAAATGGGATTTGAGTGATAATATGTGTATAAACCAGTGAAATTGCTTCACAGCTCTGGGAGGGTGGAGGGAAAAAAGGAGGGAGACAACAAGATCATGTAACCATGGGAAAATTTTTAGAAAGAAACATTTGAAACATTCCTATAAAGAAAAGCACACTGAAAGAAAATATTTGTTTCTCAAATATCCTGAGTAACAGAAATAGAAGAAAATTTAAAAATATACAATAACAACAAAATAATAACAGATGATTAAGAGATTTCTTTATAAATATCTACATGAAGGCAAAGTTGAAAGAAATTATTTTTTTAAAAACTTAACTTCTGTCTTGGAATGATTGGAAGAATGTTAAGGGCCAGGCAATGGGGGTGAAGTGACCTGCCTAGGGTCACATAGCTAGGAAGTGTATGAAATCAGATTTGAACCTAAGACCTCCTGTCTGGCCCTGGCTCTCAATCCACTGAGCCATTTAACTATCCCCAAAAGAAATTATTTAGAATCCAATCACATCTAGAAAAGTGAGAGGACATGGATCTACGAAGGATATTTCAAGGCAAATAGAAATGTAAAAGAATCTGGGGAGGGGGAAAAAAAAAGAATATCCACCTCCATAGAAGGAACAGAGAGTGTCTGAATGCAGATTGAAACATACCATTCTTCACTTTATTTCCTCCTTGAATTTTCCTGTAGTGTAAGCAATATTTGTCTTATTTCACAACATGATGAACAGAAAAATATGAATTATATGACAATATATTAGTGATCTATATCATATTACTTGCCTTTGGAGGAAGGGGGGAGATATAGAAGGAAGTGGGGAAAAAGAATGAAGCATAGATTTTTGTTCATAGCTGATGTGAGAATGTTTTTCTTGTATAAACATAATTATTATTTATTAATTATTTTTTAGCAAATCACATGAACTATTATTGTGTTACATATTATATTGTTATATATATAAATAAATGGTAAATAAAAAAGTAAAAAATAACTTTAAAAAAATGAACTGTGTAACCAAGGATGTAGAAGAATTCATAAAACATGGCAGTATCCTCTCTGACAAAACTTCAGGAATTGTTATTTTTAAGAGTGAAGTACAACAGGAAAAATAAAACAGGTTATAACCTACAAGGCAATAACAGAAACTGTTTGGGAGAGGGAAGCCATTATTAGCATCCTTAGAAGCTTTTATTCCTTGAGTATTATAGACTAGAAAGAACTGCATGAGTATAAGAGCCATTGATCAAAGAATAAAGTCTAAAACAGGAAGAAAGCCAAGATAAATAATAAATGAGGAAAATAAATTGTTTTACGAAAAAAGAGAAAAAAATTTAAAATAATGAGCAAAACTAGTTGAAAGGGAGGAAATCAAGGAGGATTTTAATTGTCTACTTAACTGAGTGAAAAAAGAGGGAAAGAAATAAATAATGAGAAAAAAGAAAAAAATGATTAAGTTAATAAATAACCCCAAAACTATGGAAAGTGATAACACAAAAAAAGGAGGGGAAGGAGGTTTGGGGTAAGGGGAGAAAATTAGTGAGAATGGAGTTTCCTTAAAATTGATTAAGTTAAAATAACTGAAGACATAATACTGTCTTTGCAGAGGATAGGGGGGAAATAGAGACAAATGAAGGAAAAAATAAAGTCAAATCTCATAATTTTAAACATGTATGGATTATTACAATCCAGCAAAATATAAAATAGGAAAAAATGGTAATGAGGACCTAGGGAAAGCTAAGTGGCCCAGTGAATAGAGAGCCAGATCTGGAGATGGGAGATCCTAGGTTCAAATTTAACCTCATACACTTCCTAACCCTGTATTCCTGGGCGAGTCACTTAACCCTATTTCCTAACCCTTACCTTTTCTGCCTTGGAACTGAATTTTTGTATTGATTCTAAAAAAGAAGGTATGAGTTTTAAAAAATTAAGATCTAAAAAGAAAATTACTATGTATCAAAGGAATACAAAAAACGAGAGTTACAATCATAGTTTCTGACAAAGCAAAAACAAAATCAAAACAAATCCAAAAAAATTAATTAGGAGAATACATTGTGGATAAGAGAACCTTAGGCAACAAGCCAAAATCAATATAAAATTTGTATGTTCTAAATGTCTTTGTGTCTAAATTCATAAAGCAAAAATTAATTGAAATATAAAAAGACATAGATTGTGGCAGGAGATTTCAGTAGTCCTTCAATTTTGGATAACTAAATTTGGATAACTAAATTCTGGATGAAATTTTTTGATAAATAAGCAAAAAAGGAAAATATATAACTGAAGAAAATTGCTGAAGAAATTAGAGCTAAGAGAATTTTGCATCTTCTAAACATGACTGCTAAAGAATATATACATCTCTCAACAGAATGTGTAACTTACAAAAACTGATCATATATAGAGGTATATAAATATTGTTATACCCTAAGCATATGGTGATGAGGTTTAGATCAGGTTAGTGCCTATTTGAGGAGAGAGAAGGGGACAATATAGGAGAAATACTGTGAAGATGGAAATAACACCAAAATTACAACCTAGGTTGGTAGGAGGGTAATGTGTCCCTCAGAAGAGTAAAGGATTCTATAAAGAAGATAATGATTTCTGTTTTTGACATGTTGATTATGTCATGCTTGTGAGATATCGTGTTTGAAATAAATGAAAAGACCATTTATGATGCAACTTTGGAGCTCAAAAAATTGGGCTGGATACATACTTCTAAGAATCATCTGCATGATAGCTGAACCAATTGTTGGAATCAATGGGATTGCGCAGTAAGGAATATAGTTGGAAAAGAAAAGATAACTGAGGACAGAGACTTAAGAAACACAATTATTGGATGTTACCTGGATGCATATATTACAAGGAGATGGAGAAGAAGCAAACATCTCCATCAGAGTTGAAGAACCAGGTATCAAAAAATCTCAAGAGGAGAGAGGATCTAGAAGAGGATGATCAACTGTAAATGTTGCAAAGAGGTCAGTAAGGATGAGGATTGAGAAAAGGCTTCAGATTTGGTAATTGAGCAATCATTTTTATCTTGAGAGAGAGTAGTTTTGGTTGAACAGTGAAGTTAGATGTAAGATTGCTGGGAATTTTAAAGTCACTCAGCTCATGAGAGGAAGTCATTTAGTGTAGAAAACATTCTCAAGAAGTTTAGACAAGAGGAAGTGAATGTTATTGAATGATAGCTAGTGGAAATGAACAGATTAAATGAGGAGTTTTTATTTTTTGTTTTTTTTAAGGATGGGGTAGACGAAGCTCTTTTTGTAGGCAGCAGGGAAAGGGCCATAGATAGGGAGAGCCTCAAGATTAGAGAGAGAAAATATGTGAATAATTACCTTCTACATTAAAAAAAGATTAGAGAGTTGGTAAAATAATGGGACCAGTTGACTAAAGATGATAAAATGAAATGGAATGGAATAAAGTACCAATGTGGTAGGATTGTCTTGTCAAGGAGAAGGGCCACTTCATGTGGAACAGGTATGAAGGTCAAGATTAACAAAGGAAGATATTTTAGTGATATGAGATGAAGATAAGAAGAGAAGCAGGAGCTCCCAGTGAATGTTCTTAATACTGAGACAGTTAGATGTCACAATAGAGTACTAGGCTAGAAGTCAGGAACACTCATATTCCTGAGTTCAAATCTGGCCACAGACATTTACAGACCATGTGAATCTAGGCAAGACACTTAACCCTATTTGCCTCAATTTCTTCATCCATAAATAAACTAGAAAAAGAAATGGCAAAGCACTCTAGTATCTTTGCAATGAAAACCCCAAATGGGGTCATGAAGAGCTAGACACAACTGAACAACAAATGAATTACAGTATTCAGATGAGAGACTTCAGAAAGAGGTGTCTGTGGGAAACTTGAGGAAGGATGAAAAAAAAATCTAGAATATTTGCTGTTATGAGTGAAGTAGTGAACAAAGTTGGGAGGTATAAAAATAAAGGACTTCCTGTAGTGTGGACCCAGTTGAGATTATGTAATGTAATTTTTAATGATCCAAATCAGGACAGTTTTTCTCTAGATATGTGAGTAGCATGTGTCTAAAAGAATAGAGTTAATGATAATAATAATTCCAGGTTGGGATTTGGCATGGCATGATCAGTCAAATCCTTTTCAGATTTTAATATGAGGAATTCCTTTTATGCCTCTGAATTTACAAGACTTTTCTTTCCAGAATTCTATCAATACACTCCTCCCTCAGGTGTTTATGAGATATATGTTAAGAATGTTGGTTATCTCTGCCAATTCTGAACAATCTGAAGCTATTTTTTTTCATTTTAAAGGTTTAGCATGATGTGAACATTCAGATAAACTTATTCAATAGACACACAAAGATATTTAAAATGATGAAAAGTTCTTATCTCCTGGAATTTTCTTCAAGGGAAAGAACTTCATCTAATGACCTTACAGCATTAATATCAAGGCATAAAACAAAAGGACATTTGCTCACCAAAGCTGTTTGCCATTTGCCACTGAGGAGATTCAGTGCAAGAATCCAGGTACAAAATAGATCCCCTAAGAAAGGTAAGGTCCTCTATAAGCCTCTGATAACAATTAACATTGAGACACTATGATGTCTCTCTGTTTTGTTTGAGGTCATCATTAATAAGTGTAATGATAATTTGCACAGCAATATGGAAACAAGATGATGGACAGTTACCTGAATAGAACATAGAATGAACTGAGCCTGGCAGGAGGTGGCATGTGCCAAGGCAGTTGAGGCTCAGGTATATAAGGAAGGATTTGAACTGAGAGATCCATCTCAATCTGGAGATTGGGTTTTGGGGAGTGGGCAGTTCCTTTGGTAAGGGTAGTCCATAGGTCAAATTAATTTACCAACAACCTGCACCAACCTGTGTTGACCTTATATTAAATAACCTGGTCCTGATTTAATTACCAAGAAGAAACAACATCATCTAACAGCAGAGAAACCTGATTTAGGTTGAAGCCAGTCTGGCCCAAACAGACTGGCAACTAGCAAGACTGACCATCATCAATTCAAATACCATCATTAGCATCATTAGCATCATTAGCCCTAGTTACATAAAGACTTCCTGTTTCCCTCCTTCCCAGTCATTACCCTGCTTCCTTCCTAAGTCTGTTAACATTAAGTCTTCAAACTTACCTAGATTTGGTGTCATCTCCATCTTAGGGCTTAGTGATTTTATCCTTGGGATATTTGAGAGAAGAAAATTCTATCAGTTATAGTAAAACATAATTCACAGTCAATCTAGCATTATCCAATCTAGGCCAGAAAGTCAATTAGAGAAGTAGCTGTATACTTCTAACTTCAGATTCTTTATCTGGCTAGCTATTCTGGGACACATATCTGAAGTTGGGTTCAGCAGATTCCCTATATCTTAACAACAACTATTGCTGTGGGGTCCTTTGTGTTTCACTATTACAACTTCAGTGTTTCACTTGGGGTTCATCCATTATATCCAACTTCAGACCCTCATAACATCAGGATCATTATAACCTAAGTCCTAGAGAATTGTCATTTAAGATATAAGAAACTTAAGAACCTGAGAGGTTAAATATATTTCCTAAAAGTGGCAGCACCCTAGTATGTGACACAGAAATAGGATTGGGGCCCAGGTCTTTTGACTTAAAAAATGGTATTCTATCCACTATATCTTGTTATGCCTCTTTGTTGTCCTCATTCCATTAGCCTTTTTTTTTTACTTAAAACCCTTACCTTCCATCTTGGAGTCAATACTGTGTATTGGCTCCAAGGCAGAAGAGTGGTAAGGGTAGGCAATGGGGGTCAAGTGACTTGCCCAGGGTCACACAGCTAGAAAGTGTCTGAGGTCAGATTTCAACCTAGGACCTCCCGTCTCTCGGCCTGGCTCTCAATTCACTGAGATACCCAGCTGCCCCCTCCATTTGCTTTTACTATGAGTTCTATTTAATATAGAGCTAGTTTGATTTTTAGGTAAGAGTAATTCTCTTTTAATGCCTTCCCTAAATATCGTGATGGGTATGCCAGGGTAATCAGCTGCTATTATTCCCTTCTAGTCTTTGGGAGCAATTCTGACATAGCAAAAAACTGCCTCATATCTCATATGCCTATACCCTTTTCCTTAAATATTTCCTAAGATTCAAATACCAAATCCTTGCTCTCATGTTCTGAGCTTTGTTTATCATAAAGGAAAGTTTGTAATGCCTAGAGTATATGTACATCACCATGCATTTATTAAATTCCTATTGTGTCAGTCTCTATTTCATGCATTGATAATATAAAAATAAAGATGGAGCTTACATTCTATACTTTTATTTCCATTTCTACCATCACTGATCTAGTTCAGTTCTTAAATATCTCTCATATGGATTATTGCAATAAACTCTGAAGTGATTTCCCTGTCTAGTTTTTCCCTCCTGGAATCCATTTTGATTATGCCCCAGAACTGAATTAGTCTTCTTAAAGCTCAGATTAGACTGTCAGTTGCTTGCTTAAAAATCTCCTGTGACTTGCCATTGCCTGTTCTAAAGGATGAAGTCCTAACTCCACTGCTTTCTCTACTCAACTGACAGCATCATAGAAATAGCTTCTTGTAAAAGGCTATTTGTATGATACATGATGCATTAGTGTCATAATAGAATGAGACATATAAGTAGATTCTGTGCTTTTTGAAACTGTATTATTTGCCTCATTTATGAACAGGAATTTCAGATTAATTGAAAAATATCACCCTTTTGGTGCCTTTTGAGATTGGAAGTTTGACTTTTTTTTAAGTAAATAATGGTGTTCTTTCAGTGGTTTCCTACCCCCCCTCAAAGGATCTCTCTTTATAGTATTATTTAAAAGAAGCTGGATGTCAAATGTATTTCAGAATACTTCTTGAAACCCAAAATAAATATCTGCACATTTCTGAGAATTATGAACCAAAACTAAACTTTTTTTTAAAGCCCAAGAAATATAATAGGGGGGAAAAAGATCTAGAATATATGTGTTTTTCTTTTCTTTTTTCTTTTCCATCAGTCAGTAGAGCCAAATAGAGATATCTTCTGACTTTGATTGAAAGAAAGTGTTAGTTTGTCTTAAGGAAGAAATAACTTCAGTTGTCTTGAATCTTTGAAATTGACAAGACAGTGACAATGAAATCCATCCCTGTAGCAAAAAGGAAATGATTTTAACCCATGTTCTCACATACTCTCTCTCTCTCTCTCTCTCTCTCTCTTTATCTCTCTCTCTCTCTCTCTCTCTCTTTATCTCTCTCTCTCTTTATCTCTCTCTCTCTATTTCTTTCTCTATATATATATGCATTATATATATGAACATGGGTTAATATATATGCATATATATTCATACACATACACATATATATTAGTACTTTACTACCCCAAATCTGCTTTTCCTAAAACCAGAGTATCACCACAAATCATGTTCTTCATAACAGAGTTGAAGTTTAACCTTCTCTGGTCTCCCCACTGCAGCAGCAGCTTCTCTATGGGGAGAAATTTAGGCTAGTAGAATCTGTGGCAGTAGCTAGGAGAACCCCTGCTTATGGTACCGCAAGGTGAGGCATAAGATTCCTTCAATTTACCCTCAATAGGACTTTGAGTCTCCACTCCAATTTCCTTAGAAACAAGGAACTCATTGTGAAGTCTACCAACCCTCCCTTTTACCTTCTAACCCCTATAATCCTGAGATTCCTACCGCTTCCAAAATTTGAATTTTAGTCTACAGTGCCAGACCTATTTCAGCAACTTGTAGTGAAGCTAGATGCCTGCCTATCTGTCCTCTTCATTCAGCTGCAGAGGCCATTCTATAGAATTCAGATGTCATTTGACGGAAAAGCAGGCTGGAGAGGAAGTCGGGTATAGTGGGTCCCCCAGAATAGTGTCATTTCTAAGATTTACTTCTGAATGTGGGGCTGCCCTTCTAGTGAAAGCCCATCTCTACAAGTTCATTTACACAGATACTCAACTGGATCTAGGATTTTGTCAATAAGATCATTCTTTCCAAAGATCCAAATAGCAGCCTACCTAACTGTCCACTCTGGCTCTTGTCTCCTTTTTGTGAATTCTCAGCTGGGGAACTATTTTTTCTGTTGACCTCACAATGATATCAATGAAGCACAGGGACTGTTACATATTGGTTATCCCTTATTTTCACCATATGCCAGTCCATCTTCAGGATGCAGCAGTAAATATGCTCTTTGAAGTGTAAGGGGGGCAATGCCCACCCTTTTGCTCATTTTCCAAGGGATCTCTCATCTTGAACATAGCTCTCATTTGCAGTCATTTAGTTTGTCTAGTTTCTCATGATACATAGCTATGTGTAGAGATTTACAATCTATTTCCATTACATTTTTAAGCCCCACCTTTTCTCCTCTTCCCATTTTAAAAATGCATTTTTCTTTTTCTTTCTTTTTTCTTTTTCTTTTTTTTTTGGCATCTATACAAGCTTATGATTTACAGTGATTTCTCTGCCATCATGAATGATGGTCCCTTTCATGAAGTGATTTACATTTTTATTTTGTTACCGGGCTCCTACTCAAGACTGCAGAGTAATACAACCCCCAGAGCACTGCAGTAGCAGCTCTTAAAGCTACAGAATATACCTGAGTGGGAACCTGGAAGCCGTAGCACAAGTAAGTCTGTTTCTTCTTACGAAGCTACATGGTTTCTCCCTTTGATCTCCAGAGAGCTGATCAACTCCCAAATACCAAGTGATTCATCGAGGAGCTCAATAAGAGTTGAAGCCTCCACTGACCCTAGAAATATAATAATATGATCACTAACTCAGGAATTATTAATGTCTTATACCTGACGGTTTAAGGAAGAATGTTTTCTTGGTCCTGAACCAAGAATATAAAGGACCAAAATCATTATACTGGAATTTCATTTGCCTTACATTCCTCTTTAGGAAAAATACTAATATTTGGAAAGGAAAACAAAACACAATAAAACAAGACAAGATGCCACCAAATCTGAGGAAGTGATTGACTAGAGTTGGGGGGGGGTGACTATTTCCCAAGTTATAATGAAGTATTATATATATATATATATATGTATATATATACATATATATAATATAAAATAAAAAAATAAGCATCCATTGTTTCCTTGACAGTTATATATGGGAAAATAGCAATCATTGTACAAAGAATGCCCAGCCTCAAAGATAACACTAAGAAACTTTTGCTGGAGAAAAAATACTTCCTGCTCCCTAAATTTTTGCTAAAATTTTATAAATCCATAAGAAGATATCAGATTTCTATATATAATAGACATTTATTGAGAAGCACAAGAGGGTTTACCATAAAACTCTAATTACAAAATTTGTCAATAGCTATCTTTGGGCAATGAGAGTAATTTCAGAGTCCAATCCAAATAAGTTGATTTAAGGGGCTATTTCTGCAGTAGTAAATAGATGCAGTACCCATGGATTTTTAGGCCTTAATAACGGGAAGCCTAGAAAAGACCAACATTGTATTGTTCTATCTTCCCTTCCAACATCCTTCCATTCTACCCCAAACCATTGATTCTAGGTGCTATCTCTCCTCTGGGTTCTATTGTTCTCATTCCAGTCTTCTATTTGTTTTACTTCTTACTATGCCATTTCACCAAGGGCTGTCTTTTATAGATCTTGCCCATGATGAAAGAATGTAATTTCTATGAGAGTAGGAGTTTCTTCATTCTTTTTCTTTTTCTTTCATGGACCTGGCACATAGCAGGCACTTAATTCATGCTTATTGTTTATTGCAAGGTACACAGAACCACTCTTCTTTCTTTTCCTCCCAACCTCAATATTATATAAGCTGCTATCAGCTAGTTGAAGCTATTTAATGACCTAATTTACACTCAGCCTTTAGTGACTAATAATGCATTCATTCTTCCCTCTATTTGTGTATTAATATAGAACAGTGCTTTAATCTAAATCCAAAGGATTCTATGGAATAGATCTTTTAGGGGCATCTGTGAAAAGAGGATTAGGAGCCCAGAGAATTTGAGTTTTACTTCTAAGTCTGCCTCTTCCCAGTTCTATGATGTAGGGCCATGTTGGTAAACCTATGGTATGCATGCCAGAGCATGTAGGAGGGGGCTGCTCCCTTCCCCCCAATCAATGAGCACCTGAGGACATTTCTCAAAAGACCTACCCCTCTGCCCAGCATCCCAATGGAAGCATTTCCTCCCTGCCCTGTATGGGGAGCTCACATGCAGCATGAGGGTTGCAGCTTGGGCACTCAGTCTCTAAAGTCTCTAAAAGGTTCACCATCACTGACCTAGGGCAAATCTTTTAGCTATTTAAGATTTCGTTTCCTCATTTTAAAGCTGAGGATTTATAGTCTTAGATTTACATCTAAGATAAATTCCAGCTACTATACTAGTAGCTTGTGAACACTATTTTTAAACATTTTGTTATTCTCGAATCATTTCAATTGTATCCAATCTCTTCAAGTGCCTGTTTTGGGGTTTTCTTGGCAAAGATATCGGAGTGGTTTGCCATTTTGTTCTCCAGTTCATTTTATTATAATGAAGAATCAAGGCAAACAGGGTTACGCAACTGTCCAGAGTCACAGAGCTAGTAAATTTCTGAGGCTGGATTTGAGCTCATGAGTCTTCTTGATTCTAATGCCAGTGCTCTATCCATTCTGCCACCTAACTGCCGCATTTTTTGCATGTACCTCATTTTTAAATGTACTTCTAATGCATCATCTTCTATTATCTATTATAGTTATCTGCCTATGTTTCTTAGCCTCCTATTAGACCATAAAGTTCTTGAGGGTAAGGAAGATGTTTTATCTAAGTGATGTCTTCCCCTAGCATCTAACATAATACTCTCCTCATTGTTGCAGTACGAGTCCTTAAACAGTTGAATTTAATTGAATTCTGTTCTGGCATAGCTGCTTGCTCTTAAGGCCATCCCTGGACCACAGCATCCATTTAAGTGCACTTTTCCTTGGAGATGGAGAACTCTTAAAAGAGTCATCATAAATGAAAGGATTTCCTTTCCCTTTCTTGTTTAATAGCATGAATTCCAAGAAATGGCATCCTAGATCATAATGTTGACTTTACAGCAAAAGAGAAGTTCCCATCTAATGAAAAATCTGCCATGAATGAATCATTCATAATTTACTCAATAATCATTTACACTTGACTGCTTTTTATAGTGTTGAACAGAATGTAATCAGGCTTGATGACCTTTAAGCACTCTTAAAGTTGGGTCTCTCTAAATTTGAGCTATATGCAGCAGAGATTTGGAATTCCATTTTCTAGGTGGTTAGAAATTGGGGAGGGACGCTATATGGAAACACAACTGTTCTCACCCCAAATATAAGCGTCATGAAAGCATCTTGAAAATGTATTTTATGGATTTTGCACAATGGCTTTCTTGCTACTGGCGAAGAATGTGGTTTAGTTTAATCACTGACATTTATCAATTCTTTTTTTGAAATTCCTTGCTTATTGACAAATACAGAGTGCTTTTAAATATAACACCTTATAGATATTCATGAGATCAAAGTATCAGAATTAGAAGGGACCTCAGAGCTTATCTAAACTAACCACTTTTATTTAGAGATGAAAAAAGTGGGGCACAAAGAGGTAAATTCATTTGCCTAAAGTCACAAAGGTAGTGTTATAGGTGGGGCTCTTTCCTACCTTACTGTTCTAGCATGGCCTCCCCCAAGAATAGCTAAAGTATAGAGAAGTACAAGTTGAAGGCAATTTTATTGTCCCCCATGGTGACCAAGGTAAGGAATGAAGTAAGAGTCCATTTTATGTCTCTTTAAAAACATTCAAAAGATAACCTTAGAAATCTGGTATGAAATATCAATTTTTCTAAATGCCTTCTTAGTCCTTATAACTCAGTCTATCAATTGTGGGGAACAGACATAGAAAGTAGAGATGATTTATAAGGCTTCTTCCAAAAATAAAGGGTTGTTTTTACCTTTCCTCTCAGCATGTAGCACTTAATAGGTGCAATAAGTGTCTTGATTTGACTTCATATTCTCTGAGACACACCTCTCCTCTCTTTCTGGTTCCTTGACAACTGGAGAAAAATCACTTCACTCTCACTCCCTCACTTCAAATGCAACTTAAACAAAAGTCTAGGATGGCTAATCTCTTTTGTTTACTATTGCTATAATTAACATGCATTGTCATACTCTAGCACATTCATTCCAGATTTATAATCTTGGTAAAACTCTCATTGCCTTTTCCTTACTTTTCAGTGAGCCTATACCAATTGTAGACTTTTAGTTTGGCATTTATATGAACTTCTGGAGAATAAACCCTTTTTGTTTGACAACTGCCAAGTCATATCTTCATCTCGAGTCCAAGGGGTGTATATTTTTTGTAGTAAAATTTCTTCACAATTATAAAACTACATGGCTCTAAAGATAAGGTGAGCTAATTAAGTATAGGTTTCAAGACTAGAATTCTACCTTTGGG
The DNA here is from genome assembly GCF_016433145.1 of Gracilinanus agilis. Classification (NCBI taxonomy): domain Eukaryota; kingdom Metazoa; phylum Chordata; class Mammalia; order Didelphimorphia; family Didelphidae; genus Gracilinanus; species Gracilinanus agilis. The sequence continues at coordinate 426,466,512 of NC_058133.1, read as the reverse complement.
AACAGACATCACTTTCTACCACCATAACATATTCCTTTTTTCCCCCTTTAACTGGTTTCTACTGATTCTTCTGCTAGCTAATCCTTTGGCTTCCACAATAGCTTCCTTTCACTTAAAATTCTAGGATAACATTTATATCTGGAATAGACATTGAGTTGACATTGATTTTGGACAGACAAAACACAAACTAGGGATAAGAAGTTAAATAATAGTAAAGGAAATGTAAAAGCAGTAATGGGAATATTATGGCTTTATGAGTTTCCAAGGAAATTACTCAAAAGTATTGAACATTTCATCTATGCCAAAAACTAGGCTCTCCACTCTGATGTGCTGTCAACAGCCCACTCAAATGCTATATCTGAAGTAAGAGTCCATTTTATGTCTCTTTAAAAACATTCAAAAGATAACCTTAGAAATCTGGTATGAAATATCATTAGGGTTATATGAGAAAATCTGTAGGGATAGAATATTCTTTATGGTTTTATTCATGAGGAAAATTTAAACAATAAATCTATTTTCAAAGTGCACATGAAAATAGTACCCTTTGCCAGATGGATAGCCATTTGTTATTAAAGGGTCTCATGCCAAATTTAGCGTAAAGTGGAATTTATATAATAGGGTACAGTGAAAAGCAATAGCTCTGGCGTCCAAAAACTTAAGTTCAAATATCTTCTCTGATGCTTATAACATCTGCAGCCTTAGAGAAGTCACCTAGTATCCTTATTTTCTTCAACTATAAAATGTGGAGTTGGGCCAACATGACCTCTGAGATCCCTTTAAGCTATAGTTCTATAATTCTAATTCATATCAATAAATAGTTGTTATTTGAATGGAAAGTGTAAATTAGTGGATTCAGAAAATCTCATTCATCTTCTTGGAGAACATCCCAATTCACTTCCCCACTTGAAGAGCAAATTCACCAATCTGTTAAGATGCCTCTTGTTTAGTGTAAGATAGTTTGGAGCCTGTTTGTGGGCAAACAACTTGGCTTAATCAACACAGTAATGGACTTGAATTCTTGTTAGAAGTCTTGGCTATTGGCTTCTTGGATGATTCAAACACTTCTCCCTGGAATAGGAAAACAATTCCTGCTTCCCATTACTTTGGATTCTACTCTTTGCCTTGGAGCTCTGCTAAGCACAATAAACCATGCCTAGGGAGTATTTGAAAGAAGTCAGTCACCAATTAAAAAGTGGGATATTCAGCCAATCAGCTGTATTTATAATAGAGAAACCAAATTAAGAATTTGACTGATTTTTTAAAAGTGGTAGCAATAGAATCATCCAGTTTTGTTTTTATTTTTGTTTTCATTTTTTACATAATGTGGGTAGTTTGGACTTACAGAGATAGAAACAGTTAAATGCACTAGTAGATAAATAAGGCAAATGTAAATCCCTCATTGGTTTTGGACATTTGTCACTTTCCTGTTTTGCTTAGATCTTAGAGTCAGTTTTAATCTGGTATAATTGTAAAAAGGCACCTCTCTGAGGGCCGTTAATGAAGGAAAAACCTCAGTGGAACATAGATTTTTTTCCTTTTGCTATTCTAAATATAAGATTACCTAGGGCTGCACTGGTGAACCTTTTTAAGACTGTGTGCCCAAATTGCAATTTCAAGCTGCCTGTGAGTCCCCTTCCATTATCCCAGAGAATGGAGGGGAGGAAGTGCTCACATTTGGCTGCTGGGTGGAGAGGCATGGCATGTGAAAATTGTCCTCAGGTGGCATGGAGAGGGGGAAGGAAACAGCTCCCTCCCTGCCACCCTGGCCCCTTTGCCACTCCTTTGCCAACATGGATCTAGGGCATAATAAGGAATGAGAAAATACTGTCTACCATGGGTAGTGCCACATACTTGTTATTCTTGCCTCCAAGGAAGTTAAAACTGATGTATCTCTTAAGCTTAAGAGTGAACCCCCTAGAATGGGAAGCCATCAGACTACTTAAGTAGGAAAATGGTTAACTTGCCAACATCAAAAAGAGAACAATTAAAAAAATCCATATTGATCAACTGCTAGATCAGACCCCTTTCAGTGGCCACCGTACTTCCAGCCAGAAAAAATAGACCAAGACTGAAAGAAAACAAAAGGCTTCTCTTCCTTAATTAAGCAAAATAGATTGACAAGGAAAAAAATGATTATTTTACAGCTCAATGTGAAATTTAAGAATGTATCCATGCCCCCCAAAATCTATCCAGTAATAAATTGCAATAAAAAATATTGGTAGATATGTAGAAAGATAGACATAATTACCACTAAGTTACACCAAAGTAAAAGTGTAAGTTTTTAATGTAAGTAATTTTTTAAAGTAGGAGTCATGTGCTAAGACAGTTTGAGTTCAGCCCCTTACCCTGAGGTATTGTATAAGAAGTATATTCTTTCTTCAGTATAATATGGAACATATGATCCATGGGAGAATTAATCCATAGACCTGGAGGTCAGATGAAAGATGGAGATGGCAAGCTGCATGGCAGGCAGGAGACAGGAGGCAAGACTTTGTTGAAGGGTGTTTTATTCATCTGATTGCTAGAAGGAAGAAATTTGAGTCATGAGCAAATACAGGACCGTAAATGGAACCAAATTTGTAAAGAAACTACTGCTTCCAACCTTTTCCTTACCCATTATTGCTGCCAACCAGAGAGATGGCTTCCTGTACCCAATGGGAACACTAATCCAGTAGCTGAACATCAGATCAAAGAAGGAGAGGGAGAGAGGGCAACATAAAGAGGGAAAAAGGCAAGGGACAGAGAGAGAGACACACTCACACAGAGAGACAGACAGACAAACAGACAGACAGAGAAAAATATTAGTGTAGCAAGAAACCAAAACTTGCAAAGGTAAGACAAGAAGAACAAGAGTATTCCAGACCATTATTTCCAGGAGCAATTCCAAACCTGCTACTTTAATAATGCTGAAATTTTTGTGGAATATATAAGTCCCAAAAGAGGGGTGGGGATAATGGTTAAGAGAGAGAGAGAGAGAAGAGACTGTAGCTCCTCAAAGCCACCCAACATAACATAGGAAAGAAGGGTAAAGTTTTCTTGACTTTTTTCAAGCTCAGTTACAAATTCTTCTTATATTTTTATAAAAAATATTAATTATTAAATATATTTGTTATCATATATAAGGCAGCTGAGAGAATTTTTGAGCTAGAAAAATGCTAAAATTATTGAAGTTGGTGGTATTTTATGAGATGTGGGGCATGTGATCCAGAGAGATTGTAGAAACATCTCCAATGTGATATCCAGGTCTGCTCTATCTCTTTGAAAATAGGGATACATGAGCATCAAAAAAGGAATAATTAATAATAAGAAAATTTTGCATGTTGATAGGATGTAAATGTTTTTTTTAAATATTCTGTGTTCTAAAATTTACACAGAACTTAGGTTACATATGGAATTCACAGCACATTTACTATTTCTCTCCTACAAAAATATTGTAATAATTCATGACATTTTTGAAAAAGGGAGGATTTTTGGAAGTGAGTTTACTATGTAGTAAATTATAAATAAGATCTAAAAATAAAAAAATTAGGTAAGTTGATTCAAGAGGTACTTAATTATGCCAAATTAAAGAGAGAAGCAGTAATCAGAATAGAAATGGTCCAGAGAAGCTGATGTACCTGAGGGAAGGAGGGAGTTCTATTTTCCGTTATAACTGAGACATTTATGTTCTTTCTCTTTTTCATTTTTTAACTGCATATGGAGTCATTCACAAATGTTCTTTAAATTCAACATATTAATGGACTATCTAGGATGAAGTTAAGGTCAAATTTTATAAACTCAGGTATAGGGTGGGTCAAATGAAAGGTTCAAAGCCTTGAAAGAATAAGAATATTCTCATTGGTATATTTGATCATAGACCTGAGGAGTGACAATTTTATTTTGCATGGTAGGAAGGAAAACTTTGTTTTCTGTCTTTCAAGAATAGCTTTTGAGTCTGGATATTATATGCCAGGGGATTTCAAATGTTGAATCTTTTAAATGAAGATAAATTCTTTAAAATATTGAGGGCAGAGGATAAGGGACCAGGAAAAATATGTTTTAACCATGAAAGCCTTACTTAGACTTCCCATCATATTTTCATATGCTACAAGTTGGGTCCTAGGTGAACTTTCCACAGCTAATAGGCATGGCATTACATATGCACCAGTAGCTTCAAACACAACTGTGAAATCCTAGGAACAGCAATGACTGACAGAAAGTGATAAAATGCAAAAATATCTTATTACAGATGCCACTGGGAAGTATTAGCAATGATAAAAAGTATATAATTTGCCCAGAACCATAAAGTTAATATCTTGTGAAAAGCTAAATCTCTAATGGTCCAAAGATACCAAGATCTTTTGTATTCTACTTCATCTGAAAGACTCATTCCTACTTTTTAAAACAACCATTAGGTAGTGGCTTTTCTTTAATTCAACAACTAAATTCAACTAAGATATATTAAATACCTACTTTATGTAGAGAGAATATTGGAGGTAGTGTGAAAGGGGGATAGAGAAGTAAAAATATTACCCCAAAATCCCATCAAGTTGAAAGCATGAAAATTTGTTATCTGCTCTAATTCCTCTTTCATAATGGAAGAATGAAGAGTTATTTGGATTCAAAAATGGTCATCTTGTCCTCAGTTTTTGGTCGTGGAAGATCTACCACATCTATAGTACACTGGAAAACTCTATGAATATATGAAGTGAAAGATAGTCTCAGTCATGGTTTTTTGACTGAAAAACAGCTAGTGATCAGACTAACAATGAAATTTCAGTATTTTAGCTTAGAAATGTTTCTTCTAATTCACAAAATTTTAAAAACTGAATAAAAATGTTTTTATAGGTAAAACTAAGTTCATCCTTTTACTTGTTGATTCAAAGATATTCCTTCTTAAACAGTGGTAGAAATGATCTAAACTTGAAAGGATTTCACATTTAATCCAGTTCAACTCCTTAATTTTTTTACAGATGGGATAACTGAAGTTTAGAGGAGTTGAGTGAGATAAATATCAATGATAGGATTTAAACTCACACAACTGTATTTGCTCTGTTCTTGATTAATAGAAGTAATTCCATGTACAACTAATATAGGCCCATCTCATACTAACCTTATAGTTCTGTTTCTAGATTCAAGGATAGATGAGAAAGTATGCAACCATAATGATAAAACCCTAAAGGCATGAATCACCAATTGGATATCCCATTGCTAAATTGGTTATTTTTTTAGATGGAAAGGACATAACAAAAGTGAGTAAGAAGAAGTTGCAATTGATAAGTCAAGAGAACATAAGAGGTAACCTCTATTTTTGACGAGTAACCAGACACAGAACTATTTCAGAGAGAACTGGGGATTGGGGAGATTGGCAGATTCAATTCCTGAGCCTTTTGTGGTAACCTTTGAAATAATGTAAAGGAAAATGTTTTCCTGAATTAAAAATTATAATAAAAATTTATGTTTAACAAAACAGAGAACATTATAGAATGTAAAATAGGTAACTTTGCCTACATTAAATTTAAAAACTTTTGTACAAACAAAACCAATGCAAACAAAATAAGAAAGGAAACAACAAATTGGGAAGAAAATTTTATTGTAAGAATGTCTTACAAAGCCTTATTTCTCAAATATACAGAGAACTGTGTCACATTTATAGTATAGTTTAAGTACTTTGAAGGAAATAAGCATTTATTGTCTAATATGTAAAAGGCACTATGTTAAGTAGTTTACACATATCTTCTCATTTTATCCTCACAAACCTTGAAAGGTCAATATTTATTATCTTCATTTTATAGTTAAGGAAACTGAGGCAAAGAGAGATTAAGTAATTTTCTCAGTTACACAGGTAATAAGTATCCAAGCCCAGAATTGAACTGCCTAGTATTCTATCCACCCTGACACCTCACTTTTATCTCCCTCACTTTGGGGATTCTCCTGTGCTTGTTATTGATGCTGAGAGGTCACATACAACTCTCTGTTGATTCCCAATCCTTTGAGACTAGCATCTACCCAAGATTTAATATATAACCTGCTGAATCTAGAAAGATGCCAGCTTTGGGAACTGCTGGAGAAGAGATTTTGCCTTGGATATGTTTCAACATAGCAAACGAAGAGGAAAAAATAGCTTTTAGTTTCTCCTATTTAAAATGTTTTATATCTGTTATCTCTGTATGTGAAAAATGTCTAAATGCCATCCTAATCTTGCACAAACTAATCTTCCTTCTGCTCTTTGGTGTCATGCATTAGGAAACTGGCAAGCTAGGAAATCCAATTTACAATGAACTTCCAATAAATTTATTCTCTCTCCTGGAGACGCAGAGATTTTTTCTCTCCTTTTTCTTAATTGGAAGCAAACAGGAGAACCATAAATAAAGTCCTAAGACTATAAAAAAAATCAAACCTTTTGTCCATATAGAAAGAAAGGACTTATTTTATAATTCAGAGGGTTGGAGAGAGAGTAAGTATTCTTCTCCAGTCAGTGCTATTCAAACAAGTATCATTATAATAGCCCATAGAGATGTTTTGAGGTAATAAAAGACAGTTATGATTCTACAGGAATATGCTTGCAACTTAATGTAAGTAACACAAACCAGATAGAGGAAGTCTGTATTATATTCTCCACTAAGTAGCACACTGGTATAACTTCAGATTTATGACTGGACAACCTGTTTTTAGTACTCGTAGATGCTTAGCATGGATCATCTGCCCTATTATGCATAAGTTGTTTATCCCAAGGAAGGATCAGCGGCTTGAGGGCTTCGTCTTCTACAGATATGATTATTGTTTCATCTATAATTGGAAAAGTCACTGGGAACTTCTCAATTTTATAGGCTTAGTAATTTTGTTCTTGGAGCATTGGAAACATCTGTTGGGTTATTATTGGAGACAACAAATGTTGGTTTTGTAAATAAAGTATTTATGGATCGTCAAGGCACAACACAAATCTTTTTCTTTATTCTAATTTTAACTTGAAAATGTAGTTAGGGTAGGTGGAACCCTATGATTTGAAAATAAATATGAGAAACAATCTTTTGAAAAAAACAAATGTTATTCCTCCTGAGATTTACCATTGTTTATTTTGCAGAAAATATCTAGGCCCAGTGGGTGATAATTGCCAGGAAGAATCTTTCATTGAACCCATGAAAATATCTTTTATAGGCTGGATGTACCTTTTTCTCTGAAGTTATTTTGTGTCTGCTTTCTATCTTGTACATACACATGCAAGCATACAGTATATTTTATTTTTCCTGTTAAAATATAGGCTACAAGAAGGAACAAATTTCTCACATCAATCTTTGTATCTGTGTATAGCACAGAGCCTGGCACATAGTAAGCATTCAAGAAATGCTAGTTGGTTAAATGATTGATTGATTGGCCTTAGAATTCATGACAAAAGATAGCAGAGATTTTTTGAGTGCTATAAAATCTCATGGCATGGAGCTATGGATTCAAGCTTGCAGTGGTCAGAAATTGAAGAAAGTCATAATCACCTCTTAGGGTGATGAGTTGGTAGCTGGGATGCAGGAATAATACAGGTCAAAGGAAGTATCCAAGCAGGCTACAAACTTGCTGTTACTTGTGTTCAGTGATCCACAGACATATCTGGGATTTATAACAGGCTTTTCCTTTTTACCTAATCTTCTTGATGGATGTCTATTGTGGTAAGCATCAGGTTAGACTGGGATTTTCCTGATGGATATGAAGTGGTATTAAGACTCATAACATTTGGTATATATATTGGCAGCTTATAATTCTAGATAAATATGCTTGGATTTTTTTCTTTCTGTAAAGAGGAGGTTTTAACCTCTTTTTTGTGGGTCCATTTTATGGACTCCATGAATTTAAAGGGAAAAAATACATCTCTATCTTTGTTTTCTTTGTAAGCGTATTTGTTGTTTGTTCAGATTTTTTCCTGTTGTGTCTGACTCTTCATGACTCTTAGCAAAATTCTAGAGTGCTTTGCCATTTACTTCTCCAGCTAATTTTACAGATGAGGGAACTGAGGCAAGTAGAGTCAAATGATTTCTCCAGGGTCACATAGCTAGTTAGTGTCTGAGGCCAGATTTAACTCAGCAAGAGGAGTGTTTCTTACTCCAGGCCTGGCATGGTCTCTACTGCACTACCTAGTTTCCCCTTTGTAAAACTATGCTTTACTATTATTATTATTTTCATTATTATTCTGAGGAACTCATAGGATCACCAGACTACCAAAGCAGTCCATATCAAAAACAAACAAACAAAAATCTGTGAAATAAAAATACTAGGCCTGTAGTTATTTCTACCTATGAGATTTTGGTCACTTAAGTCATGCCATTCATTGATGATATTGATGATAAACTACTGATTCCCCTACTGTGACTATCTTGTTCTCAGTTCTTCTTTCTACTTTTGGGGTAGATGCAAGCTCTAATTGGAAAATTATCTCTCAGTAAATTGTATGGAACATCTTTTTATTGAATGAATATTTCTTTGAGTTTGGAAAATGTCACATTTTGCAAATATCCACCACTGGATTAACAGATTCTGATTTCTAAACTTTTCAGCCTCTTGATCTTCAATTCTTTCATGGATCATGAGGAGTATATCAAAACTTAATGAGGCAAGCTAACTTGGAATAGATTAGGCAACGTCACTGGTTTTTACTTCTATCTGTTCTGAATGTACTTAATTTAACACTGGATGCCATCACCCTTGATAGGTTGCCCATTCTGTCAACATTTCATTACTGTATTTCCCCACATTTTTGCTCTATGTTTTCTATTTTTCAAAGCCACCCTTTGAACTTGGAAGCTGATAAAAGATGTGAAGCCTCAAAAAGGAAGGGTGGAATATTTGAAGATGTGGCTGTATATGATACATCTAGGTGGTAGTGTGGATAGAGTTCTGGGCCTTAGAATGAAGAAAACCTGAGTTCCAATCAGGCATCAGACACTAACTGTGCGACCTTAGGCAAGGCACTTAATCTTTGACTGCAAGTCTTGTCAACTGGAAAATGAGAATAATAATAGCACCTACCTCCTAAGGCTGTTGGTACTAAATTACACTGGCACTAAATTACAATAGAAAAATTAATAGATTACAATTACAAAAAATTACGATAGTAAAAAATGACTCTCAATATGGAATATATATGCTTTCGATCGTATTATCATGTCTGCTGAGGAAGGGTCCTATAATAATTAGCTAGCTCCTGAATACTATGTTGTAATAACCCCATTTAATTCTCCTCTTCACTATTAGAGATAGACACTAACATACTTCCCAAGGTGTCCCAGAGAAGCTTAGCTGCCTTTAATGGCAAATATGCTATATTATGCATCTGATCAGAAAGCGTAGGCTTAATTCCACAATGGCATATTCTTCAATAATTTTTCTTTTATGTCATTTATTTTTGATGGCAGCAGTCTTTACATAAAAGGGAATCTTTATATCCAGAGTAGCAGTCTTAAAGAAAATCCTGTACTCTCACATGTTAAGAGTCTATAGAGAGATCCTTTTACTTTGATCCTAGGAAAGTAAAGATTGTCTTAACTTGATCATTGAAAACGAAGCATTTCATAACTGAAACATACACATCTGCCTTGCAACACTGATTTCTTTAGACTTGCCAGGAAATGTTAATTAGGGGATTAATTGGGTAAAATCTTATAAATGGGTAACTAGGTTCCTTCATAACCTAATTCCACACCTCATCTGACCTTCCTCTCATATCTTACAAGGTCAAGCCATGCTCATCCCCACCAGATGTTCTTCCATCCAGTATCTCTGGCTTCCTGGCTATCTGCCAGGCCTGGATGCTCTCCCTCTTCACCTTGGCCCCTTGGAATCCTCCTAGACCCAGTTAAAAACCCACCTCCTCCAGGAAACCTTTTTTTGATCCCTCTTCATTCTGGCGCCTTCCCTCTGTTGATTAGTTCTTATTTATCTTGTATACTATTTGTGCATAGTTGATTGCATGTTGTCTCCTTCATGACATAATGAGCTCCTGGAAGGCAGAGAATGTCTTTTGCCTTTTTTTTTGTATCACTGGAGTTTAGCACAATACCTGATACATGGAGTGATTAACAAAAGCTTATTGATTGACAAACTAAAAGAAAATCAGTTGAGGATCAAAGGATCAAGAGATACTCTTGAAAAAGGGATGCACCCTTTCTTATTTTTGAAAGAATGAAAGTCATCTTATTGTACAGTGAAATTATTTTGTTGGAATAATTAAACCACAACCTCATTAACAGTTGATTGTTCTAAGAATTAATGTATAATTGCAATCCCTCTGCCCAATATACCTGAGCCTAGTTCCTAGCCTATAGTAGGTAGGTGCTTGATAAGTTTATATTAAGTGAATGATTGCTAATATCAATAACCTAAATTTTGTTAAATATAAAAATTTTTAAATATTTTTACAAATTTTAGTTTCCATTTTTGTGAAAGAATTCTTGCCAACTCCTTACTTCTCTCTTCCAATTTATGCTGGTGAAATATTGTTCATATATTAATTTATGAATATTAGGTGAACTTTTTCTGTTATAAATTATCCTTGTATAACGAGGATCTCCTATTCCATCAGATGTTCTATTAGACTTTCTTCAGAAATTGTAAATAAATTGGATCTTACAAATCTGGTGAGGATGTCGTGATCCAATCTTGAGTACTTCCTATGCACCATTATTGCTTACAAAATTTTGCTTTTTAGAATGGATATGATTCCAAGGAAACATACAAAAGTTATAGATCTTTAAAAGCATACTTAAGTGGCGGTTAAAGACATTGCAGTGGCTGTTGGTGTGGGGAAATCAAGGTTTTCAAGGATCACTTTTTCCATCAAGGGTACACCAAAGCTACTGACAGACATCCAGGTAATCCTGTAAGATCTGGACATGTTCACAAGGCTGTAAAATATACATACACACAAAGTAATATTTTTGTGGATTTTTTTCTTACTTCCAATGGACCCAAAACTCTTGTCTCATATAATAATAATAATAATAATAATAATAATAATAATAACAATAATAATAATAACAATAATAATAAATGATAAACATTGGGGGCAGCTGGGTGGTTCTGTGGATTGAAAGCCAGGCCTAGAGACAGGAGGTCCTAGGGTCAAATTTGGCCTTAAACATTTCCTAGCTAGCCCTTACTGCTCTTCATTTTATTTTATTTTATTTTATTTTATTTTATTTTATTTTATTTATTTTATTTTATATAAACCTTTACCTTCCATCTTAGAATCAATACTAGGTATTGGTTCCAAGGCATAAGAGCGGTAAGGGCTAGGCAATGGGGGTCAAGTGACTTGCCGAGGGTCACATAGCTAGGAAGAATCTAAGGTCAAATTTGAAACCAGGACCTCCCATCTCTGCGCTTGACTCTCAATACACTGAGCCACCCAGCTGCCCTTCCTTACTGCTCTTCTGCCTTGGAACTAGTACACAGTATTGATTCTAAGATGGAAGGTAAGGATTATACAAACAAAGGAATGAATAAATGAATGAATGAATAAACAAACAAATACATGATGAACATTGATAAATATATCTATTTCCTGAAAGGCAGAATTGTTCTGGAATTACATGAATTCCCAAATGCAGACGGAATACTGAAGTACATAATAAATGCTAAACATCTCTGTGTCCTTCTGTGAAATATCTGAAATGAATTAAGATGAGTGTGAAGAATGATGTATACATTTAAATAACCAATTTATTAAGGATATTTTTAATAATCATCATTTTCAAAATCTGGATGTATATCTTTTTGTTTCTGATAATTATTAGCTCAGTGTTAATAAGCCATAAGCAAGCAAACAATTTTCATTAAAGCCCTTTTTAGAGGAGGAAAAATGGGGAATATTCTTAACTTAGAGATGGAAGGAGCCCTGAAGGCCATCTTATCCAATCATCTTATTTTACAGATGAGGAAACTGATTCCCAGGGAAGGTAAATTAGTGACCCACAATCTCACAAGTAGTAGAACGAGGACCTTTAGGACGTGTCAGGGGGAAGGTAGCTAGGCAGAAGGAGAGTCAGGCCTGGTGATGGGAGGTCTTGGGTTCAAATGTGACCTCAGGCACTTTCTAGTTGTGTGACCTTGGGCATGTTCCTTAACCCGCACTGCCTAGCCTTTACCACTCTTCTGCCTTGGAACCAACACATAGTAGTGATCCCAAGATGGAAGATAAGGGTTTTCAATAAATAAATTAAAAAGGCTTGCCAAAATGAGCCTCAGTTGAGGAAGTTAAAAGAGATCTTTTTGTCATAAGAATAATTAGGAATTTCCTTATGTGGTAAATGCTTCTTTCCATTAAAATAGTTAACATTTCTTCAGTACTTTAAAGTCCTCAAGATGCCTCACATATATTATTTCTTTGGATCTTCATAACAACTCAGTGAAGTTAGTGCTGTTGTTATCCCCATTTTACATTCGGAGAAGTTAAGGAATTTGTCCATGTTCACACAGTTAGTAAATACCAAGGATGGTATCTACCTGCTAAGCCCATTCTTTTTCACTTTTTCATGGATAGCTCCTATAGTATAGTCCTTTAGAATTTACAAAATGGTTTTCTCATGACAATGCTGTGAGGTAAAACCAATTTGGAAATTTTGCACATTTTACAAATGAGAAATTTGGAATTTTGAGAGGAGAAATGGACCTCAGCACTAATGAGTAGCAGAATCAAGATTCAAACCCAGATCTTAAGGCTACAAATTGAACCCTCTTTCCATTGTGCTAAAGACTAAATTATTTTCATACTAAGTTTTCTCTTATCAAATGCATATTTTTAAGAAAATGCAGTAGAGACCACAGATAATTCTATGCAAAACTGATGTGTGATTATAGATGTAACTTCTCATAAAGCAAACTTAGTTTAAGCAAAACTGGATTTTCACCAACAAGGGGGCTGGGGAAGTGGTTTCTCATTTTCTTTACAGATTGATTTATAATAGGATTCCTTTAAATAGCAGAGCTCCTACTTCATTTAAAAAATGATTCTATTTACCAAAAAAATCAATTTACATGCAACTTTTCAGGAACAATCCATTGTATAAAGTGATATAAAACAGTCAGTGGAAAAATAGAAACCATTTTATCAAGGATCCAGGACAGGTATACACTGCTATCAGGTAATATTACACATAAATCAACCTGGACAGATGAGCCTCTGCCCTTTTTATAATGACCTTCAAAGAAAAGAATTCTTTTCCCATCCCTCAATTTTCCTACATAGCTGGCTTGTCCACTTTTCAGAAGAAAAAAGTGACAACCCCATTATTCATTTGTAAGTTTTCCTAAAGGGTCAGCAGAGTATCTATCACGGTGTTACCATCTGCCCTTACTCCTTCCCCATTCTGGCCAGGTGTATTCATTTATCTGTTTCCATCTGCACACGCAAGGTGGGCTATGCCTGGGGCTGAGCTGTCTTAATTGTTGAGTGTGTACAAACTTACCAAGTAAACTATATCTAGGCAGCTTCAGTATCAGCCATGCTTCACATCTCATCTCAGTGTCTGTCTGGGTGGGCCATCTTTCCTGCTGCTCACTTACATTTTCCCATCTGAAAAAAGGAGCCTTTGAATTATCCCTCCAGGAATTCCCTAAGGTTCCTGGGACAGTTAATCTGCTTTATTTTGGAGTTCATAACCTGAAACAATTGTCTTGATTCTTGAATGAGTTCAGACCCACCTAGTTGACTTTATGTACCTGGTCCTAGATCAAACCATGTTTCACAATTACCTAACCATCTTTCTGCCTACCTTGTTGCTGGATGTGGTTCTGTTTCACCACATAAATATCTTCTATCTTCTGCTCTGGGCATAGTATTCAGATAAGTATTACCATAGTTAATTGAAAGAACATTTTAATTGGCTGCCTTAAGGATCAGCTTCCCATTTTGGTAACTTCCCAGACCAAATCTTTCTTTTCTGATTCCCTGATGCTTTTTCCATGGTATCTCTATTTATTAAAACATGATCTGGATTTCAGAGATTATCTCATTAAATTTGTAACACCAGCACTTAGCATAGTATATTCCATCAAGAAGTATATAAAATTTTTAGATTGTGGAATAACTTCATCCTATCATTCATTTAGCCAATGTTTATTGAGTTCTTTTTATGAACAAGGTAATATGCCAACGACTATGGGGTTAGGAAGAAATGGAATGGAAAAACATTTTACTGTTTGCCAAGCACTAGAAACACTAATAGAATTATAGGATAGTATCTCCCTCAAGAAGTTCACATTTGGAATGGGTCAGAGAGTACAAGTGCTTCTTGGGATTCAATAGCAGGCCAGGTGACAATTCTTGAGTTCATGGCAAAGTCTTCAGTTCAAATGTGGCCTCAGACACTTCTTAGCTTTATAAACAGACAAGCCACTTAACCCCTATTGTCTAGTCCTTATTGTTTTTCTGCCTTAGAACCAATATATAGTATTGATCTTTAGATGGAAGGTAAGGGTTTTAAAAAGTTAAAACAACAAAACAAAAAATCACCTGCATTTAGACTATCATTTTCTTCTGTGGCAGTGGATAGCATTTTTAGTCATGAGTCCCTTGGAGTTGTTCTGGATCCTTGGATTGCTGATAATAGTTAATTTATTCCCAGTTGATTATCAGGCTTTATTATTATTCCAATGTGCAACACTGCTAAGTTCTGCTCATTTCACTTTGAATCACTTAATATAAGTTTTTCCAGGATTGTTTTGTAATCATCTTATTCATCATTTCTTTTGGTGCAATTGTATTCCATTAGAAACCTATACCACAAATTGTTGAGTTGGGCCTCTAGTGATGGACACCAATTCAGATTCCACTATTTTGCCACAAAAAGAACTGTTATAAATATTCTTGTACAAGTTGGTAGTAGTTAAGTGCAACAAATATTTATTTAATATGTTTATTCTTAATCTTCTTTTCCTTGGCCTTTGACTTTCTAAGGGTTTCCTTGTTTCTGCCTTGCAGCCTGGTATGAACATAATTTTTTGCTTTATTAACATGAAACTCAATATGCAGCGGCCTAATATCTTAGAAGTTTACCTTAAAACTTTGAAAATGATGTATTGTTGTTGTAGTTATTATTTTACCACCATCTTCATCAACAGTATTAGTAATTTAGCAATTTAAAGATACAAATTACTCTTCAAAATGATTTAATTTAAGTTTTTTCTGTTGAGACAGTTATTCTATAGTGGGGAAAAAAACATCAAGCTAGAATTTATTTTGGCTTCAATTCAGCAGAAATGTACAATTTTTGATCTCTCAAGACAGCAAGAACAAATAAAGCAAAGTCAAAAGACTGATAAAATAGAAGGAAACATGAAATACCTCACTGAGAAACTGACAGATCAAGAAAACAGATCTAGAAGAGACAATTTGAGAATCATTGGAATTCTTGAAAAAGCAGAAATTAATAGAAATTTGGACTTCATGCTAAAAGAAATTATTCAGCAAAACTGCCCTGAAGTTCTACAAGAGGGCAATATAGACATTGAAAGGATCCATAGATGACCCTCTGCACTAGACCCTGAAAAGACAATCCCCAGGAATATAATAGCCAAATTCAAGAGCTTCCAAGTAAAAGAAAAAAATATTATAAGAAGCCAGAAAGAGACAATTCAGATATCAAGTAGCACCAATCAGGATCACACATGATCTGACAGCCTCCACACTAAAATCATTGAAGAGAATGGCAATGATGAGACATCCTACCAAACTCTGTGGGATGCAGCTAAGGCAGTTCTCAGGGGGAAATTTATATCCTTGAGTGCATGTATTAACAAATTAGAGAGGGAAAAGATCAATGAACTGGGCATGCAAATTAAAAAACTAGAAAGGAAACAAATTAAAAATGCCCATCCAAACACCAAATTAGAGATTATAAAAATTAAAGGAGAAATCAATAAAATTGAAAGTAAAAGAACTATTAAATTAATAAATAAGACTAGAAGCTGGTACTTTGAAAAAACAAACAAAATTTACAAAGTCGTGGTCAATCTAATTAAAAAAAGGAAAGAAGAAAACCAAATCATCAGTATCAAAGATGAAAAGGGAGACCTCACCTCTAATAAAGAGGAAATCAAGGCAATCATTAAAAACTATTTTGCCCAATTATATGGCAATAAATATAGCAATCTAGGTGAGATGGATGAATACTTACAAAAAATGTAAATAGCCTAGATTAACAGTAGAAGAAATAGAATACTTAAGTAATCCCATATCAGAAAAAGAAATTGAACAAGCCATCAAAAAACTCCCTAAGAAAAAATCTCCAGGACCAAATGGATTCACAAGTGAATTCTATCAAACCTTCAAAGAACAACTAATTTTAATACTATACAAACTATTTGACAAAATAAGCAAAGAAGGAGTTCTGTCAAACTCCTTTTATGATACAAATATAGTACTGATCCCAAAGCCAGGTAGATCAAAAACAGAGAAAGAAAACTACAGATCAATCTCCTTAATGAACATAGATTGTAGTGCAAAAGGGTGCATATTAACCCTGCAAAGCCTTACTGCAGAATTTCTGACAATTGAAAAGGGTTTAGAATCCTTAGGAGAGGCAGTTGATCCTGGAGACTCAATGAGAGTAGGAGGGTCAACTGAGCTCTATCTTTGGACTGAAAACCTGGCATTTATTCTGTAGCTTTTCTCTTAAGATTTGTAGCTCAGCTATTTCCTTTGGATCTCCCTGAACTTCCCTATTCCCAATCATCATTTTTCCTTCCTGAATTTCCTGTGGGCTTCTGAAAGGAGGGTGGATCTGGGTGGTAACTTTCAAACTTGATAGATTTAGTTTCCCCGTAATCAAGTAGGGCTTACCCTTGATACAAATTATCTCCCAAATCATTATATGAAACTTTCTTAACCCTATAGGCTACAAAACCTCTTGGGGCTGAGTTAGGCAGGTCCTTCTCAGTCTCACATTGCTGTGTCCCTCACCCACCTGAAGCTTTTCATAAGCAGCTGTTAGAGTTACCTTGTATCCCTCTGTCTTTTTTTTTTACAATCAACCCTGAAACTCAATAAACCTTGTCTTTCACTTAATCAAACCTTTGGCTAATTCATTAGTTGATTGATAAGAGAGGAAGAAGGGGAGAAAGGAATAAAATTCTCTCTGGGTACTGAAGGGAGTTGGAGGCGTCCATTTTGGAGGAAGTGGTAATCTCAATACTTCCTCTGGACGCTTCCTCTTTGAACCTTAGAAACTGACTAGAAAGTCAGTTTCAAGCCATCCCTGGCTAGCCCTAACCTTTGTCTGTAGAAGTTCCTTTCCTACCTGAAAGGCTCAGTCTGTTTCCCTTCAGTGTCCCTGTCTCAAACCTGTGTACCCATGCTGCAGCTGCCTGCCCAAAATACCTCATCCTCTCCCTTGCAACCCTTTATACCTCAGTGTTTATATTCCTAAACTCAGTCATTCTCTTACACAACTAAACACTTTCCAAACAATTAAAACTAGATGTAAACAATTGGAAAAACATTGATTGTTCATAGGTAGGACAAGCTAACATAATAAAAATGACCATTCTACCCAAATCAATTTACCTATTTAGTGCCATACCTATCAAACTACCAAAAAACTTTTTTACTGAATTAGAAAAAACTATAACAAAATTCATTTGGAAGAACAAAGATCAAGAATATCAAGGGAAATAAGGGGGAAAAACATGAAGGAAGGTGGCCTAGCAGTACCAGATAATAAACTATACTGTAAAGCAGAGGTCATCAAAACAGTATGGTACTGGCTAAGAGACAGAAGGGTGGATCAGTGGAATAGACTTGGGGTTAATGATGTCAGCAAGACAGTGTATTATAAACCCAAAGAGTCCAACTTTTGGGACAAAAATCCACTATTTGACAAAAACTTTTGGGAAAATTGGAAAACAATATGGGAGAGATTAGGTTTAGATCAACATCTCATTCCCTACACCAAGATAAATTCAGAATGGGTGAATGACTTGAACATAAATAAGTAAACTATAAGAAAATTAGGTGAAGATAGAATAGTATACCTGTCAGATCTATGGGAAAGGGAAAAATTTAAAACCAAGCAAGTGTTAGAAAAAATTACAAAATGTAAAATAAATAATTTTGATTATATTAAATTAGATAGGTTTTGTAGAAACAAAAACAATGCAACCAAAATCATAAGGGAAACAACAAACTAGGAAAAAAATCTTTATAATAAAAAACTCTGACAGAGGTCTAATTACTCAAATATACAAGGAGCTAAGTCAATTGTATAAAAAATCAAGCCTTTCCCCAATTGATAAATCCTCCTCATGTTGTGAGGAGGATTATTTAATTAGTTAGGATACCTAACAGGAAGGGCTGGAGAATTCCAAATGGAATGGGGAAGCAGTATGGGGCTTGCTCTCTGAGATGAACTCCATGGTGGTTGGAACAAGTTGCAACTGACCCTAGAAGATCTCAGATTTCCAGAGATCCTAAAGGAAGATCGACTTCTACTTGTGGGAGATTTTGGTAGAGACTATTAATCCCAACCTGAGTTGCAGTTTAACTTGGGCTGGGTTAGCTCCCAGAATCTACCCACGTGAAGGAGCACTGCTAGTGGTCCTGGAGGAGCTGGTACATTCCTGGAGTGAGTTTGGACTCTGCTGTGAGCATGTCCACTTCAGGCCTACTATTCTCTGGGCCATGTCTTGCTTAGGTCTCCCCTGACCCTGTAGTTTACCCTTAGTCTGAAAGTGTAGAAACCCCTATTCTCATCCTTTACCATAGTTTCCTTAATTAAAATTGTTACAAACTCTCTTGCCATTTGCCTGCTAGTTTTCATAAGCCTTGTCTAGATGGTGCAGAGTGGCAGTTAGGGTCTAACTGCTACTTTTGTTAACAGATAATCTCCTTAGCAGTTAAATCCAGTCTCCCTACCTTGTTTGGTCCTGCCTTCTGTCATTCCTGTCTCCCTCACACCCCACTGAGCCCAAAAATAATATTTTAGTTTAACTCCCCTGGTTTTCCCCATTATAGACATGAATAGACAATTTTCAGATAAAGAAATCAAAACTATAAACAAATACATGAAAAAGTGTTCTAAATCTCTAATAATCAGTGAAATGCAAATCAAAACAACTCTGAGGTACCACCTCACACCTAGCAGATTGGCTAAAATGATAGAAGGGGAGAGTAATAAATGTTGGAGGGGATGTGGCAAAACTGGGACATTAGTGCATTGCTGGTGGAGTTGTGAACTGATCCAACCATTCTAGATGACAATTTGGAATTATGCCCAAAGAGCGATAAAAGAATGCCTGCCCTTCAATCCAGCCATAGCATTGCTGGGTTTGTACTCCAAAGAGATGATTGATAAACAGACTTGTACAAAAATACTTATAGCCACACTTTTTGTGGTGGCAAAAACCTGGAAAACAAGGGTACACCCTTCAATAGGTGAATGGCTGAAGAAATTGTGGTATATGCTGGTGATGGAATACTATTGTGCTCAATAATTCCATGTGAATTCCATGTGAACTGGAAAGACCTCCAGGAATTGATGCATAGTGAAAGTAGCAGAGCCAGAAGAATATTGTACACAGAGACTGATACACTGTGGTAAAATCGAGTGTAATGGACTTTGGTACTGGCAGCAATGCAATGACCCAGGACAATTCTGAGGGACTTATGAGAAAGAACACTGTCCACATTCAGAGGAAGAACTACAGGAGTGGAAACACAGAAGTAAAACAACCACTTGAACATGGGTTGATGCAGACATGGTTGGTGATGTAGACCAGAAAAGACCACACCAATGTAACTATCAATAATATGTAAATAAGTCTTGACTGATCACACAGGTTAAAACCAGTGGAAATGCGCATTGGATATGGGAGGAGGTTTTGAAGGGGGGTGAAGGGGAAAGTAAAAACAGGAATCATGTAACCATGGAAAATTTTTCCAAAAAAATAAAATATTTAAATCTGAAAAAAAGAAATGTACAATTTTATTTCACTTATTATTTATTTTATTCATCATTAAGTTGATTTTAAAGAAAAGAGATTCTAAAATGTGTACATACATACTTATATTTGTATATGTGTGTGTACACTTATATACACAGTTATCCCTTCCCACATCATGGAAGTTAGGAGCAGAGTGCTGCCTCAATCTGGAAAGAAAAAGTTTTTGATCATCCCTTCATATCAGGGATGTTTAATATATTTTTTTCTTTTTCTTTTCTGGAGTGTTTACAATGCTTTATTACAAATTTGGGGTTAAGTATGCATTTCTGAGTTTCTAAACTTTTTTCTGTGTAATCTGCTGACCTTTGCATGGTGTCTGCTGCTTCCACAAAACTCCCCCCCAAAATCTTTTAATGTAGAAGAGATAAGTGTGTATAGAACACATTATAGTCTCCACCATTTTCAGGAGGATATTCTGTTCCTTATTTTTTGCTTCTCCTAAATAAACAGTGTACTGGAGACCACAATTATAATACTCACCAGTGAGCTGTTGATATCTAAGCCTTTCTCTGTCCTTTTAAATTCAGGTATGCTTCCTTTCCCTTGGAATCTCTTTAATCTAAAAGTGGGCACTCAATTAAGCAACTTGTCTAATGAAGACATCTTTCCAATAGATATATAATATGTGGGGCATCAGGATGGAGCAGGATTGAATAGCCCCTTTTTGAGGGGGAGCTTGAAAGAAGTTAGGAAACTGACCCAAAGGGAAATGGCCAACCCACCAGTAACATACATACCTTAAAATTAATAAAATACTCAAAAAGAGAGTTCAGGTACTGCTGCTAACTGCAGACTGTCCTCGACAAGGGGCAAAAGACTGGAGTTATTGATAGAAGTAAGGAAGGGAAAGCAGAGCTAATAATTTGAAGATATTTACACCTTTGCTAGTTTCTTTTCACGGTACAAAGGCATTAGTGGAAGTGACAGGAACAACTTATGAGCCATTTACTTGAGCTATCTTTGGGGATTTAATCTCACTTGGGTCATGGAGTTGAGTATTCTTTGGGAATTGGTGCTACTGTGATAGGCCCTATCTGTGGGCCTGGAGTAAAGAGATAAGAGTTTAAGTCTAGCTGGAATTAGAAGCAGCAGAATTAGCTGGATTGCAGAACTGTAAACCTTTTGGTTCAGATCCTGAAATGCCTCTGGATAGCAGTTCAAATCTCTTCCAGATGGAGTTTTGGCTCTGGGAGCTGAGCGCAAGACAAACATTTGTAATGTCAAGGACTTTTCTGGAGTGTGCACAATAAAATTGGTTCTATATAATGCAGTTTTCATTTTTTTTTATTATTTGGCCTTACAGTTTCTTTTTAGTGTGTATGAAAAGTTTTTTTTCTTTTCTTTTTTTGACTTCAAAAGGCTAATTTTCCACTTCATCAGCCTTCACATGTTTATGTCTTAAGAGGAAGAATGGGAAAAGGCTTGAAAGGTCAGTGATTTTCTCATAAATGAGGCAGCTTTGAATGTGAATGGCATATGCATATCACTTTGAGATAACAGAGATTGGTGTCATTAAAAACATAAAACACCAGAAAGGAGCAATAATAATTTATCTCTACTCTGTTGGAGCCCTATTAGCTTTTCAAGGTTGTTGGATTTTTTTTTAATTTGGTAAAAAAAAAAAAAGTCAATGGATAGAGAGCCACAGACATATGCATATTTTCTCTGACCAAAACAGAAATGCATAAATTAGTAGATTGGCAGCATACTTACAATATGGATAAGAGAGTAATTATAAATAATATTTAAAGCAGTTTGATTCTTCAGGATTTTTTGTCATCTCCAACATGGAAGTTTTCTTTTGAATGTCATTGAAACTATGAATATATGATAGTTTTAATCTTATATTTAGAGAAAACATTTTGCTTTTTACCATCCTCCTCTTGACCTGTCTACCCACTTGAAGGAATATAGGTCGTTTCTTTTTAGGGAAATCAATATTAGCTATCATATATCTGGGGAGTTCTGTAATCAGGATATGTTCATATCAACAAAAATAAATAAATAAAATGGCAACCCCAACCACTGAATTCAATGTTTAGTCTACTTAAGGCCAAATACCTATTTAGATTAAAGCCCTGTCCTTCAACTGAGTGATTGCCTTGTTATACTCTTAGTTCCTTGACCTTTTTCACTTGGTTCTGACCCATTTCCCTCCTGTTGGTACAAGACTCTTTGTTGACTTTTCTGGATCATGGACCTAGAGCTCATGAGGAGCTTAAAGAATCCAACCTCCCAACACCCCATTTTAAAGATGAGGAAATAATAATCCAAACACATAAAATTACTTTCCCAAGTCACACAAGTCTAAAGGGAGGCAGAAATGGGATTGAGATCCACATTCTCTAAATACCCAAGATTCTTTCTACCTTACCAAATCCCTATTGCCAAAAGAGAAAATGCTTTTAAAAAATCCAAATGAAGAGAAATTGAAAGAAAAATAATTGTCACTTTTTTTCTATTAACCCTAATATTTCCATATTTTGGCTTCAACATGCGCTCCCATAGCTTCCTAGTATTTTGCAGTGGAAAGAATGCTAGATTTAGAACTTGGAATTTAAGAACTTGGAATAGAATCTTGGCTTTTCCAGTTACTATTTGTACAACCTTTGGCAACACATATGACCTTCTGGGTCTCTGTCCTCATATGAATATAAAAGGAGATTATCAGAGGAGTCTCTCTTAGACTCTCCGATTAATTTGATGAATTTATAGGGCGTAAGTCTTTGTCTAACATCAATAAAGCTCCCCCTACCCCAGCCTGCTAAGAAAATAATTGGTCTTCAGTGACTTGAGGGAGATAAGATGATTGACTAATGGGGATTCAGAAGATGGGAATTATGTATCGCCCTATAAGAGTGACATTGTTCTCTTTATTTGTGTGTGTGTGTGTGTGGGGGGGAGTGTTCTACTTCTTCTAAGTGTTTTTTTTTGCATATAAAATATTCCATAATATTGGTTAAAGAAATGGATTTCTCCCTTTCCAGGAGGTATTGATGGGGACTTATTGAAGAAGCACATGGCACAAATATACATGTACTTACCTATGTGTCCTGAAAGATTTTCTGAAATTGGACTTTCCCAGCCTAAGAGACAGTAGCAGCTAAGATAATGGTAGATTTCTTGCAGAAGTCTATGGTAGGTAAAGGCATGTGTTTGTCAAGTTGGCCAAAGTACAGAATTCACCGTTCCTGAATACAAACATTTTATGCATAGGAGGGAAGTTTTTATTTCCCAGGAAGAATAATCCAGAAATCTAGCATTCTCTAAAAAGAAGAACATTTCTTGAGTGACACCAACCTGAGAAACCTGACTTTCTAGGGACAAGAATATCTTGCTATTTTTTTCTCTAGCTCATTTTACAGATGAGGAACTGAGGCAAAAATGGCTAAGTGATTTATGAAGGGCCACACAGGTAGTATTTGAGGCCCTATCTGAACTTATGAAGATGTATCTTCCTGATTCCAAGTCCAGGCCTCCATTCTTTGTACCACCTAGCTTCCCTGTTAGTTAAGATTGTGCAGGTATAGTTGGAAGATGTTGCCTATGCAGAAACCACAAAATATGTTTATCTTCCAAAAGGTATATGAGCTCAGAGTCAGACTATAAGTCTTCAAGAAGCTCTGTTAGACTTTGTGGAACAGCGTATTATCCACCAGAATTTCAAAGATTTGCCATAATAGCAGCACTCAATTTACTTTCTTCAAAAGGAAGAAATATTAAGAGTACTTTGTTCTGTTTTTCATCATTTATTTATGGTTTCCCATGAGTACTTTGCATCTTTTGCATGTTAGTGGGGCCAAATAAAAGCTGTTTTACCCTCTATACATTTTATTGTCTTTAGTCCTTGTATAGAATGTAGGTATGCTTCTGCCTATATTTGGGGAAACCTAGGAATAAGCTATGACATATTTGGAGATTTATTGATGTGAAGAGATAAAAAAGACCGATATGGGTTAACCTGAAGCATAAGATTCCTGTCTGAAACCAGAGACATGAATTCATAGGGTGTAAGAACCTGAACTATATTTTACAAGTGAAATGAAATACCAAAAAAGAGGACTTCTACAGGTCCTTCCAAGTCAAAGACTATCATCTTATCTTTCTAGACTTATTTCACATTACCTCTTATTCATGCACACTAGCTAAATAGATCTACTTACTACAATTTGTCCTTGATATACTCTCTCTCTCTCCCATCTTAGCCGTTGAAAGTCTATCTTCCAGGACAAGCATATCCCTGTTCACTTCCACATATTAAAATCTTTAGCTTCAAATATAGCCCAACTAAGGTGCCATTTTCTATAGCAAATCCTTCCTGTTCCTCCTAATTCTTAGTGCTCTCTTCCTCCCCAAGTATCTTGTATTCTTTACTATATACCTTTTGTTTCTCCCAGGAAAATGTAAGTTTCTTGGGTGCAGAGGTTGTTATCCATTTTATTTTAATGTTACCTGTGCCTTCTACATAGTAAGAATTTATCAATTGAACCAAAAAAAGGGGTCAAGTGACTTGCCCAAGTTCAAATAAATAGTAAGTGACTTGAGTTGGTTTTGAAAACCAGGTTCTTTAACTTCCTATCTAGTATTAATGCATTGCCCCTACTGATCTGGTGGTTGTTGGTAAAACACTAAAAAGACTTTTTGACTGAAAATAGCTCCAAATAAAACAAAATACATCATTGTGAAATAAACATTATAATTTAGTGAAATTGTATTTAGAGCTTTAAGGAACTTTAGAAGTCATCTTTGAGATCATCTAGTCTAAATTTTTGCATTTTACAGGTGAGGGAACAGAGACCCAAAGAGGTCAAGGTTATTTAGAGAGCAACCAGCAGAAGCAAGATTTCAACCCTGGTCTTCAGAGTCCAAATTTAATGTTTTAAACTAATAATACATTTTATGATACTATTTTCTTTTTAAGAAGATAAAATGGACCTGCTCCTAAAGCCCTAATTCCCTTACTTTCATTGAAAAGGAAATGTGTGACTAGCCTACCCCACCAAAAGGAAGTTGACTTTATTGGATTCTCAAATGAAGTCAATGGTCTTTATAAAAATGGATCCCCTCCCAAATCCATGTTGTTGCCTGATTCTATTCTAATTCCCCTGGTTCTTGACTCATGGTTTGTGAAATTTAATTCTATTTCTGCTTAGCCCTTGGATTTGTAACTTCTCTGTTTATGGAATTATTAGACTTGGACTTGAAACATACTTACTGTTTGATCTGTAGTTTCCTTGGCTCTGGCTTTGTATTCAGAAGGGAGCCTGGTAATTTACTCCTTTAATGACCCTGCTGATTAGATATAGGCCGGCTAATCTCTAGCACATACCCAGTCCCTCTGGCCCTAACCTCTCACTCTCACCTCACCTTCCGCGGGCCAGATAGAACAGAACAATGTAATTGCCAGAGCACTGACTGGGTAAAAAATGTCATTCAGTTGTTATTATGCACTCAGCTTATTTTTTAAAATTGTAATTATTGATTTCTTTAATATTTATGGGGCCATTCTGATATTTTCTTGCCATGGCTACTGACCTTGACCTCAGTTTTCCATTTTAGATACACTCACTGGCTCATTTCTTTGGCAAATTATTTTATTTTGTCTTCTGGTTTGTCATTTCTCTTCCTAATACTCTTTCCCCAGCTCTCCCACTTTCATTAACTTATTCATATTCACTGCTATCCAAGGCATCCCATCATTATAGTTATTATCTCCCCTCTGTTGTTTCAGTATTCAGTCTTAATGTAGGGAGAGGATGAGCTTTTTTCATTGTTCAAAATATGGCACAAGAGCCAAAGAATATTTGTTGCAGGCAGATATACATAATAAAGTCAGGCATGTAGACCAAGAAGGTGGAAGTCAATAATCTTGTGATCTTCTTTTAGCTTGGGTTCTTTCTTAATTTAATTGTCTGGTAGCCCTAGCCTCCACACAACTGCTAGAGTGTTATGTAACTTCTTTTTAGAATTATCTGATGATAGCTAATCTTCTCAAGTAGTTAAGGAAAATAAGCATGTGTTCATAAAGTGAGAAAGTAAAAATATGAAATCTTTGTTCTTTATATTTGTATGAATTAATAGTATCAGTGTTGTAGATCGTAACCTAAAACTTTTCATCCTGTGCAGCACCTATTCTTGCCTTCTCATAAATTTTCTACCAGTGGTACATCTAAAACTCAGATGGTTCTCAGAGTCAGGATTCAATCCCTGTTTCCAGCACTTAGCAACTATTTCCAGTATTTACTACCTCTTTGACTTGGTAGAAATTGCCCAGCCTCAATGACCTTATTCGTAAAATGGGGATAATTCCTCCTATACTCTCCTAATAGATCGATGAGGTAAGCAAACTAAGTCTTGTAGTTAAGGCGTTTTTTAATTTGAAATGTAATATGAATGTCACTTATTGTTAGATTTATTAATATTTCCTGGTTACCACTATAGCACATGAGATTCCTTATCATCTAACCCATGTTCTGGCCACCTAATTGCTCCATCTCCTTTTCAACCAAAAAATATTTGAGGATAATTTGATGCATACTCTTTCATAAGTAATATGCTACATTGTTTGTGCCTACTTGTGTCTGTGCATGCATTTCCTCTCATTTTGGACAAACTTTATCTTCTGTGGCATTCCATTATTTATAGCCATAGAGCAGCATGAGAGAAGTATTAGTGGTAAATCATGGATCTAGAACTATTACTTTTTAGAGGGAGTCTTTTCTCTGGGTCTGTTCTAACTGGAAAAGTAATAATCTTACTAATGCCAAGCAGGGTTGTCCTTTCCCTTAGTGACAAAAATAAATAATAAATTCTGAGGTTTACCTAGCACTTGACTCACCACCATTTATATTAGGTTATGACGTTTCTACAGAGGAAGAAAATGAAGGCTGAAAATATTAAATTATTATTAAATTATTAAAAAACACTAAACAATATACAGAATGATTGCTTTAGTATTAGAACTGCAATTCAAACTCACATCTCAAGACTCTAAAACTTGTGTTTCTTTCACTATATAACATCAACTTCTTCTAGTCATCATTTTCTATTTCTAGAAAAGTGTGGAATTTTGTCAAGACTAGAATTACATGACAGTCTTAGACTTCATGATATCCAGAAGAGATGTTTATTTCATGGCAATAAAGCATTATTATTATGATAAGCTCTGGATGTACTGAGGCACCCAAGTCACATCTTTCAACATTAGGGTAGTCGGTATATCTCTAATGCTTTAATTAATCTAAGATTAAGGCTCTTACTGGATATTAAAGTGCATTTTAATCTGGGACTATACCTTAATCATTAAAATTTTTAATTTATTTTAGCCTTCTTTTTTAAAAATCAAATTCTAGGGGGAAGCTGGGTAGCTCAGTGGATTGAGAGTCAGGCCTAGAGATGGGAGGTCCCAGGTTCAAACCCGGCCTCAGCTACTTCCCAGCTGTGTGACCCTGGGCAAGTCACTTGACCCTCATTGCCCACCCTTACCACTCTTCCATCTAAGTGCCAATTCAGAGAAGTTAAGGGTTTAAAAAAAATCAAATTCTATATTCTCTCTTTTCCTCCAGTACCTCCTCCACCCATTGAGAAGACAAACATTATGATATCAATTGTACGTGTGAAATGATACAAAATATATTTTCATATTAGCCATGTTCCAAAAAATATAAAGAAAACAAAAGCTTCAATTTACTCTCACAGTTCATTAATTCTCTCTCTGAAGATAGATAGCATTTTTCATGAGGAGATCTTCAGAACTGTGTGACTATATAATACCACAGTGGGTCTCTAAGGCAGTCACAACAGCAGTACAAATCTCACTTCATCCTTCTTTGTCTTCTTATGCTATGAGACCTTCATTCATGACCTTCTAGAAAACTTCCACATGAGGCCTTCTGCTTGCGTTGATGATAATATTCTGTTAGGAAATTTCAGTTCTATGAAATTTAAAAGCTTTAGCACAAACAAAATAAAAGCCATTAGGATAAGAAAAGATGCAATTTATTGGGAGAAAAATTGCATCAAGTATCTCTGATAAGGCCCTGTTATCCAAGACATACCCAAAACTAGCAAAATAATGTAAGAATAAAATCCATTCCCTAGTAGATAAGTGATTAGAAGATATGAAGAAATTGTTCCCTAAAAAAGAATTGTAAAGTATTAAAAACCATAGGAATGTTGTTCCAAAGCACTAACAACAGGGAGAAATTAAAATCATATCAATTTTGATTTTCATGTCAAACCTAGCAAATAAATAGAGATTATTAAAGATGAGGATGTTATAGTTGGTCAGGCTAGATAGACCCACCATGGAACTGTTGGTGAGTCTATAAATTGGTTGAGATATTCTGAAAAGCAATTTTGTGTTATACAAAAAGAAAAGAAAAGAAACTTTCATCTAGGCAAATACTCCAAAGAAGTCAGTGGCAAAAAATAGAAGGCTCATGTACAACAAAATATTTGTAACATATTTTTTTTTTGTAGTAGCAAAGATCTGGGTACAAAATTGATCAGGATAGCCAAATGGAGAAGTTTAGAAAGATGAACTGAGAAAAAAAAAGAACTAAAAAGAACCAACAAAACATTATACAGAATGATTATCACAGTGTAAATGGAAAAAATAGCAATTGCAAAAACAAAGAAAAAAAAACCTGAATGCTGTGAAACCATAATGACTAAGATTGAATCCAAGAAGAAATAAAGGAATATACTCTCTCAGTTTTTTACACATAGTGTAGTTAATGTTTGACTTGGTTGATGTATTAAAAAGTTTTCTTCAACTGTTTTTATTTTCCTTCTTTATTCTTTTATAAAAGATAGCCCAGGGGAATGAGAGAGGGAAACTGAAGAGGGATACATTGGTAAATGACATTTAAAACCTATATAAAGACATCTATATACAGACAGACAGACACACAAATGCACAATATGGGTTTTCCAAATTTTATCTCTTACTCTCACTACATGGCTAGCTCATCTTATTATCTAGTCATGCATCTTGTATGTGCTATCATCATCATAATAACTATAATAGTAATA
This sequence comes from Gracilinanus agilis, assembly GCF_016433145.1. Lineage (NCBI taxonomy): Eukaryota > Metazoa > Chordata > Mammalia > Didelphimorphia > Didelphidae > Gracilinanus > Gracilinanus agilis. The sequence goes on along the minus strand of NC_058133.1, from coordinate 426,437,514 downwards.
AAGCATTATTTACATATTTCTTTAAGGTTTGCAAAGAACTTTACAAATATATCCTTTCATCCTGAAAACATCCCTGAGAGAGAAGTGATATTATTATACCCATTTTATACTACATAGCTATCATAGCTGGCATTTATATTCTGCTTTAGGGTTTATAAAGAGCTTTACATATGTTATTTCATTTGATCCTTACAATAACTCTGAGATGTAGGTTGTATTATTATACCTGTTTTACAGATGAGGAAACTTGGGCAGAAAGGGGTCACACAACTAGTAAGTGACTGAGACGGGAGTTGAATTTAGATCTGTGTCTCCCTTCTATATGACTATGTGCATAATCAAGAATTTATAATGTTATAGTATGTTTCTTCTGACCGTGTGTTTTCATGGCCCTTTAGGGGATTCTCAACTTTAATTCTTTATAGTTGAAGTCTTCCATGAACAGACATTATCACCAGAAGAATATTGGTTTTCAAAAGTTGATGTTACATTTTAGTAAAAAACTCAGTGTTGTCATAAGCATTGCAAAATGCCCCCATATTCCAACCAGACCATCTTCATCCTCATCTTCAACTGTCAGATGTGCAATGTTTTTCTGAGAATGACATACTGACATTGTCTAACTGTATATCCTACAGAGGACAGATGATATAATTCAGAGGTCAAGGGCAGACTTTAAAGTAAAAGATAGGAAGGAAAAGCATGATGTTGTCAATTATATTTGAGGACACTCGTTTTTAGATTCAGCACTTTCCAACCACTCAGAAGGGCACACAATTTTTGACATTTTGTACATTATATTTATAGTTTAATGTATGAGGAAATCATGTTGCTTGATGTCAAAGAAATCATTTCAACTTTGGTTAATTATATTAATTTGAAGTATTCTTTTTCATGTCTATATAGTTCTAAGCAGTTAAAATGGAATTGGCAACCTGTTTAAATTCTTAAAAGCTTGGTTGTTTCAATTTTGTTAGGAAGGATAAACTGGCTTTTTAGAGTGTGTTGTTTGGTTTTCCCCCCACTATTAAAATGATTATCTTTTGATACAGATATAATAGATCTTTTCCTTCATCCCTGACTTGTTTGCACCCTGATTATATTAGCTAATTAACCTTTAAGTGATGTGATTATAGTGTTTTAAATCATTTTTGTTTACACTTGTAGCCATCTTGTGCAAGTGGCCATTTCCTACAATCAATATCAAGTTGGGGTTCAGAATTAGAACCCCAAAGAAGCCAGGAGTCAGTTAAAAGATCGTTGGGGCAGCACTATATAAGGAGGTGGATCCCAGGCAAACCAGCTCAGTCCTGAGCATGGGTGAGAGGGTGAAGGGAGGTTTTGTGTACTCTCTATTGAACCCCTGTAATCTACTTCAGGATCAGGATTAGCCTGAATCCTCAGTGCTATATCCAGCTGTTCCGGTCTATCTCTAGTACAATCTGCATTCTGTAGCTTATATATATTCACTAATCAATTGTCATCAACTTCTACAAATCATCTCTGAAGAATTATAGCCACTTAACATCAACTGATCAAACTAGCCCTATCTGCAAGCTAGAGAGCAGAAGTTGTAGCCAAGCTGAGTGTGGAACCTCACCAGAGGCTTTCTCTGAAAGGGGGACAGTCTAGTTTCCTCTCTTCTAGATCTAGTATTAGTTTTCCTTGAAACCTCTGTCCTTCCCCCCTTTCCTAAGTTCCCAACATCCTCCGTTAATATCCTCCTAAGTTAATTAAAGAAATTACCATTTAGAAGAAGAAGTTGTCATCTTACTGTTCAGACCATCTTCACGTCATGGAATTCTCCATATTTGTTAGGAGTTGGAAGTTGAGAGAGAATCCCTGCTATGGGAGATCTTCATAGGCTTTCCACAAAGCTTTCAGCCTGTGAATTGATCCCTGACAACTAGAGATATCTTCAGTATTGGCTATTACCTTTCAAGTCATATTTATCATGCACTGGGCCTGGGGCCCTCTCTGTTAAGGACTCTCTCTTAGCTTTTGCCTGAAGGGGCTTAGATTGTTACTGGCCCAAAGATTGCAGAACCCCCAGGAGCTGAGCTGTGCTGCTGCCTGTCATTACTGCAGCCTGAGAGTAACCTTAACACACTTTTTTTAAACATTTATTAATATTCATTTTTAACATGGTTACATGATTCATGCTCCTACTTTCCCCTTTGCCCCCCGCACTCCCCCCACCCATGGCCAATGCACATTTCCACTAGTTTTGTCATGTGTCCTTGATCAAGACCTATTTCCAAATTGTTGGTAGTTGCATTGGTGTGGTAGTTTTGAGTCCACACCATCAATCATGTCCACCCCAACCCATGCGTTCAAGCAGTTGTTTTTCTTATATGTTTCCTCTCCTGCAGTCCTTCCTCTGAAAGTGGGTAGCATCTTTACCATAAATCCCTCAGAGCTGTCCTGTGTCATTGTATTGCTGCTGGTACAGAGGTCCATTACATTCAATTTTACCACAGTATATCAGTCTCTGTGTATAGAGTTCTTCTGGCTCTGCTCCTTTCGCTCTGCATC
>NC_058133.1:426419573-426429992 GCF_016433145.1 Gracilinanus agilis | reverse complement strand
TTGATTAACTTCCCTTTCTACCCCCTCCCTTATTTTTCCCCCTCTTTTTGTTTTTAAAGGCCTTATGAATTCCCTCCCCCTTCTCCTCCCCTCCCTTTTTTTTTGACCTCCCCACTCCCCTGCTCCCCTTGGTTTATCCCTTGTAACTTTCTCAGAAGGGTTAGATAAGAGTTTTATGTCCCAATGGATAGTATAGCTACTCTTCCCTCTCTGGGTTGATTACACTGAGAGTAAGGTTTGATTATTACCTCTTAATGCTCTCTTCCTCTCCTTCTTATAATAGTATTTGTCCCCTCTCCTTCCCATGCCCTCTTTGTGTGTAATAGAATATCCTATTTTTCTTATTCACTCAAGTTTCTCTTGGTGTCCCCTGCTATTCTCCCCCTCTTTCCCATCCCCCATGTCATCTTAGATTATTTAGTGTTTCACCCTCACCCTGTGAATTATTCTTCTGATTACTATATTAGTGAATACTATAATAGTGAATAGAGTTCACTACAGAGAATTATACATAACATTTCTCTACATAGGAATACAGATAATTAGATCTCACTGAGGCCCTTAAAAAGGTACATTTAAAAATTATAAGTTTTCTTTCTTTCCCCTCTGTATCTTATTTACCTTTTCATGTTTCTCTTGATTTTTGTGGTTGGATATCAAACTTTCCATTTAGCCCTGGTCTTTTCTGTGCAAATACCTGGAATTCTTCAATTTTGTTGAATGCCCATACTTTCCCCTGGAAATATATAGTCAATTTTAATGGGTAGTTGATCCGTGGTTGCAGGCCCAGCTCTCTTGCCTTTCTGAATATCGTATTCCAAGCCTTGCGATCTTTTAGTGTGGAGGCTGCCAGATCCTGTGTGATCCTGATTGGTGCTCCTTGATATTTGAATTGTCTCTTTCTGGCTTCTTGTAAGATTTTTTCTTTTGCTTGGAAACTCTTGAATTTGGCAATTATATTTCTGGGCATTTTCTTATCTGGATCGAATGTCGCAGGTGTTCTATGAATCCTTTCAATGTCTATATTGCCCTCTTGTTGTAGGACTTCAGGGAAATTTTGCTGAATAATTTCTGTTAGTATGGAGTCCAGGTTTCTATTAATTTCTGGTTTTTCTGGAAGACCAATTATTTTCAAATTGTCTCTTCTAGACAGGTTTTCTTGGTCTGTCACTCTCTCATTGAGATATTTCATGTTTCCTTCTATTTTTTCAGTCTTTTGACTTTGTTTTATTTGTTCTTGTTGTCTTGAGAGATCATTAGCTTCTACTTGCTCAATTCTAGCCTTTAGGGATTGGTTTTCAGCTATAATCTTCTGGTTTTCGCTATAATCTTCTGTTTTTCGGCTATAATCTTCTGGTTTTCAGCCATAATCTTCTGGTATTCCTTTTCAATCTGGCCATTTCTGGTGTTCAATTTGCTTATCAATTCATTTGGTTTCTGTGCCTCACTTTCCAATTGCAAGATTCTACCTTTTAAACTGTTATTTTCTTGCCAGATCTCTTCCATTTTCCTCAAAATCTCAGTTTTGAACTCTTCAATGACTTGTGAGGAGTTTTCCTTATTTGAGGAGGGTCCGGATGCTTGTTTGTTCTCCTCTTCTGTTTGCTAGGTTGTCTGGATTTTCTCTGTGTAAAAGTTGTCAAGTGTTAAAGACTTCTTTTTCTTGTTGTTAATCTTTCTCTTCTGAACTTCCTGAGACTGGGTAGCCATTGTTAGCCCAGCAGCTTCTCAGCTTTATCCTTGCACTCAGCTCATGTCTGCAGTCTTTTGGCTCCTGAGGTCTGATTCTGGTTTTTTCCAAGGTCAAGCCCCCTGGTGGACCCCCTTGCTTGATCCTCTACTGGAGGTTTCTTTACAAGTCTCAGGGTGCTGCTTCCACAGTCGTATACTCGTCTGCACTGGTTCCCCACTCAGAGTTTCAGAGCTTTAGCTCATAGCTGTGTCTACTTCCACCCACACCTCCACCCGAGCCTGCGCTCTGGGCCTGCGTTCTGCTCTCGTGCTCAGAGTTTGTGTGTTTTCTTTAGCTTTTTGGGGTCCTAAATCTTGCTGCTCTCAGGAACAGTTCCCAGAGCTGCCAATGACTCGATGGGTGCCCCTAACTTGCTCTATTTCTTTTCACCTGGCTTCGGCGCTATAGATGTTGTGTGTGGAGGGGTTGGGGGTGGGGTGGTTGCTCAGCTCGCGATTTAGTGAGAGCTGTTTCACCCCTTTATAGCATGGAAATGACCCGATTCCACGTACCTTCCACGCTGTGCCCTGTTGTGGGGTTCCTCCGTTCGTCTGGACTTGTTTTTATGTCCCCTTGAGGAGTTTTGTGTTTTGGTCAGGAGAGGTTAAGAGCTGCTTCTTACTCTGCCGCCATCTTAAACCGGAAGCCACACTTTGTTTTTTTTAATAATTTTATGCTTATTTTTTCCTCTCACTTTAGTTTAGCTTGATTTGATTTTGTTTCCTTTTTACAGTCCTTTTTGCTTTTTCCATGCTACAACCAGGTGTTGCTGTAAAGTCGTTTGACTTTGTCCCTGATGGGTAGTTTTTGTACCAAGCAGAATGTATTTATAAACTTGTACATTTTGAACTTGGATGAGTTTTAAAGATTATTTAGTTCATCCACATTTTATATACTAAAAAATTGAATGCCATGAATGTTTCAAGTGAATGTAAATTACTCAATAGAATATGGAGACTTTGAGGTTAGGAGTTGTATCATCTTTAGTATTTTTAACCTCTGGGACTACTTTCACACAAAATAAAAGTTTTATTGAGTTATTCAGTGATTTGTCCATGTTCACATGGGAAAACTAATAGAGGTAGGTATTATATAGTAGAGGTATCAAATTGATATTGTCTTAATGCTTAGAGGATTTAGAGTTATAAAGACTGAATTCAAATTCTACCTCTAACTAATATATATACATAAATATGAATATATATGCATATATACCTACATTTATACGTTACAAGGCAAAGCACTTAATTATTGTCTTAGTTTTCTTATCTTTAAATTGGGTTAATTATGCCTCTTTGCCTATTTCATAGCATTATAGAGAGGCTCAAATAGTATAAAGTCTATAAAGTACAGACTTTAAAATTCTACTTAAATGTAGTATTTATTGATCCCTTCCATTCGTTTTCTCTTGATAGGCAGCTTCTGGGCTACTAGAAGCATAATGAGGTTACCTTTTATATCTTACCATTAACGTTCACTTTTTATTTGGCTTTTTACTATTGATATATAAAATTTATCTATGATTTTTCACTGTCATTTGTTGGGCTTTTCGTGCTTGCATATTTTGTGCTGTCTTATCTAGATTCCCATTTTGTTTCTCCAATATCAATATTTATACCAACATCTCTAGGATGTGTGTGTATTTGAAAATTTCTTCTTATTCACCAAAAATTTTTTAATGTACTGCTTTTCTATTACCAGGTTTTGATTTTTGAAAGTATCTTTCTTTACTGGCTCTTGATTATTGGACAAGCTATGTAATATAATCCTTACAGAGAATACTGAACTCAGAGTCAGCGAGATCTCAGTTTAAAACTTACCTCAATAACTGTGTGACCTTGGATAAGTTATTTAATCTCTCTTAGACTCATTTTCCATATCTGTGAAATGGAAAAAATAATTGTACCTACTTTCCAGAATTTTGTTTGATAAACCTTAAAAGTTTATATCTATAAACTTTTAAGTATATATATGTAATATATATAAACTTACTGCCTTCTTTCTTATTCTCCTTCTTTTCCTCTTTCTCTTCTCCTCTTGCTCATAGTGATTGTCAGTATTACACTTTTGCTCTGTCTTAATCCTGCCTAATTTTGATGAACTGTGTGGTATCTTGCAAAGACCCTATAAAACTGACATAAAGAGAGTAGTTAAGTGGCTCAGAGAATGGAGAACCAGACCCAAAGATAGGGGATCTTGACCTAAAACACTTCCTAGTATAAGGAAATAAAGAAATCTGGGGCATAATTCTGAGCTGAAACATCCAACTTTTATTTGTAGGTGAAATAGAGTTGGAGGTCTCATCACACCCAGTCTATGATGAAGACATCTTTTGGATATTCAGAGTTGTTTTATAAGCTTTTGACAGTTAATTTGGATCAGTGATCAACAAAACCCAATGTTCAAAGTATGTTAACTAGTACTTAATAAATTCTAGTACAAGGTCCAAGCATTTTATTGATCCTGTAACTAATACCCTCAGACAATGACTTCAGGATGAGATTTATTGATCCTATTAATAATACCCTCAGACTCTAGGTCATAGAATATGAGAATTCTGTTATTGACATAAATTATTATAAAAGCAAATTCCTTCTTCTATAACTGACCTTTTTATTGCTTCTGTTATCTTCATATGGAATCAAGATTCATTCAAGCTGGGTACTTAACATTCCAGGGTTGATAACAGATGCTCTTAAGCTAAACTTCTCCTTATTTATCATTGCTTATACATAACTAATTGACAAGTGGGACTAACCTTTTCTAACATCATAGTTACAGATACTACCTAAAGCATCATATGAGATGAATTGGTTTATGTTGGATGATATAAAAGCAATAAGTACAATTTTTTTTTTTTGCTAGCTGAGTGATCCTGGGCAAGTCACTTAATCCTCATTGCCTAGCCTTTACTGTTCTTTTACCTGGCAACCAATGTTTAATATTATTCTAAAATGGAAGGATAAGAATTACAATCTTTTTGACACATTATGCAAGATATGATTCACCAGATTAGAAACCTTTATATAATTATTCTATGGTTTTCTTCTTAATATTAGAGTTCAACTTCATATCCTTTCTGAATGAGGAATGTTATCCATATAAGTGCTAAAAATCCATAGAGACTTCTCATATCCCCAAATTCTCTGTGCCTAAAACATCTTTACTTGATCTTAACTATAATATTGCCTTTTGAAATCATCTCTAGGTTTATCATCTCAAGACCAGTCATATCTGGAATTCTGATGACATAAAGGATAGGACCCTGTCTCAACATGGAACTAGTCTATATTCTCAAAGAACACACAATAATTGTGGACTCATTAAAAATTTGTAAAGAGAGTTGAGTGACATCCATAGTGAGTTCATTGTATAAACTGAAAAGAAATGAATCTCTAAAGAATTATTTATAAATAGAATATATCCACAAAGCTTACAGGAAAAGAAAGGGCATGCATTAATTGTTAGTTTCTTCTCTATTCAATTGTTGTTTGACTATTAAAATTCTAGAAATAACTTAAGAACTTCAATGAAAGCATGCTTAGGGAGTTGGAGAGGAAACATTGTTGGGGGGAAATAATTAGGTAATGAAATTCAGACCATAATGCTACTTCAGTGTAATTGTTAAATGGCAAGTGCTATATACTTATAACTTTTTATGCTATTTTTGCGTTATCTCTTCTGTCTCTAATATTAGCCATCAACCTGGGAACTCAAATAATTTACAGATACATGACAAATTCTATTTCAGCAAACACTGATCCCATGAAATATCACTAAAATAAAAATTAGTCCAGACATTCTAGATTTTTTTCTTCCTAACGTTATTTCAAATTACTTTGTTTCATGAACTCTTTCCTGGAACAAACTGTACAATTATTTGTCTTATATGCTCTCGTGGTACTCTATCTCCCTCCTCAATTCATTCAAAAATTTCTTTCCTCTTAACTTGGCATGGGATCTTTGGTGTTTCCAACTCTTCAAATAATTATTGTCTTCTAAGATTCAACTAATTTTCAGTTTAGATAGTCAAAACCATTTATTAAGTCCTCACTTATGTACCTTGTGCTATGTGCTAGAGGTAGAAATATGGGCAAAAACAGCTCTTCCCTTCAAATTCTCACAATCTAATGTGGGAGAATGTGTCTAAATACTTGTACACACACACACACACACACACACACACACAAGGTATGAGTGCTTATATCCTCTAGGAAATGTGTTGATTGCCTGGATTTAAGAAAATGATGGAGAAAATGTTAATGTCACAGATTAAACTTCAAAGTGTGCCATGCCTCTATTGAGAGGCAGTTGTTAAATATTTACAGGTACACCCCTGTATAGAACCCTACAAAGCACATACCAAAATATGCATATAAAATCATTCATCAATAGCATTCATCTACATTGGATTGCACAGTACTGTCTGAAGACAAAGCTGTGATACGTAAGTATGCCTTGAACATTCCTTGAGTTTTTATCTTCTTCCCCCTGTAGACTTTGACTTTTCTACAGCCCTGTAGCCCATGAGCCTTGCCTAATACTTTCCAACATCTCCCAGTAGCCCAGGGAATCTCTTTACAACATTCCCTAGGAGCCAGGCTTCACAGATATCTCCCTAGATCTTAGACCTCTGAAAAGTCATATATTCTAAGCATTAAAAGAAAATATCACCTCATAAATATTACAAACAATATTTATAAATTTGTAAATAAATTGCTGTTATTCAGTAGTCTGATTCTATTTGGGACTTGTTGGCAAAGATAATAGAATAGTTTGCTATTTCCTTCTCCACTTCATTTTACAGAGGAGGAAACTGAGGCAAAGAGGGCTAAGTGGCTTACTCAGGGTCACACAGTAAGTATCTGAGACTGGATTTAAACTCAGGAAGATAACTATAGTCCTGATTCATGACTGACTCAGCACTCTGTTCACTAGCAGCCACTAAAGAAATGATTTCATCATATAAATAAACTCATGATAATTATATATTTTAAATATATGCTTGTACACATACATTTTTGACATACATTTCTAATGTTTATAAATGTTTATATGTTGTGTATATTTACATGTATTAGTATGTATATATATTTACTTAAATTTATATATATATATATATATGCATACTCATGTGTGACACTGTGTCCCATTCCTCCAAATTCTTTTAAAACACAAATTCTTAACTTGGAGTTGGTCTGCTTTATAGACAGATACCTGCATTTCAGTATTATTGACTTACTTTTATGCTATTTACACATTATTTAAAAACATTCTTCTGTGGCATCACTAGGCTTCACCTTATTTCCAGAGGAGCCTACCACACAAGAAAGGTAAAGAATCCCTCTTTTATGTGAAAGAAAAACTCTTCCATATTAATATGACAGAACCATTTTTCCCCAGATTACAGATTTGCATTATAAGAAGTTAATGTTGGCAACAAAACAATACTTAGATCTACAAATATTGATCTGTGTCGCAGGCAGGCCTTTTGGTGTCGTTCAGGTCTCATCAGATTAACAGTTTGCAATGTTACCTGCAAGATGGTCTATTCCTACATGTATACGATGGATAATGTAGAGAGCCTTGAATGTGCTACCCTCTAAGCAGGAACTGAGAGGAAAGAATTTAGAACAAAGAATTTGATGCTACTCTCACAGTGAATGCACAACTGTTTTCATTGCTGTTATTCTTGTTGTTCTTGCATTCCTCTACCTGTTCATTTGCATGGAAAAGCTCTGATGGTCTTAGGAACTGAAGAAAACTTTAGTCCTCAAATACAATTCATATGGAGTTTCTTTGGCAAAGCTTCCTAAAGTAGGTGGTCATAGGGTAGCGGTGAGTGGTTAAATGGGGTTATACAGACTTTCTGGACAGCTAGATGGCACGAGACCTGGAACACTGGAGTACAAAAGACTCATCTTCCTGAATTGAAATCCAGCCTCAGACAGTTATGCAACTCTGGGCAAGTGACTTAATTCTGTTTGCCTCAATTTCTTCTTCTTCAAAATTAACTAGAGAAGGAAATGGCTAACCATTCAAGAATCCTTCCCAAGAAAAACCCAAATGGGATCATGAAGGGTCATATACAACTGAAAAAATAAGTGAACAACAAATAGACATCTAAAAAATGTAAATTCTTACTTTCTACATTAGAATCAATACTTTGTGTAGTTTCCAAGACAGAAGTGCAGTTAGGACTAGACAATGAGGGTTAAGTGACTTGCCCAGGGTCACACAGCTGGGAAGTGTCTGAGGCCAGATTTGAACCTTGGACCTCCCATCTCTAGGTTTGGCTCTCAATCCACTGAGCAACCCAGTTGCCCCCAAAATACAGACTTTCAGATCCTGAGTCAGATAGAAACTTGAGATAAATATTTAGCCTGTTAGCAGGGGGAAGGAATTGAAAAGGTAGGCTCAATGCCCATGGACTCAAATTAATTGGCTGGTTGGTTTTTGTTCCAAAATAACTTGGCCCTAGTTGCTAAGACTCAGGAATTGTCAGATATCCCTCTTTTCATAATGAAAAAGTCACTTTTTACTCATCTGATGATTGTAGAAGGCCCTACTTTTCTGAAAGTGTTGTATAGCTTAGCCTTTGGGCTTTTAGCTAAAAGACAGATTGAAGATCATACTCTCTTATGATGAAGCAGATGTAGTGCTTCAACTGACTCCTGTAGCTAAATTAGGTCCAAAGGGTGGCATCCCAGAAAAATTCCAGAAGAGAAAGAAGGAGAAAAAGAAACATGATAAATGTAAAATGATGCCCATTGGTCAGTGCAGACTTTCAACAAGTTGCATCTATACATTATTCAGCAAGGAATAGATAGACCCAGCAAGAGCCCCATGATGAGGTCACTAGAAGAAAATGGTGGTCTTGTAACACTAAAGTCCTAACTTGCTACTCTATAGGTTTGTCCTCATCACGTTTCTTAAATGAGTCTTCAAAACTTAATCCCTATGAGGGACGCACAGATGGAAATTTCCAGTGTGGTGTTCATCATAGGGACAAGAAAGGTATTGACAGTAGATTTCAGTGTTGTCCTAAATATAGAGATGTACTATTTCTGACAGTTTTTTAAACAACTGATACTCTATAGGAAGCTATGTTGTAGCTAAATGATTAATCGACTTTATAGCTAAGATTGAAGAGGAGTTGATAGAGGGATTATTAGAAGGTGAATTTTTTTCTCATAGACTTTAAAGTATAGCTCTTTACCAGAGCCAAAACTACCCCCTAATTATGATAATGGATATGACATTTATACAGTGTGTTTCAAAAGTCTTACTGCACTTGTAATCTTTAATGACTTCAGAATCGTAAATACTACAAAATTATAAAAGCTGTAGATTGAAAGTTCACTTGGATTTATTTTATACTTGTTTAATTTCATGAACTTTGTATAATAAAATTTTATCATTTATTATAATATCATTATGCATTGTGTGTGATGATTTCTGGTAACACATTTTTGCCAAAGAGTGTCTCTTGTATGGCCATCTCTCTTACTTAATGTTTCCATTAAATATTTTTTATGTGGGATGATATCAAAACTGTCCTATAAACATCAAAAACTTGTTGTTAAGGAATTTTAAGTGTATTTTTTTAAGATTAGGATTACAAATGCAATCTTTTCAGCTGGTGAAGCAATTGATGGAAGTTTTTTACATATTTCAAAAATCTACTAGAGCAATGTAAATAATATATGGCAGATTATGTTGAAATTTAATAACAACCATCAATATTTAAAATTTTTAAATATGTAACCTATCAAATATTGATTTTTAAGTTTATTATTATTAAGTTTAATGTAGCAGTTAAATTACTAACATTATTAAAGCTTAAAATTGTACTAACTTTTTTGGAAACTATATTACAACTTTATTTTTATGCAAAATACTAAACACATTTATATCTATATTTATATCAAGGGCTATGAAATGGTGCAGTAAAAAGAACACTGAACAGAAAAACACTCGAATTCTAGTTCTTAATCTGACAAAAACTAGCTGTGACACTTTGGGCAAATTAGTTAATTTCTCATGGATTTATTGAATGTTTCTTGGAAGCTTGGTGGTTCATTAGATAGAGGGGTAGACATTCAGGAAGTTGTTATTGTTTAGCAATTTTTCAATTGTGTCAAATTCTTCATGACCCATTTGGGATTTTTTTGCAAAGAATCTAGAGTAGTTTACCCTTTCATTCTCCAGTTAATTTTACAAATGATGAAACTGAATCAAATGGAGTTAAGTGATTTGCCTAGATAAGTAGTAAATGTCTGAGGCTAGATTTGAACCCAGGAAGAGGATTCTTGTTCCAGGGCAAGCACTCTATGTCCTGAGCCACCAAGGACTTGAGTTCTAATCCAGTCTCACGATTTTTTAGATGCGTGACCCTTGTCAAGTTCCTTAACATCTGTCTGTCTCAGTTTCTTAAAGTATTAAATGGGGATATTCAATAGCACCTACCTCACAGGGTTGTTATAAGGATCAAGTGAGATTTTATATATATATATGTGTGTGTGTGTGTACACATATACATATATACATACATATATAAATATATATGTATATATATACATACATATATCTGTAATAATTTCTTAAATATATTACATTTATTCATTTATTATATATCTTACCACATTGCCTGGCACATAGTGGGTAATATATGTATACTTTCCTTC
>NC_058133.1:426407173-426416711 GCF_016433145.1 Gracilinanus agilis | reverse complement strand
ACATACATATATCTGTAATAATTTCTTAAATATATTACATTTATTCATTTATTATATATCTTACCACATTGCCTGGCACATAGTGGGTAATATATGTATACTTTCCTTCTTCTTCCTCTACTTTATGGCTTCATTAAAAAGGAAGGGTTTGGACTCATCTATTAAGTCTCTTTCAACTTAAAAAGTCCATGATCATTACTATTATTTTAATATTTTAATTTACCTTTGTTAGACTTATAACTTGGCTTTCCATTTATACTCAAGGTTGCTCTTATCCTAGGTGTTAGTGATTCTAGTGATGATTACGTTTTAAGATTTAGGATCTGAGAAGTGGAGGTTAAGGAAAGTAACTTGTAATATTTCAACAAGATAAGCATAAATTTATATAGATGTAGATCCTTGACATGAATGCTTTTAGTAGAATTTGTCAGAGTTTCTTTAACCTGAAAGCCGAATAGTTCCCAAGGTAAGAGAAAGATAATCTCACACTGTTCTGTCAAAAGCTTTCTTGGCATCAAGTCATTAATGAACAAGTAAATGGATTGCAACTATTTTTAACTCCTGAAAAGACAAGTTGGAGCCTCTTGAAAGGGATTTGATATTCTCTTACCAGCTATGAAGACAAATTTAGTCCACATTCTGAAGAGTAGATTGCTAATATTGATGGGAAGCAAAGTCTTAAATTTTCAAGAAGTAGTGTGATGTAGTGGAAAGAAAACACTGGGCTTGGAGTCAGAAGATTTAATTCCCACTTCTAAGCATTTATAAGATGTATGATCTTGGGAAAATCACTTAACCTCACTGAACCAAAGTTTTCTCTGTAAAATAACAGTAGGCAGACAGATTCAGTACCTACCCCTGGCACAGCCTCTTCCACCTTCAGCGTGGCCCTTTGAAAGATATTAACTACTTACTCTTTGGAACAATATTAAAACTCTCACCTTATCCATCTTTTTGAAAAATCCTATGTAAACTAGAGGATGTTTTGTTGTTCAGTAGTTTTCAGTTATGTCTGAGTATTCATGACCCCTTTTGGGATTCCTTGGCAAAGACATTGGAGTAGTTGGCCATTTTCTTCTTCATTTCATTTTACAGATGAGAAAACTGAAGCAAACAAGGCAAAGTGGCTTACCTAGAGTAATAGAGCTTAGGCTGGTTTTGAAGATGAGTCTTCCTGATTCCAGGTCTGACACTGTGTACCACACTACCTAGCTGCTCTAGGGCATTTACTAAACTAGAGGGTGTACTTAATCAAAGCAAAACAACTTAATTCAATAAAATAGCAAGGAAAATAAGGAAAAGCCTCCTTCTCCTAACTTCACATGCTTTCTTTAAAGAAATAGGCTAAACAAGTTGTGGGGTGAGATTGAGATCGAATGCTCATGTGCTATAAGAAATAACCAACAGGTTAGTTTTTGTAAAACATGGAAGGACGCACGTGAAATTATAAAGAGTGAAATGAGCAGAACCAATAGAACATTATATATAACAAAAGCAATATTCTTTGAAGAATGACTTGTATATTTCTACCTCCAGAGAAAGAACTGATGAATTGCAATAACTAAGACATAGTTTTATGTATTCATATATCTTTTTATCAAACGATGCCTTCTCTAATGGAGGGAGCAGAGGGGAGTGAAGGAGGGAGTTAACTGAGTATCTTAATATTTTACATGTTCCAAAAAACAATTAAAAAATCAGAGCATAGTCTCCGATTGCAAAGTGTTGGCTCGGGGAATAGAGAATTAGATGTGAAGTCAAGAAAATTTGAGTTCATATCTAGCTTTAGACACTTAATAGGTATGTGAGTGACCCAGGGCAAATCATTTAAGTTCTGTTTGCCTCAATTTCCTCAATGGTATAATAGCACCAACCTCACAAGGAATTATAATATCACCTATCTCCAAGAGGTAAGAGTAAGGAAAGCATTTTGGGCCATGTTAGAGAGCCAGTGCAAACCACTGAGACAGGAAATAGAATGTGAGGTGTTTTAGATGTGAGTAAACAAATATGTAGGATTATAAAATATGGTGATTACATTAAGTGGTGTGGAAAACAAAATAATCATTAAAAAGATTTTAGAATGTAATGAAGGCATGCTGGAAAGTTGATTGTTAAATATTCAGCATGAAAATTTATACCTTAGAAATTGACAAATGGTATAAATCTGGATTTGATTTATTGTTTTGTTAGTTGTTTAGCCTTAAGGAAGTAATGAAGAAAATGTTAGTAATATGGTTTAAACTTGTATCACATGTCCTTTTTTCCTATTATTTTTCCTTAAGAGTCAGTTGTTAAATTTTTGCCAAACACTCTTTACCTATTACATAAGAAGAATGGAAAGGAAGGGAGGGTTAAGATTTAGATGTCAGAGTAGTTTATATTAGATACCAGAGGCAGAAAGAAGCCTGTGGTGTTTATTGAGTGGAGGTTGATATGCTCAGGCTTGCATTTTTAGGAAATCCATTTTGGTATTTCTGTGGAAGTTGGTTTGGAGAGGAAAGAGTCCTGAAGCAGAGAGACCAAAGGGGAGGCTATTACAGTAGTCCAAGCTCTCAGCAATATGTATTTTTCATCTGCTTTTTTCCTGTGTGTAACATTAGATCACTTTTGAGTTGTGGATCTCATTAAGGAGGCCCTGCAGTGTTCTGAGACTTGATGTAATTAGCTCAATATCATCTACAAATAGGAGCATCTGGAGGGCCTCACCATCTTCTTTAGGGAATCCTTCTTCCATTTGGACTTAAAGACATTCACTATGACAGGAGCAAACATATTTTTGATGTTTGATGATATTCTTTTGATGCTATTAATAAAAAATAATTAATTAATTATCCTCATATCTACATCTATCAGATAATTTCTTAATATTTTTTATTTTTAAAAATAATGTAGAAGTTATTTTCGCAATTATTACCTGGCATTTTATGATTCAGATTCTCTCCCCCCCAACTCCTCTCCCTACTTCTTGAGGCAGGAAATAGTCTATTAGGTAACTTTTAAAAACTGATATTAGCATTTGTATGGGAATCATCTTATAGGAAAGCTTTAAGGGTATTCTTGTTTTGCTAACTTAATTGTTTTGTTTTTATTTTTTCTTGTACTCAAATGTGATAGTTTTAATTTGGACGTTGCCTCTAGTAATGAAGATTGTAGCCCATCATATTCTGCTCATCCCGTGTACCAATGTCCATCCCTTCAGATACATTCACCAAAGAAGGGCTACCCAACGTGCTAGAGACATTTGTTTCTTTTTCCTGACATTAGTGGGGTACAGGTATAGTACCCTGACTGTCCATCTCTCTTCTTTTGCCCTCATCATTTGATTATCATTTATCTCTTCCTAGCAACCTTTTCCTGAATGGCATCTTTTATAATCAACAAATAATAAATAAAACAAAATTCTAATCTTCTTCATTAGTTGTAAGGCTTTAAAGATGATAGGCAATCATTTTTAACAATCTGCTTATTTCCCTCTCAATATAGAGAGAGTTCTTTACAAACCTTTAAACACAATATTAGGTATGCTCAGACTTTTTGGTCTCAAACCTATTTGTCCTCTTAAAATTATTGAGAACACCAAAGAACTTGTGTTGATGTAAATTCTATTTATTGCTATTTTCCATATTAGAAATTAAAAGTTATAAAAATTTTAAACTTTTAATTTCATTTTAAAAGAACAATTAAGCCTTTTATATGTTAAGATAAATAAAATATTCTTATGAAAAGATAATTGTATGGCATTATTTTACATATTTTACAGATCTTGTTAATATCTACTTCTGCATTCAATCTGTTGTGATATTTTGTGTTGTTTGAAATATATGAAGAAAATCTTACAACACATAGATATGTAGTTGGAAAAGAGAGGAGTATTTTAATAGGCAAATAATGCCTTGGTATTATTTTAAAAATAGTTTTGAACTCATAGACCCTCTGAAATGGCTATAGGGACCCCAAGGGATCTGTGAACCACATGTATGCATATCTGTTGCTCTATATAAATATTAATGTTATTATTACCATATTGTCCCAAAGGATGCTCTTAACAGAATCATTGATCATTCTTAATAAAAATTTCTTAATAAAACTTTTATAGATATAAAATAGGAATATGTAATTATTGATGTTTCTTGTTTACTTTTTTGTTTTATTATAGTCCATGATCTTTTTCCATTCTTTTGGGGTATTTTTTCTTTGACATCTTTAAAAAATATGAGCCCTTTGTACATTTTACATAGTGTTGTCTTTAGCGCTTATTTCATCTCATTATATTTAGTAATTTGTAACTATTCTTCCTAAAGACATTTTCTTGAGTGAATTGTTTTCCATTCCTCAGACATAAGGATGGTTGATATAGTATTAAGAGTTCAAATGATGTAGTTCTACCATTATGTTATCTAGAAGTGAAATGAATCTCTGTTAAAGGAGGGATAAAGGGGATATAGGTAATATGGAGGAGGAATGAAGGGGATAGCTGAGTGTAGGGAAGGGATGAATGAGGTGTTATATTGAATGGTAAGGGAATAGATGGGGGTATTCAGGAGGGGCTGCCCAAACAGGCTAGTCACAGGAAGCTAGAGAGAGGATACTGGGGGAGGCAAGGAAAGGTATCTCTATAGACACAAAGGAGTTGGGCCAGTCAGAAATGTTTTAAATCTGGCTGGAGGGCTTCTCTTGTCAGTTTCTAAAGTCCCTTAAGGGAGGAGTCGAGAGGGCTCCTTCCTGCCAGTCAAACTGATGGATACAGGAAGTCTCAGGCAAGGACTTCCTGCCAAGATGGATGCCCACAGTTCCCTCAAGAAATAAAAAGAAAATAATTCCTTCCTTCTTCAACCCTTGCCTTAATTTTCGATACAATGATTCACCAGAGGCTTTGAGTAGGTAACAAAGGGGGTTTATTAATATCAGGGTTAATCAGAAGGAGAGACGGGTTTAGGGTTTTGTAACAACTGCTAGGGAGGAAGCTGAAGATGGGGGAAGGGTCACAGGAGAGGGTTAGACTGAGAGAGCCTACTCTCCCAGACAGGAAGATTTGACTACCTTAAAGTAAAGTATATACTAGATTGATAAAATAAGGGATAGCTTGATTTAAAGATGTCCTACTTGCCTACAGAAACTAAACCCACAATGTCTAAAACACCAAAACCACCCTTCCTCCCAGAGCTCAAAGGGAAATTCAGGGAAAATAAACAGGGATGTGATATGGAGAGGTCCGGGAGAGGTCCTGAGAAATCAGCTAGATTCAAATTGCCCAGAGACAAAGGCACAGCCCAAGCCCAAGCCACAAGCCAAAAGCAGAGCCCTAGTTGAAACTTCAGCTCTCTTCAAGCCTCAGACTCCAACTGACTTTTTTTGAAGAGTCTAAAGCCTAACTAACAGGGCTGCTTACAGTTGACTTTTGCAAGAGGAAAAGCTTCTGTTGCATCCTTGCATTACAATTATCACTGATCATAATATATAAACATATGATAGACCTATTGCATTCCCACATGGTAATTGTTTTTTCTGTCTGTCTGTAAATTCTCATAAACCTGTGTGTTCATTTCATTTTCCCTTGTGCTGTCATTCATTGTTCTATGAGATGAAAATCTCCTATTTTTACATTCTCCTCCATTATGTTTTCTAAATAATATTATATACTTAACCAGTCTTACCTTTCACTCCTCTGTCTCTTTGCTTGGCAAGAAGATATGCCATTTATTTACTTACCGATGCCAATAAATTAGTGTCTACACTTTTCCCTTTTATGGCTGATGCCAGGAGGATCTGTTGTTACCCCTTCTCTTTTCCTTTTTATTTCATAGTCTAAGCACTTAGCCTAATACCTTCTATATAAAATTGCTCTTTGATTGATTGATTCTAGCTAACTCAGGAAACAACCACAAGTTTGTTAAATAACCTTCCCCCTGTTGGGGAAGGAAACTAATGTCTTATCCAAGGTCATGTAGACAGTAAATAGCAGAAGTGGAATTTGAACCCAGTTCCCCTGACTCTGGAACTAATGCTCTTTCCACTGTATTATATTATCAAGTTGTATTGATTTGATTTGGAGGTGTATTTCAAGTTCTGTTTAGGATTTCTTTATTTGCTGTAATATGTATTCATGTATAATTTATAATTATGGTGATTCCCTTGCCTGTGTTCATCATGAATGCTTCAAGGAGAGATAATCAATTTTAAAAAGAAATGGTGTTTCTTGTTAATCTTGTGTACTTGATGAAAGCATTCTTGCTAACTCTTTGTCTTTCTACAGAGAGGCTACAAGGCATCTTTTCATTTTAGCTGCAACTACTTCATTTCTTCTAGTTTTACTTATACCAAGTATGCCAATATTAGTGTAATCCAGTTTCTCTAATAATACATCTTTTTCTTGGCCTTTAAATATTCTGAGGACCAGTAGCAAAAACATTTTTGCAATTAGTCTAAAACTATCATTTTTAGCAATTTTCCTACCACCTTTCCCCAATATTCTGTTCACCTTAACAGCACAAATGAAAAAGAATTATTACATAGGACAAAGAATTGTTTTGATTTATTTTTTAGTTTCCCACATCACAATAGCCAAATAGTTTATCACTCAATTACCACCCTTGGCAGTGATTTTTATCTCTACAGTATGCTAGGCTGGTCCATGTACTTCAGAAATACTCTGCTGTATGGAAATAGTCAGTCTTTTAAAATTGGTAGTCCCTTCTAGAAATTCCTTATTGTAATAAAGTCTTTAAGAGCTCAGGATCTCCTGCACAACACAATGAAGTATCAGAGAGAGATTTTATGGTGATATCAAATTATTATTATTGTTTTTTAATTAATTCAGTTTATTTAATATGCCACTCCTTATGTCAAACACCATCCAAGTAACATCTGTCTTCCCTTTAGTTTCTACTTTCACTCATGTCAGATCTACTCCTTACTACCCCCAAAACCCATTAATCCTGAAGTAGATCCTTCAAAAATTAGCTCAAGCTTCGGTTTCCTTTAAATATTCCCTAACAATAACAACCCATGTTGATATCTCCCTCTTGTTCTCTGATCACCCTTATATCATACTCATGTATCATGTTATTTAGTCCTTAATTATATATTCAACTCAAGTCAACAAACATTTAGTAAGTTCCTACTATGGGGACTATACTCTGTTTAGTGCTTGAGACAAAGATCTGAAAAAAAAGATAGCCCCTCTCTTCCAGAATTTACAAAGTAATAATATAATGTAAGAGAGAAATAAGAGAGAAATGGTTATGTATACATAAGTGACTGGACTACAAAACATTTAAAATGAGTTTCATATTAGATTATGAAATATGTTCAGAGATAATACTATAAGAAATTGGAGGAGAAATTGGAGGTATTAGGAAATGATTCATTGAAAAGGCATTTGAAAGGACTTTCTGAGTCATGAACAAACATATAAAGGAGTGATTCATTTTGAGACTAGAAAGGAGAGGCACCTTTAGCTCCAGGGACTGAGAACATTTCACATTTTTCCTCTCAACTCTGCCTGTAGGCATGATCCATTTTAGGAAGAGTATTACTTGAAATTCTACATTACATTTTTACAGTGTGTGGGGCAGTCAAGGGCAAATGCATCCTGAAAGCCACCATGTTGTTTTCTTGGAGAGAAATAGCCTGAATGGCTTATAGTAATCTGTAAACCAATATCTTCCCTGCTCACAGTGTGTCTGACACAGGATGTGTATTCCAACAGAAACAATGCTATGAGTGGTGGTTATGTTCCCAGACTGGGCCATAAAGTCTACAGAAACTACACAATATAGCTGAAATAGTATGCTATTTCAGCGACACTGTGGGTTAAATACAGTTTTGTAAGCTGGCTTGAGAATTCAACCACCATTTATAATGCCATTTTTATGATTTAAAAAAATGTTTTGAATTCTAAACTGATTTAGAAGAAAACTTTTGGAGTACAATTTATTTGAAAGCTGAGGGATCTTTCTGTAATGTCATATATTGGTTTGTTTTAATGCATATTAACCTTGTTTTCTCAATTAGATTGTAAGGTGCTTGAGGGCTTGTTTTCTGTTTTTAATTTTTCTTTTTCCCTATGATTTATAGAAGAGTGTGGAAAATATATAGCAAAAACATTTAAATACAAATATATGTACATATATACTTAAGTACTTATTGATTAAGCTCAGTAGCTTAAGTTCTTAATTTCAGATTTAATAATTGACTATCAAGGAAGAATTGCCTGCTAGTGAGAGTTATTAAAGGTTAGACTATATCAGTAATGGCAAACCTATGACACACGTGTCAGCACTGACACATATAGCCATTTTCGGCTACATGTGGCCACATGCAGCCGCATACAGAGAAATATGGGGCCAAATGCCAAGGATGAAACATTTTCTGTAGTGTAGTGTAGACACTCTGGGCACTATAGATGATAATTCTACCTATATTAATTTGCCTATTTTGGTTTATTAAATAGTTACATATTACATATATGTATATTACATATACATTTTTGTTATTTAAACTATAAATATCACGAAATTATGTTGTGTTTTTTTTTCTCGAAGTGGCACATCACCCAAGTTATGCTTGGATTTTTGGTGAATTTTGACACACCAAGCTCAAAAAGTTGCCCATCACTGGACTATATGGTGGCCTTTTATGTGAGATCTTTAAACAGAAGATAGCTTCTTGTCTGCCTAATGTAATTTATCATTCAGCATGAAGATAAAAGAAATTATAATTTAGGGTTATATAGTTAGAAGTGAATAATACCTTTAAGCACCTATTCCAGCCCCCCCCTTTTTTGCAAATGAGGAAACAGAGGTACAGAGAGTCAGTTAGCCATTTAAGCTTTTATTAAGTGTTTTCTTTATTCCAGGACCTGTGCTAAGTGCTAGAAATATAAATCTTAGCTTATAGCTTTTTCAAGTTAAATAATTTACTGTCAGTGTGGTAGATGACCTCGATGCCTTTTGTATCCTCTGAAGGCACCTGGTCTTGCTGAAAACATCATGCTAAAAAGTATGAGAGCAAGCACACATCCCTACCTCACTCCATTTGTGACTAGGGAGGTCCAAGATCATTGTGATTTGTCCAGAACTAGTACAAGTATATCATCATGAAGCTGGGGTGCAATACTGATGAACTTCTCCAGGGAACCAAATTTCGCTTTCATCTTTTACAAGTTTAATGAAATATCTTACTGCAGTATCAAAGACTTCGGTCAGATCAATGAATGTTATGTACAGGCTTCTATTCTGCTCCTGCCATTTCTCCTGGATTTTTCAGATAGCAAACTCTATATGGACTGTTCCTTGGCCCTTTCTGAAACTACACTGGCTTTTTAATAGAAGACCATCTTCTAGGAGAAGGATCAGGCAGTTAAGGAGAATAGGCAACAATCTTGCCAGCAATAACAAGAGAAAAATCCCACATGTCATCATGACAGGACAACCCATTTCTTCCTTCCTTCCTTCCTTCCTTCCTCCTTCCTTCCTTCCTTCCTTCCTTCCTTCCTTCCTTTCTTCCTTCCTTCCTTCCTCCTTCCTTCCTTCTT
>NC_058133.1:426346325-426404243 GCF_016433145.1 Gracilinanus agilis | reverse complement strand
CTTTCTTTCTTTCTTTCTTTCTTTCTTTCTTTCTTTCTTTCTTTCTTCCTTTCTTCCTTTCTTTCTTTCTTTCTTTCTTTCTTTTTTTGACAGAGATAGACAGAGGAGGCATCCTTGATCCTCTGGAAGATAACCTCCTCTTGCCATATAACATGAAAGATTTCAGTCTGTTTTTGTGTGAGCTGTGCATCCCCGGTCTTGTAAATCTCTGCTGGAACAGAATTAGCACCAAGTACTTGGTTCTATGAGATGAGCCTAGTGGCATTCAGAACCTCTTCTTCAATTGGAAGTTTGGCTAGAGAGGAATTGACTTCAACCAGAGGTATACAGTCAGGGACATCACCGCTGATTCATGTTGGGCTTGAGTACACTATGGAAGGGTTCAACCCATCTCTTCAGCTTCATATCAGTGATCAATGTGGCTCCATCAGAGCTAAGTAGTTGAGCTGCGCCACAGGTTTTTGGCTGATAAGTAGCCTTCAGGACATCATAGAAGTGCTTTGGGTTGTTACCGTGAATGTAAAACTGAATTTTATCTGCCTTCTTACTAAACCAAGACTCCTATAAATAAAAATAAAGATGGTCCCTGCCCTGGAGTTTAAATTCTAGTTGGAAAAGACAACATATAAAAGGAAGCTGAAAAGAGGAGAAAAAGAAGAGATGGTATCTTCCAGTAGGCATGTTGGCAAAACTGAAAGTAGGTAGAACCAAGAACTGAAATATTAGGACCCAAAATTCCACATTCTTTCCAATTATGTATGTTTACTCTCAAGTATTTCATTCTTTCTAGGATTGCAATACTATAAAACTAGATATTGACCCACTTTATTAATTTTTTAAAACTTTAAAACACCCACACATAACAGTACCCTTGCTTGAACTTCCATTCCCTGATGACAACCAGTCATTATAAGTCCATCTTGCTCAGGAAGGCAACACTGGAATCCTTTTGTAAGCTTTCTCTCCATTAATATCTTGGCAGTGTTAAAGAACTATAACCTCATTCAAAGCCAGTGTGTAGAGTAGGAGATCCAAATATTCATTTTAGCAATATGTTGCCTCAAACTGCCAGAACTGGTGCTGGAATGAGGGCTTTCCAAGCCCTAGAGGTTCTAATGGAGGCAACAAGCAAGGCAAAGCAAGGCAGACAGTATTTATTAAGCACTTGCTATGTGCTACACACTGTGAAGAACAGTTAAACTGTGACCTGTGAAAACATTACCTGGTGGTGTGCTTTTAATGTGAAAAATAGACCAGTTTGACACCATCCCAATTAAATTATTACCGGTTACATTCTTTTGTACTTCTTTCTTCTCTCCCTACTCTCTCCTCTACCCATCCTTAGGTAAAGGGATGACAAGTGTGATCTGAGTGATCTAAAATACACTGCAGTGATGAGTTCTTTGGGAAGTGGTTTCCATATTTCGTGAAGTCCAATTCTCAGTTAGGAACAGAGTCCTTTCCCTTTCCTAGATCATTCATGAAGAGTTTTGCTCTTTCTACTCTGAAAGGCTTCCCCAACCTAACCTATATCAAAATCAAGTAAAGCCAAACTCTGAGAACTTCACCATAAATAATGCTCTTTTCCATGGTCTGAAGCTTTAGGATTGGATTATACATAATTGGGTAAAACCAATAAATTGATGAGAGTTCAAAATGGTGAAAAGTAAAAAGATACAAAAAGTTAAGAACCCTTGACCTGAGTGATGATGTTCTCTGGGTATCCAATCAGGTCATCAGGAGGAGATGGGGAAATCACAATCCATTTGTCTGATCTTTGGGAATCAGGATGAACATCTCTATATTTCATCCTATGATTTTAGGTCACAAATAACAAAACAGGTTTCTACCTCACTCCTATAATTATTTACTGACAAGTTATAGAATCTCACAATTGAAGCAACCTTAGAGGCCATCTAAGCAACAATCTCATTTTGCCAGAGAGAAATTTTAGCATTACCCTGTGTCAGACATGATATTTATTTAGTGCTGGAGATGTTGAGAAAAGGAAAATATTTTCTGCTCTTAAGGAACTTATTTTCTGATAAGGGAGACTGTATGTAAATATAGGAAATACAGGATATATCAACTAGATGAAAATTAATCCTGGAGGAGAAGGCATAAGCAGCTAGTGGGAAAGCCTTCCTAAAGAAGGCAGGATTTGAAATGAATCTTGAAGGAAGCCAGAAAAAGTAGAAAATGGAAGTGAAGAGGGAAAGCATTCCAGATATGGGGGACAACCCTACAAAGGTGTAGAGAAAGTAGATAGAGTATTGTGTGGGGAGGACAAACAGACCAGTAGAGCAGAATCATACAGGGTGAAGAAGAGAGTAAAATATAAGACAATTGGAAAGGTAGGAAAAGGATAGGTTATGATGAGTTTAAAATTCCAAACAGAGCCTTCCATATTTATGTTAAATATAAAATTAAAATAATAGTGAACCATTCGTGTTTATTAAGTGGGAAGGAGTGAGATGGTCAAGTGACCTCAACTTTGGGAAAATAATGTGCAAATTTAGTGAAGAATAAATAGGAGTGTGGAGAGACTTAAGGAAGATTTTAAAAAATTAAAATGCAAATGATCTCACTGCTCGTTTGAGCTCTCATCTGAGACCTACTTGTTATAACTGTAACCTGTATGTTGACTATCCAGAATTAAGACTTCATTCTGCCTCATATATAGATAACAGAAGAGGCAACATCATATAAAGGAACACTGGATTAGTGATAAAATGGATGGCACACTGGACTTAAACTCAGGATGACCTGCACTAAGCATATTCAATGATTTTTGTTGTTCTTTTTGATTCTTCATAAAAGGGACAGAGTAATTGTTTCTATAACACTGGGTTGTTTTGATAATCAAATGATAAAAAGTATGCAAGGGTCTTTAAAAACTTTAAATTACTATACAGATGTAAGCCTTTATAGAATCATAAATTAAGAGCTAAAAGATCATTTTAGTACAAGCCTTTTATTTTGCAAGTAGAGAAATATAACTGGAGAGAACCAAGTTCCCCAAGATCACACTTATCATAAACATCAAATGGAATTTGAACCCATTCCCTCTAACTCCACAATAAAACCTTAGTCTAAATCCTAGCTATGTACCATAAAAACCTTAGTCAAATAAATTCACACATCAGAGCCTCAGTTTTCTTACTGGTAATATAAATCATTTGTACTTTATGATCTCTAAGAGCCTTTTTAAGTCTAAAGTCCTATGAATTTCTTGTGATTAAATAGGTCAGATCACAGTTCAAGAGCAATCTAAGCAAACACCTGGCCTTCTACCCTTGCTACTCTCCTATAAAAGCATTTTCAGAGTACTTTGTGAATTCATAATAAGTACTAAGTGGACAAAAAGTCTTAATATATATAATATTATAAAATCACTCGTATATTGTTGTTGAGTTATTTTCATTATGTCTGATTGTTCAAATCCCCATTCGGGGTTTTCTTGGAAAAGATACTAGAATGATTTGTCATTTCTTTCTCCAGCTAATTTTATAAATAAGAAAACTGGGGTATACATGGTTAAGTGATCTGTTTAGGAACACAAAGCTAAGAAGTATCCGGGACTGGATTTGTACTCAGGAAGATGATTTTTCCTAAATCCAGGCTTGACCCTCTAACAACAGTGCCATTCTATGTATGTGTATATACATGATAAATTATAGGTGTATGTGTGCATACATGATAAATACATGTGTGTATAAACATATATGTAAATATACATGTGTGTTTATATATTTGTGTATTGCCTACGTGATAGCTATGGTCTTTGAAAACCAGTCCTTTTAGAATACTTTCACCTAATCTTAGCCAAGCCCATCTCTAGGTACTTGTCTCAGGTTGTCCTTCCTACCCTCATTCCTTTCCAGCTCTATTATATTGACAGATTTTACCTTCTTCCTAGTATCTTTTTTATAATAAATATTTATGGATCATAAATGAGATAGATGATATAATACAAACAGAAAGAAATCTGGCTAAATCAACAATGATCTTTTTATAGTTTTAACCATGTTTGTATATTCCATCCTTCTCAATGAGGTGGCTGGCAGAGTTAAGCCTTGGTTCATGGATTTAGGATAATATAGTTTCCCCACCAAAATGTAATGCTGTTATTCATGCAATTTTATTTTGGGAACTAAGTAATAATGTTTGTATGATGATGATGCTATCTGGGCATTCACTAGAAATCTAATAAACTTCATCTTATCTCATTTAATAAACATAGTCCAGTTGTATCCATAATTATCAAGATATAAAGCAAGCTGAAATAAGTATGAAGCTTTACATGATAATAAATGTTGTTTTTCAAATAGATTTACTTGCTTTGAATTGAAATGACGTCTCCCATCTCTCAAGAGTTAGAAACACATTAGGAGGTCTGCTATTGACTCTAATCTGTGGGCCTGAGAACTTCACTCCCATACAAAAGCAGGACTATTCTTAGTAAATAGAGTTTTAACCAGTAAAGATAATCATATGGTTCTATCAAAATAAATCTGGTTGCATAAAAGTAAATCACAATATATGTAAATCATTATTTGTCTTCATTGTTTAAGTTGTATGGAATAGGTTCCCCTAATTCATGTTCAAATTCACTTATCTGCCTTGATGGTTATATATATAGCAAAACAGTCAACACTAAGAAATAGAATTGAAGGGCTTGTGATCTTTAGAGGGGGGTAATGGTTTGTTTCCAGAATATCATTAAAGAACAAAAGAATTATTATACATTTAATGATATTTAGCATTAATGTGCTGCACAGAGTAGCTCTGAGTAAATAATGAAGGTGATTGGCCTTGTCACAGCTTGAGCATAACTAAGTTGCAATGGTCTAAGAGCTCCCTTTTGCTGGCAATTAAGAAAAGCCATTTGACTAAAGAGTTAATTTTTTAGTTCTGATATGAGCGATGAAATAGTTCTTTCTCATAATCATTTTCCTGTAGGGGAAAAGTGTGATGCCATTTTGGGAATGTTAGACTATCAAATGTCTACTTTTATAATATGAAATACATTTTTAATCATGTAAGTAAATTATATGCCTTATTACATTTTATAAGCTGTGGAAATGCCCCAGCTATTGGGGAATACCTCTAAACCCAGATGGGCATTCTGTTTAAACAGCTGCTGATATAACAGCAGCCTCAGTTAATCAGGGCAAGTATAGATACTTGCTCTAACTAATTTGGGAGACCAGCACCATCTGAGTCATTATTTATTAAATATCTGTTTTATCCTGAAGTGGAACAGTGTTGGTTTGTGCAAAGGAAGTTAAACTAAAACTCTACCTACCTTCTAGAAAGTTGAATTCCGATAAACAATAACTATCCAAATAGTCATGCTTAAGGTTCTTTGTAATAGAATGTTCTTATCTTTTTTTGCATGACTGTTATTTAAGTGTGGTGTGGGGGTGCTGTATCTCTTCTACTACACTATAAACTCTGAGAAAAAGGACCTTGTGTTATTTACCTGTTACCTCTAAGATCTGGGTTGATGCTTTCTTTGCAGCAGCATCATTCTTATCAGCAACATTCTAGAAGAGAGTCTTGCCCAAAGCATAAAGTAGCCTTGAAGTTAGAAAGATCTGGGATCATGTTCTGCCTCTAACACATACTACCTATGATATCATGGATAGATTACTTAAACTCTTAATGCATGGATAACCTTGTGAGATGATAAAGAATAGATGAGTTATTGATTCCCCCATTGATAGAGATTGGAGAGAGAACTTCCTGCGTGGCTTGGTGGGTCTGAGCCAAGTGGGAGTCTGCCTCCCTGGTCCTTGGGAAGCCAAAGGTGCCTGATATCCAGCTATCTGGTTATTCTGATAACTCTGGTATCCTGAGAGAAGATATTAGCTCTGTCCTGTCATGGACCTGTGTTCCAGCCTCTTGAGCATGATTATATCCAGCTGCTCTGTGACCTGTGTCCAGCCTGAAGCCATCTAGGGCCCAGCCTGAATCCTGTTTGATCTTTAAGATAAAAGATAAAAGACTATTTAATCTACTCAAGCTAGTAACCTGGAGGATAAGAAGCACAGGTAGAAAATTAGTGGGTTTCATTAGTTAGTTCAGTGTAGTTAAGTTAGTGTGAAGAAAAAGAAGACAGTCTCTCAGGAGATGGATAGAATGGAAGGGGAGGTGGAATAGCTAGAACCCATTAGCTTAGGGCATCCATACCTAATCCTCCCTTTCAAGTGACCATGTTTAAAATAAACCTTTTAATTGTTTCCCTAACCTGTCTGGGAGTTGGTCAAGCGCACTGAGCTGTTCTCACTGTGGGATACCCTCAACCTTGGTATGTCACATCAACAACAACTAGCAGTCAGAAAATGTACCTATTTCTCTTGGGACCCTGTCACTGACCAGGTTTCAATTATCCCCAGTTTTCAGGTTGTCTCCTGGTGGCATCTAGGATTTGCTAGATGATTTCATTAGTGTTTCTTTTTGGGGGTTTTATGCCTCTGTTTTTTTCTGGTGTTCTCCATTGTTCTTTAGATGCCTCTCTGAGGAGCTGGGCTTTGCTGTAGTCTTTTACATCAGCAACTTTGCTGACAGTTACTCCCTCACTTTACTAGTCATTCTTTCAAAAGAGAATGATTGAGGCACAGAGGATTTAAATAACCCATTCAAATTGTCATCCAATTTGTGAACTATTAGCCCATGCTTTTATTCTTTAGTGTATTAATTGGCAGGCGGTTTTGCCTGGAAAAGTAATCTCTCCTTTCATTTAGGATTTCACTTCTTAGCATCTTAAGAAATATAACATGAAGTTCTTTATTTGAAACTTTAAAAGTCTAACTCCAGGGCAATGTTCAAATATTCATTTCCTGAAATTACACATTTTGTTTAAATAAAAAACAACCTGAGGATCTTGAATTGTAGATGGGCAGAACTTCATTTTTACTTAAAACCATTATCTGCTTTATTTACAGTAATACCACTCTTATCTTGAGGTCACATATCTAAATAACCTTACCAATTCAGATGTAGTAGGAAAGAAAGTGTTTTTTTTCCTCTCCTTAAAGCATATCATTACTGAAGATAGATGTCACAGAGCCATACAGAAAACCTGTTTTAATCACAGGAGAACTCTTTTTCAGGGTCTCTTTATTCTTACTTAAATACACATTCTATAAAGTTTATTTCTCTAGTTTTCTAACCCATAATAGATCATGGCCAAGCAATTATATATGGTCAGGGAGAAGAGAGGATGCTATAGACAGACATATCAAGAGGTGAAAAATCATCAGAGTAGAAAGTTATCTTGTATGTTATTTCTTCCAACTTGCATTAGAAGTTGTTGTTCAGTTGTTTCAGTCTTGTCCAACTGACTCTCTGTAACCCCATTTGAGGTTTTCTTGGAAAAGATAATGAAATAGTTTGCTATTTCCTTCTCTAGCTTATTTTAGAGATGAAGAAAATGAAGCAAACAAGGTTAAGTGACTTGCCAAGAGTCACACAGCTTTTAAGTGTCTGAGGTTATATTTGAACTCATGAAGGTAAATCTTCCTGTCTCTAGACCTGGCACTCTATCATTTGGACCACCTAGTTGGTAAGTGATCATTTTCTTGAAGATCTCTTGTTAGGAGGAACAAGGCAGGCCTCCAATGCCTACCTTTGAATTACTCAGAGATTTACAAAGGCTTTTAGGTAAAGCCCTAAATCTGCCTCTCTGTAATTTCTACTCTGTTCCTAATTTTGCTTTCTGAGATAAAATACACTAAATATAACCTCTACTATATGACAGCAAATCCTATAAGACAACTATCCTGTCCCTCTAATTCTTCTCTTTTTCAAATTGAACATGCCTTCATTTGGTACTAGAACATACCATGATCTCAAAGCCCTTAACTATCTTCTGTATGTTCTTTGTGTCCTTTCTAAAATATGGCACCCAGACAGAAATAAAAATAAGCTCTTCCTCTTACTGTGCATCTTCCAATTCTTAGTGTTCCTATCCTTTAAGCGAAAGCTACTAAAGGCTGACAGAGTGACTTACATTTGTGCCAGCACAATGTTGCCAGCCTGATCTCCTAATGTGAAGAACTTCTGGTGCAAAAAAGAACAGAATATGATTTGACATCTCTCCTCGTTTTTGCTGTTGTTCCTTGAGAAAAGATGAAGAGAAAAGTCAGTGGAGAGAAGAAATTCCATCTCCTACTGTGCTGTGTCTCCAGCCTTTGTAGGGAACAGTGAAATGGAGCATCCCATTTGATGATCTTAATCTTATATCTCATATTGCACTTTTATCCAGCCTGATCTCCAACTTTCCTTGAGAAGAAAAGTGTCCCCTTATACTCAAAGATGAATATTCTCATATCTGCCCAGATCCTACACTTCTGATTGATTTTGAATGCCCCATTCCCAGTCCCCACTCCCCAGTTCCTTATTCTGATCACCCTCAACTTTCCCACCCCCAAATTTCAACCATATACCATCTCTGTCTTCTACTGTGCCCTCTGGAATGTTTATTCCATAGGCAATAGACTTCCAAAATCCAAAATCTCTTCCTTTCCTACTTCTTCCATTTACTAACTTTTACTAAAATCTGACTCACAGCTTCCAGTACTGACTCTTTTCAAAACTGACTCTACCTTCACTCATTTCCTTTGGCTTTCTAGTGAAAGTAAGGAAGTTATTCCTTGCTTACCAGTTCCATGTCCATTTTCTCTTCCCACATTTGTCATTCAGCTGCTTATTTTCCTTTAGTGTTCATCCAGTTCATATCTCCCACTCAATAAAAAAAAAAACAAACTGGTAGTTGTTATCTACAAACTTTCAGATCACTTCCTCAGTGAATTGGTAACTGACTCATAATTTTCCTCTTCTTCTCAACTCCAGCCCTCATAATTAGGGACTTCATTGTACATATTGATTCTCCATCAAACTCCATAACTACTTAGTTCTTTAACCCATTTCACTTCTCATGACTTGCTCCTGCTTCCTACTGTAGCCATAATGAAAGGTAGTTATCACCTGGTTTTTACCAACACTCCCTTATGAACCTTCATGTTTAAGAACTCAAAAATTCCATTATCTAACCATATATACTGGCTTTTTCACCTCTCCTTCCTCCCTCTCCCTTTCCTTATTAACCCTATTCTTTATACATACTCTGACCTCTTAATTCCTCAACGTCTCCACTCTCTCCAACATCATCTCTCTTGCATGTTCCATTTTCTCCTAATTTTCCTATTTTAGCCCCTTTGTGAATGAGTTCAATATTAATCTGTTCTCTTTTCTTGGATTCTTAGCCACTTTATATTTCTCCAGCTATATCCTGCAAAGCTTGAGCCTTGTATCATTCCAACTATCTTCTGCTTTCATTTTTACACATATGCTGCTGAACAAAAATAGAGAAAATCCCATAATCAATATAATTGAGTTCACTACACATTTATGTTTCACAGTCTCAAATGGGCCCCACCATTGCTAAGCAATATTATTATATCTCCCTTATTAACCCAATATCCCACTATCCCACTTTCTACAGTGGGTCTTCTCAACCTTTTAATCCCTCCTCATATCTTCTTGATGTCTAGCATACATTCTCAAACTTTGTCAAAAAAATCAAGCCCAAGAGATGTTTAATTTACAATAATTTGCTGATATC
This sequence comes from Gracilinanus agilis, assembly GCF_016433145.1. Lineage (NCBI taxonomy): Eukaryota > Metazoa > Chordata > Mammalia > Didelphimorphia > Didelphidae > Gracilinanus > Gracilinanus agilis. The sequence continues at coordinate 426,394,612 of NC_058133.1, read as the reverse complement.
TAGCAGAATATTATCTTCAGTATTCCTCTCATCTATCAGTCTACTCTGTCAACAAGTAAAACAAAACAAACAGAGATGTTTAATTTACAATAATTTGCTGGTATCTAGCAGAATATCATCTTCAGTATTCCTCTCATCTACCAGTCTACTCTGTCAACAAATAAAACAAAACAAACTACTTGAAGTCAGAGCCTTTTTTGTGAAAGCATATTGGTGCTTTTGGATCACTCATTTCTTTTCTAAATATTCATCCAGTCTTTTAATAGAACCTTCTAAGAATTATGTCAGGAACCAAAGTCAAGTATACTAGCCAAAGCTTGTCGACTCCATTTCCCTTTATTATGAATCAGAATTGCCTGATAATTCATAGTCTAATAATAGACAGTAAAAAAGATTTAAGAACTACCAAAGCTGAACAATTTGTGGTCATTTACTGCAGGGAGAAACAGCTCCATATAACTTAATAGCCCTAAAGGCATTATTACCTTATAGTATATCAGAACAATTTTCATGATGGTGACCTTTAGTCATAAAGAAAAGGTCAATTTTTGTTAAGTATATTCTTTAAGAAGGCATGAGAGTTTATACTGTTTGAATGTAAAGTCTTACAGTTAGGTTCAAAAAGCAACTTCTTTAAGTACATGATATGGGGATGCATAATTTACAATAGTTCATCTAAGAAAAAACAGGAGTCATAATGTCCTGTGAGGTCAATATTAGTCAACAGTTTTGAATAGTAGTCAATCTTAGGCAGTCTTAATAGAGAATTCATGTTCAGTGTTAGAGAGGTGATAGACTTGTGTAATCTGCCTTGTTCAGAACTCATTAGGATTGTCGTGTTCTGTTTTGGGCACCACATTTCAGAAAAGATCTTAACGTGCTACACAGAGTCCAGTGTAGAACCACAAGAATGATTATAGGATTTCATATGGGTAATATGTGGAGTAACCAGAGATGTTTATTCTAGAACATGTAATGTTTAGTGGAGACATGATAGCTTCAAGTATTTAAAGGGCTTTGCATTGGAACATATTTATTTGGTTTTTACTTAGCAGAAGTGACAAAATGTCAAATTACTACTTGATCTGAGAAAGAGTTTTCAAATAGATCCAAAAAGAAGTATATCTAAAAAGGAAATAGATTCCTGGCAACATCCTCAGTGTGCATTCATGTGCATATTTTGGACTAGATGGCCTATGAGGTCCCTTTCCTCTGAGATTCTGTAATAGTGGAGGTCTGCATAGGCAATTCAAGATCACTATTCAAAGCCATGTGATTATTTTTAGTATTTCACAATAGAACTTACTTACTAATCTAATGAAGAGTTTGAAGAGATAGTGCCCTGGGGACTTTGTGATTTATCTTCTTCTATTTTTATATGTAGTTTCGGCCATTCCCCAAGAGTGTAGGTGGTAGAAATAATAATTTGATCTGGAAGGTACCCCAGAGGCTACTAAATCTTTTCTACTTATCTTACATATAGGAAAATCAAGATCCAAATAAATGAAACAACTTAAGAGTAAGCATTACTTATTTTTGGTCACTTTAGACTTGGTCTATACTTATTCTAATTAAGTATTTACAGTGGTTTGCTGAGTTAAATAAAATATATTAAGTGGGTCAAATATCAAGGAAAATTAAATTGGGAATCACAATTAACAGACACTTCAAAGGGATGGATGGGTGGATTGAAGTACAAATAAAGTATTTAAGCTCTTGTTACATACAAGGTGCAATGCTAAATACAGGGGACATGAATAGTAAAATGACAGTCCCTGCCATCAAGAAGCTCACATTCTAATAAAGTAGGCAACATATTTGGAAAGTTTGAACTTGAAGGTAAAAGGAAAGGTTTCATGGTGCATATGGTTACAGTTATTACTTCTACTCCTTTAATATCATTATAACTGATAAAATCCTATCAGTTTTTGATGCTGAACCATTTGATAATACCAAAAACTTTCTTGGCATGAATGGGTATTTATACTTGAGGACTGAATTGAACTATTAGAATCTTGGAAGTTCCTGAAAAAGGAAAGCAGTTTTGGCTTGATACTTTTCATGGAGAGTAACATAGAGGTTGTTTCTAGATCCAAATTATTTTTTACATATTTAAGCAATTTGTAAATATTCATTTTTAAAATGTTTGAGTTACAAATTCTCTCCCTTATTCTCTCCTTGCCTCCCTTCACTCTGAGAGGGTAATCAATCTGCTATGAATTCTACAAGTCCAGTCATACAAAGCATTTTACATAGTCTAGATCCAAATTCTTCTCTGACTTTAGCACAATAATTTAAATTTGATACTTTACTCTTTTTTATGTCTTACCTTATTCTGGTCTACAGGAGATTGAAGAGCCTCTAGGAAGAGATCTGTGAATATTCAAAAGAATTTGGGCATATTAGTATAGCTTCAAAAGTCTAAGTAGAAGAAGAATGTATATTGAAAAGATTTTGACATCTGTTTGGATGGCTATCCTATAGAAATTATTCAACATTTCCTGTATATCTGAGACAGAATGTAAAGAGCAGATGAACAATGAATCAAACCTAGAGTTAAAAATGAAGAGGAGTATCATCTGGGATATTTCTGTGAAACCGAACAATTCTTTATGAAAGTTTTTTTTTTTTTTACGTTGCTTTCCATTAAAGCAAAGTTCCTTCTTTTCAACACTATCATCTCACTTGTGTTGCTACATGTCAATAAAAGATGGAACACTATTTCCTCTGTAGAACTAAAATTGAGTAGCATTTATGAATGCAAAATGTAACTGTATGACAGAAATAGGAGATATTCTGGTTCTGTGGCAAGAGCAAAAGATTATAGCTTGGCAATAATAGGACTCAACCTGTACTTTGGAAATGTTAGGAGAAAAGAAGGAAGACATTCATCGTGTTGGGCAAACCCATAATACCTTAAATGAAGACATGAATATGCATTACACAAGATGAATAGGCATAGCTAAATTCTAATTGGCATTACTAGAAGGAACTCCTAAATCAGTGTGATCTCAAATCTATTCAATTATTTTTATATTTTATTTAAAATTGTTCAGCATGTCTTTTTCTTGTCAAATTCTATGCCCAGCTATCAGATCTCTGGGCTAAGAGACTAGATATTTTAGTTACTTTCTTAGAATAATTCTAAACTGCTTTCCAAAACAAATCTAATTCTAAATCTAGTATTTTTATTACACTTTCCTCCACTAAACCACATTGTTCTTTATATTTTATTTTTATCATACCATTTTATATTTTTTTAAAAATTTTAAATTAATTAATTACTTTAGAATATTTTTCAATGGTTTCATGATTCATTTTCTTTCCCTCCACTCTTCCCTCCCCATTCCCTGAGATGATAAACAATTCCACTGGGTTTTACATGTGTCATTTTTCAAAACCTATTTCCATGATATTAATATTTTCAATAGAGTGATTATTTAAAGTCAACATCCCCAATAATATCGCCATTGAACCATATGGTTAATCATAAGTTTTTCTTCTGCATTTCTACTCCCACAGTTCTTTCTCTGGATGTGGATAGCATTCTTTCTCAGAAGTTCCTCTGGATCAGTGATGGGCAAACTATGGCCTGCAGGCTAGATGAGGCCCCCTGAAATGTTCTATTCAGCCACAAGACATTATTCCTAATCTGACGAATACAATGAGTAGGATACAATACAATGAAACTTCAAGAGTTGCCTTAGAAACAGACTAACAGATGAGCATTTCCTTTCCTTTGGCTCCCTCTTTAAAAAGTTTGCCCATCACTGCTCTGGATTGTCCTGGGTCATTGCATTGGTGTTAGTAAAAAATCCGTCACATTCTGTTGTGCTATAATGTATCAGTCTCTGTGTATAATATTCTCCTGGTTCTGCTTCTTTTGCTCTTCATTAATTCCTGAAGGTTGTTCCAGTTCACATGGAATTCCTCCAGAACTTTATTCCTTTCAGCACAATAGTAATCCATCACCAGCATATACCACAAGTTGTTCAGCCATTCCCCAATTGAAGGACATACCCTCGTTTTCCAATTTTTCCCAACACAAAGAGCACAGCCAAGAATATTTTTGTACATATAATTTTCCTTATTATCTCTTTGAGGTATAAACCCATCAGTGGTACTGCTGGAGCAAAGGGCAGACAGCTTTTTCTTTAAAAGAAAAACTATACCTTTGGGTATAATTCCAAATTGCTTTCCAGAATGGTTGGATCAATTCATAGCTCCACCAGCAACACATTAATGTCCCAATTTTGCCATATCCCCTGGAACATTTATTATTTTCCTTTACTGTCATGTTAGCCAATCAACACTGTTCTTTTTAGTAAGTCTTCCATTTCACTTGAATTCTTAGGTTCTAGGCCTAAATCTGCTTATGCAGTCTTGCTTGTTATATATTACTCACCCCCAAATAACTAAAATGCTAGAGTGGAAAGAATTCTAGATTTAGAGCCAAAATCTTACTCGAACCTTCTATTTTGCTGCTTTACTGTGTGAATTTGAACAAATAAATTCCTTTCTTTGGACTTCAATTTCTTAATCTGTAAAATGAATGGATAGTACTACATCAATTATTCTTAACCTTATTTGCTGGGGTATAGTGGTATGGGAAGGTATTTCAACATACAACTGTTGGTGGGATACTCCCACCTAATTGTAAGCTTTATGATTAATAAAACATAAAAAGACAAAAAGATTATGTATTTCAATTTATATTTTCTTCATCTTGCAACAGCATGAAAAAGCATTTGAAAAGGGGCCTAAATTTTTGTCTACATTAAGTATTTTTTTGAAATAAAGAAAAAAATGATAATACTTATTATAAGCATGCAATTGTGAAACAAATGGAGAAACCGAGGTCTAGAGAAGTTAATTCATTTGTCCATATCAAGTAGTGAAACAGCAACCCAGGAATCTGGAGTCAAGGATTTTTTTCTAAATCTAGAGCTCTTTCTACAAACAACATATTACTTATTTCTCTAAAAGAAGTAGCAGTCCTAACTCAGTTGACCTCGGGGTCTATAGTCCACAGGTTAGGCATCACTGGACTAGATCATCAGTAAGGCCCCTTTTCACTTTAAACTTCTCAGATTGTGCAGTTGTTTACTTGGTGACAATGGCCAGAAATTAGATTATGATAGTAGATTGGAAATTTAAAAGACCCTTTTCAAATTTGAAGCGAGCCAATATTTCTGGTAAATAAGTATTCTTTTAGAAAGTACATCATTGGCAGGATTGCTCATTACCTCAGGAAGTATTCCATTTGGGGCAGAAATAACTATTGTGAAGCTTTTCCTGACATCTTCTTTCTTGATTTCTTAGTAGAGGTTTTTATTTTATTATTTTTTAATTTTCTCATTCTATCTCTATTGTCTAGCATAGTATCCTGCACATATTAACAATTATAAATGCTTGTTGGATTAGGTAAATTGGGAATGTGGGTTTGTAAAGTATAATGCCTCATAATGAATGGAGTCAGAGGTTCAAATATCAACTCTTTCATTTACTTCTTGTGTAAAAGTACTTAGCATGGTTTTGAGAACCTAGTAACCACTTAATAAATACTTGTTCATTGATTGACTTACCTTAAAAACTCTAACCATGACAAGATATCAGCTTAATGTCTATGACATAGACTGCTGTCCCCTCGAGTCTAGAAAATGAATGTTATGGTAATTAAGGAAGCAATATGTGGCCAATAGTAAAATCACTTTTTTCTATTTTTATAAAAAAGAAATTGATTCTCTTCCATAAATTTTTCTCTAGTATAAGTGATATGTATCTTCTTTTACAACATGATGAATATGGACATATGTATTATTTAATAACACATGTACAACCTATAATATATTACCTGCCATCTTGGGGAAGAGGGAAAAAACAAGGATTGTAAAATGTCAGAAAAAAAGATTATTATAGATTTTACCTAGTTGATAGAGAGCCAAATGTAGAAAGAAAGAATAAAAGAATGAAAGAAAGAAAAAGGAAGGAAATGTAAATTAAATAAATAAGTGAAAGAAATCCATTATCTTCAAATATTTCAAGAGTTCAGTCCTAGGAAAGACAGTTTCTAAACTCCAAGCTCTTTCAGACAATAATTTGTACCTTATCTGGGTGCAAGGCTTAAATATCGTATGGCAGTAGGTAAATATCTGCTAAATTGAATCGAGGCCTCTGAGTTAGAAAGTAGGGCTGTTAAGGAAAGTAGTTAATGAGCAAACTTGAACATTGTTCATTAAAGAGATATTGATTAGGCAGGAGGCAGCAGGAAGGAAGTTTCTCCTGAAAGAAAATTGAGAGGTGTTCATGTGGAGAGAAACTTCATCATTTGGAGGAAAAAAACTGCCATGGGTTTGTGAAGAGATACACTCCTCATGGTGACCTTTCTCTTTCTGCTTCTGTTTGTTTAAGGAGAAGAAAAATAAACTGGAAACAAAGAAGCCTAACAGAATTGGCAGAACTATTTCATTTATTAGGCAAGTTGCAACTTGTAGCAGAGACTATTTGCAATACTATATAGAGAAAGGTTGATCAGGGAATCCCTAATCATTTGCATCTCTCCAACTCAGTTAAATGACAGGATGTAAGATGCAAGAAAGATGTTGAAGTGTTAAGTTTATTTCCCTTTCAGACTTGGAATGGTTGCATCTACATCGTATTTCTGTACATACATGGTTATTTGCATATAGTATTCCCCCATTAAGATGAAAATCCCTTGAGAACAGAAACTTGTTTTGCCTTAGCATAATGTCTGGCATATAATAGGATTTTAATAACTGCTTTTTGACTAACTGACTACATTTCTAGATTGTGCAGAATGAAAACAGGGAATGGTTTCATATTTTTACTTTCTTAAAGAAGACTGATAGCTAGTTAGCACAGTAGATAAAGGGCCAAGTCTGGAGTCAGGAAGACTCATCTTCTCTGAGTTCAAATTTGGCTTCAGTCACTTACTAGCTATGTGATCCAGGGCAAGACACTTAATCCTCTTTGCCTTAGTTTCTTCATCTGCAAAATGAACTGGAGAAGGAGATGGCAAACCATCAATATTTTTGCCAAGAAAATCCAAAAGGAGTCTCAAAGAGTTGGATATGTCTTAAAAAACAAAAACAATTGAACAACAACAAAAAGGAAGTTAAGAGAAGTATTACCACTTCATTATTTCCTTAGGAGGAATGGAATAAAAATCCATTAGGCAACTTCTTTACAGAGTCAAGGGTGTCAAATCATTGGCTGGCTAAAATTCTTTAAGGTAAACACATGAGCAACTCTAACTCAGTTGACTTCAGGGTTCTATCTGTAGTCTACAGGTTGAGTTCTACCATACTAGGTCATCCCTTCTAACTTTAACATCTACTGACTAAATTCATCTTTCTGATTTAGATATGATTCTTTAGCACTACATAGCCTTTTAAAAAACAGAACACTTAAGAAGTCAATTCCAGTCTCCAAATCTTAGGACTCTACCAGTAAATGGTGTCTGTTTAGCTAATCTTCCATTACCAATGTGGATCCATCTCTCTATTCTTCATGTTAAAGTTCCTTGAAGGCAGTCCATTTCTTTTCCTTTTAATTTTTTTTTGCTAAAATCTAGCACAGTGTCTTGCATTTAGTAATTATCCTTACACTCCTTCACTTATATTGGATAGTTACAGATTGAAGTTAACTCTCTGTCTGCCCAACCTCAGAGATTCAGCCCCTGACAGATTTCACAGAAGCTGCTCTCTGTTGCCTTCTGTAGTGTTCCAGGGAATAGCCTCAGCCACTCACTCTATTTCAGTTGAATACTCTCAAAATCTTCTCAGATATAAATATGTTTTTCCAAGATATCTACCACCAAAATCTCCAAAGATGGATAAGAACCAACTCCCTAGAGACCTAATCCCAGTGAGTAAGCTCCAGAGAGTGATCCGTTTTCCAACAATCCTTTCCTAGGGGTTTCAGGAAATTCTCTTAAGGAATCCCCTGAACATTCTTCTGTCTCTTAAGGTAACCTTTAAAACTCTTTCCCTAAGCTGGAAACCCTTCTTCTAAGCAGAACCTCTTTTTAATTAATCTAATTAACTAATTAATTCTTATAATATACAATATAGAAATATTAAATGATATTTATATAACAATATAAATAGTATTAAATAATATAAATATATTTAATATACATTAAATATTTTACACATGTAATATATCTATGTTCTATATATTTTGAATATTTATGTTTTATATATGTATTTTATATTTTTTATATTTTATGCATATAATTTTTCCTCCATATGATTCATATGGTCCATCTCTAAAAACGCATTGATTCTATGGCCCTGAGGAAGCCACTGAACTCCTGAAATGTTCTAGTCTTTTCTCTAAAACTCCAAGCAGGTAGAAGAGGTTGTCCACTGGGAGCTCCCTTTCTTGATGAAATGACAGGACCAGTCATTACTCCTATTTATATGTTCATTTTAGGCTTCAAAAAAATCTTAAATAAAAAGTGGGCAGAAATAAATGATATAATCAATAAAAGTGCTTCTTACATAAAATTACCATATAATTATGTCCTGTTCTAAGAGTATACCCATTAAAAATTGGCAGAAGTACTTATGAAAGAAAGATAAGAGAAACTGATTTTTAAGAGGGGAAAAAAGCCTCTATCCCATGTGAAATGAAGATTAAGATAATTACTTAGTCTTATTCAAAAGGCGGGGAATGATCTTGTGCCTTAACACTTTTAAAGCTTGTAAAAATATTCTTTTGTTGTGAATTATCCAGATTACTACTTCAATTTTCCACTTGAGTTGGCCTATGAAGACACAGAACCACTGACTTAAATTTTAGTTTAGAAAAACTTTGAAAACAGCATAAAACCAGCCTGATATTTCCTCTATTATTTTTACTGCCCTCTGATATTAATATTTACCCTTAGGTTGAGTCATTTTTTTTATTTCCTGATTTCAATTATATAAATATTTTTAATTTAATTTAATTTTAAAAATATTTTCCATGGTTACATTATTCATGTTCTTCCCCTCCCCTCTTCATTCTCCTCTCCTTAAGCTGACAAGAAATTCCACTGGGTTAACCATGTATTATCACTCAGAACCTATTTCCATATTATTCATTTTTTATAATAGAGTAATCTTTTAAATCCAAAACTCCAAATCATATACCCATATAAACAAGTGACATCAATTATATAAATATTGACAAGCATATTAGATGTGTTTAAATTATATTTTATTTCATACTCCCTTGAGAGTATTAAATGGGGTAGGGTGATAGATCAAAGTTTATTAAATAAATGGGTGGTTTCTAACCTTCTAAAAGATTCAGACTCTTTGATCCATCATTGATTTTGGTTATTTGACCTCTGTTACAGGCCCCTCTCTGATTTCACAGGGGAGTCACTCTCTTTGGCTGACAACTTAAGTATCTCTCCTTTGAGAGTGGAATAACTACTTACTTAACTAATAATGTCTTTGTTTATAGCATGGTGGAAATAAATTTTCCTGTTGAAGAGTGAATGAGATTTTTTCATAATATATTTATTATAGATGTTCTAGTATTAGTATCACTGAGTGCCTTGGGTTTAACCTAACATTATATGATAGTAAACATAAACCTTATCCTAACAAAAATGGGCATTGGATTTTTCATTTTAAACTACCATTATAGAGAGCATGGAGGATGAAACACCCATTGAATGGGGATTCTGCTTTTTTCCACTTTTTTTTAATTAAATTTTTTTAGAATATTTTTCCATTGTTAGGGGTTCTGTTTTTGACTTTGACCCAATTTAGACCTAGGAGATCCTCACTCTATGAGGGGAGTCAGATTATTTCCCAGTTTTGCTCTGTTTCAATGTCCTCATTCCAGAATTCCATAGATTTAAAGCCTTTCAAAATTTACCCAACCAACCCCACCAGCTTTCAATTTTCTCACACCTTGTTCCCTGCTACGGATTCTTCAATTTTGTGCCACTGGTCGTTCCATGAACAAGACACTCCATCTCCTCTGGGCAATTTCACTGGCTTTCTACCATGGCTGGAATACTCTCCTTCCTCTGTCCAAATACTGTCCTCCCAGGCTTCCTTTAAGTCCTCTCCCAAATCCTTTCTTTTATAGTAAGCCTTTCTCCATCCTGTGGGAGGCCAATAAGAGAAACAGAGTCTCAAATAGATATTTTTATGTGGACCCCATCAAAAGCTACTCTGCTAGTCAGAGCCAGACAGGTTGGGCTATCTAAGATAAAAATCTGAGATTCCTCTTTTGATTCCTTTTATGATCCACACCTTTTCTTATTGAAAAGTATTGCATTCTTACTGGAAAACTAAGTTCCTAGCAAGCCAACAGTCAAGAGGTTAACATTCTCTCCCTTGGTCAGAAATCCAACTGCTTGGTTTCAGATAGTCAAGGTCAAAAATTCCTCCTGGAGGGGCTATTCACCCCTTAGAAAGTGTTCCCAGATTTAGCTTACTGATGATGAGGCAGCTACAATCCAACCTTGGACTCTTGTCGTTACCTTGAAGTTTCTGAGATTTCTGTATGTTGTCTAAACTAATTGCAATGTCTGTGAAGCTGTAAAACTCTCTTTGTACTTTTGGGGTGAAAGGGAACTTTAATTTCATATGTAATAAACTTGTGACTCAATGGCACTTCGGAGAAGCAGCTATGAGTTAATCAAGATCATCTCCTGCCTGTTTCTTTATCAACTAAGCATCTTTATCAGATTATCTCAAGATGATAAATAGATTTAGACACCATCCCTCCTAATTCTAATCCATTACCCCCTTTTAGTTATTTCCTCTATCCAGTGTTACTAATTTGAACATATCTGTTAACTTAGAATGTGGTATTTATTGTATTAAATTATGAACTAATTGAAGACAGGGTCTGTCTTTTGCCTCTTTTTGTATCTCTAGTGCTTAACATATAGTAGGCACTGAATATATTTTTATTTACTGATTTTGTAAAAAATTTTGAATTGAAAATATTTGTAAAAAAATATTTCACTGATCATGAAAAATCCCTGCAACAAAGCAAAATGTAAAAATCCTTTCTAGTGATTAGTAAGTACTCATTGTACAAACTTAAATGAGCAACAAAATCACTGTTTATTTTATCTACCACAAACAAAATACTTAAAGGACAAGATTCATAAATGTGTGATAAAGAATACTTAAAACATGGAACAATAACCCATATCCTAGTATGCCCACTACACAGACATTTTCATCTCTCCCCTACCTTCCTACAGACTTAATAAGGTCCAGATATTCCTAACACCTGGGACATGATTTAGGCTTTCTCAGTCCTTTCAGGTACCGAATTCTCCAAGTAGCATCTCCTCTGAGAAACTGTTATGGAAATTACCTACTGCTGGGGAACCAGAACCCAGCTCAGAAACTCCTGACTTTTATACCTGAGAAGATTACCCACAGGACTGTATATGTACGTTCTTCAGTATTACTTCAGGGAAAGAAATGCTAAACAGAAGTAGCTGGGGACTAGAGGTCCAGACTCAGCTTCATCCAAAAAAAAACAAAAACAAAAAAAAACAAAAAACAAAAAACAAAAAAAAACCTGTTCTCATTAACCACCATGGCTGATGAGAGAGGGGAAATGGGGGGAGAAAATCCCCTTTTTCCCTGGCTGAAAGTCTAAGGGAAAGAGACCTCTGGCTGTTTCCCCAAAAATGAGGTCACTTCAAAAGGGAACAGAAGCAATCTTTTCTTCATTCTTTTATGTCCCACAGTGTTGGAGTTCTTCCTTCTCATTAGTGCCTCAGTCTCAATAAGGATTTGCTTTGTTATCTCAAGCACAAGTATGTAACCTTCAAAAGAGGCCAGTGTGACTGCTCAGCTGCAACACCCTGTTATGTGATAATCTATAGCATTTAAAAAGAAATTTTGAAGGTTCTTCTTTATAGTGATCTTGACTTTGAAACATACTATGCACATAATCCTTATTCTGATGTTTTTTTCTATTTTAAATTTCAATTCATATCTTCCTTTAGCATCCCTCAAATTTGCTTGAAAAAAAATAAATATTTTCTAAAATGTGGCAGTCAAGAGATTTTTTTGAAATTCTTATGTGTACATGATTGTATAAAAATTCCATTGGAAACACTTTAAAATGTGAAAAATTGTTTGATTATGGGTTAATACAAAGGGACAAATCAAATATACTTTAGGATGATAGCATCAGAGACTTCCTTCTTAAAAGGCCTTTATAGAATTAATTAAGCCACAGATGTCAAAAATGTGATCCACAGACCTCATGTATAGCCCACAAAACACCTGAGTATGGCCCAAATCAGATTAAAATGTAATTGGTATGAAGTGATGCAAAGAGAAGTTGGAAGAACCAGGAGAACATCGTACATTGTAATAGCAGTATTGTGCAATAATCAAGTGTGAATGGTTTCACTTCAGAAATCAAAGGATCTGAGACAACTCCAAAAGATCATGATAAAAAAGGCTATCCACAGCAATAGCAGGAGCTGATTAAGTCTGAATGCAGATTGAAGCATCTCATTTTTCACTTTTATTTCCCTCTCGTGTATTTTTCTTGTTTAGCTGACATGTGACTTCTTTTATAATATAATGAACATGGAAATATACATTGCATGATAGTACATTTATTACCTCTGTGTTGCTTGCTATCTAGGGAGTAAGGAGTAGTGGAGGGAATGAGACAACATGGATTGCAAAACATCAGACAACAATTATTAAAAATTTTGTCTGCGTGTAATCATGAAAAGAAAAAATATAATTAAAAAGTTTAAAACTAGAATTGGTAAATATTTAACAAGATAAAAATACAACAAAACTTTGATAATATTACATTTTAAAATTAAGTCAATATGTAGCCATTAGGGATTCTTATGTATGGTATAATGACTCCATTTCTATTCGATTTTGACAGCCCTAATCTAAACCAATCTCCTCATGTTTCAGAGAAGACCAAGAGAGGTTCCATGACTTAGATAAATTTTCATTAGTAAAAAATGGTAGAGCTTAAATTTGACCTCAGTCTGTTGGTCCCCAAGATGAGTACTCATTTTTAATTCATCATGATATGTTAGTCTCTCTCTGTCTTTGTCTGTCTGTCTCTGTCTCTGTCTGTCTGTCTGTCTGTCTCTCTTTCTCTCCTTGTAGAATTCATTGACCTTTCTCTTTCTAGTACACTTGGCTGCAAAAACACCATTGCAGTAACTATGACTGATAAACTAGTGTTGTGCATAATAATTAATTATAATAAGTCTTAATCTTCCAGGACACATAATCCTTGCCTGTTTGATGAAGTGTGAACATAGGAAATAACACATCCAAGTCGCTAAAGAAAGGACCACAACATGGAAAACAAAACTAGAAGTTTCCAATGAGAGCTCTGTTTATTCATCTGGTATAGAGGAAATTAAATATTACTTTCATAAAAATCTTAAGTTTTTGTAAGAATCAATGTTATATATTAACTTGCTCCAAGACACTCATGACTTTGAGGTAGCATATCTTTCAACAATGGAATTAACTTTCCCAATAGAAGCATTAACAATACTCTAATAAGTGAATTCATCATTATTGCTTCTATAATTGGAGATATTCAGTGTTCCTTTGGGCTTTAGCCATGGACTGAGGTGTAGAGTCCCCTCTTTTTATTTATTTTTTTTAAGATTATACATCAATACAATTTTAATAAAAATTTTCTGACATTTTGCAAAACATATTCTCTCTTCCAATCCACCTCTTTCTCCCCAAGAAGGCAGATGATATGATGGAGATTGTACATATATTATCATACTATATTTTTCCATGTTTGTTTTATTGTGAACAAGATACATATTACACCAGAGAAAAATTCATGGAGGAAATAAAGTGAAGAATGGTATGCTTCATTCTGTATTCAGACTTCCATTTCTTTCTGTGGCAGTAGATAACCATTTTTGTGTGAGTCACTTGGAATTGTCCTGGACTCTTGCCCTGTTAACATTTAAGTCATTTACAGTTGATCATCTTACAGTTTTGCTTTATCTGTGTACAGTGCTGGTCTAGTTCTGCCCACTTTGCTTTATATCACTTATTATATGTATTTCCAGATTTTTTAATGATCATCTTGTTTGTCATTTATTATGGTAAAATAGTATTCCATCATAATCACATACTACACTTTATATAGCTATTCCCCAAATGATGTACATCCCTTCTGAGGTATAGAATTTTTCACTAACATCATAATGTTATAGAAAATAAAAACACTATTATGCAACAGAGGCTGACTTTATTGCCAATGAATTCATTTGCTGTTATTTTGTTTACATTTTCTCTCCTTATTTTATATTAGGGCATCAGTTTTTATCTCTGTGATTTGGGGAGAAATGATGGGAAATAATGACTATGTCTATGACTAAATTTATCTATCTACCTTCCTATTATCTTACAATGATTGAATCAGATACAGAATCCCAAATATGAGTATGTATTTGTATTTTTGTGTGTATATGTATATGTATATTTCTATATCTATGTATATAGTTGGTTTTGATTTGTTTTCATCTGGAGTTGTGATTTAATCATTACAAGAAGCTCCTGGTGAAGAAATATCGTATGTCACTGAAGATCAGTGACCATTCTGTAAAGTATATTTTTAGACTGTTGCCTGAGCCTGGTGAAGTCATTATTTGCCCACGGTCACTGAGGTCAATATGTATGAGGGTTAGAACTTGAACCAAAGTTGGTCTTGATCCAGAGGCTGTTTTTCCATCAACTCTTAGTCACTTTTGAAGATTAATATTATAGAAAATTTGGCTTCAATGAACTTGAAAGATAATTATACTTGAAATATAATTGTTTAGAACCTTCTCAAGAATCTGTGCATTACCCTTAGTAATTGATCATTTGCAAAGAAGGACAATGTTTAGTCTTATAATTTTTGAGACATTCCTTAGCTATGAAAATGTAAGAACAGAAATATCATTTCAAATACTTTTTGAGGATCTCCTATGAAAATTAAGAAATCATTTTTAACTTCAAACAAATTGGGATTTTCACATTTCTCACTAACCATCCACCACCCACATTTTAAAATGTCAGATCTGAAAGCCTTGTTGCTATAGAGTAAAGCCAGATCAAGATTATATAATGTAACTGAGTAAAATATTCATTCTACTCCACAATAATAGTATATTGTTGTCATTTCATAAACCAGAGAAGGAAATTTAAACAAACTTCAATAGAGAATAAACTACATTATCATTAGATTATTAAATTTTTTTAAATCAGTTTTTTTTTAAATTTTAAACCCTTAACTTCTGTGTATTGACTTATAGGTGGAAGATTGGTAAGGGTAGGCAGTGGGGGTCAAGTGACTTGCCCAGAGTCACACAGCTGGGAAGTGTCTCAGGCCGGATTTGAACCTAGGACCTCCTGTCTCTAGGCCTGGCTCTCAAACCACTGAGCTACCCAGCTGCCCCCAGATTATTAAATGTTTTGTTTCTCTCTCTCCCAGGGTCCATCATGCTGGGATGATGTCCTAATTTCGAACAAGATGAGTGGCATTTGCCATTTCCCAGATTGCAATGGAACTGGAGCAGTAAGTACCTGGCCAAAATTCAGTGCTTTTTTGAGAAAAGAATAATACTATCAATTTGTGAAATGTATACCTAAGATCCAAAATCCAATGTAAGAGTTAAAGTTCATTGCCATATATATTTGTAATGTATATTTCTACTAAAAAAGGGAATGAATATAGAACCAATAATTTATTTGAGTCCTATATAATATCCATCACCAAAAGTTCTTTACTTATATAAATTATCTTTCTATTTCTGTTTACATAGCATTTAGTGTAGAGTTCCCTTTGATGTTCTTGTATCACTTTTCTAACAAATTGTTCAAGTTTGAATGTTGATTCCTTTAATTCTAAGAACTCTTCACAAAGTGATATTAATGGAATGAATAAGAGGTTAGCAGCCCAGCTGCTAAGAATGAGGGATGAAGGGAAAAGAACGTTCAATGTTAATCTCTTTGTCATGATCCATAATATTTTACATTTATATTCTATTTAACCCAGAAAATTGCTTTTTCTTTTCTATTACCATCTTTTCCTGCCTAGTTTCCTAATGAAGAATTTTTTTTATTTTATATAATGTGTTATGGATTATTGAATATCTTAAATACAAGTCTATGCTGCTTGCATTTTGCTTACCTCTGTGTGTATAAAGCTTTGGTTAGTGTAAGAAGTTGTGTTGTCCAGTGGATAGGAGCTGGGATGGAAGCCACAAAGACAGGGTCAAGCTCTGCCTCATATAAGTACTGGCTAAATGGACTTGGAAAAGTCAATCAACTTCTCAGTGTTCTAAGCTTACCTCTAAGACTGTAAATTACAGAAATATTGTTGGCCTGTGCTGTTAATGATGTTCCTTTACCTGGAAGTTTCCAAAATAGTAAAACCATAGGTTCAGTCTCTAATCCTATCTTCCTTTTAAGTATAGAACATATTTTTAAATTATTCTTTTTCAATAAGTGATCCTTTATTTTCTCTTTCTGTTGTATATCCCTTGCTTCAGTGGATAGAGCAGTATGCCTGGAATCAGGAAGACCTGAGTCCAAATCCGCCCCTATATACTTAATAACTGTGTGACCCTGAGCAAGTTAATTCACCTCTATCTGCCTCAGATTCCTTAACTGTAAAATAGGATAATTACCTCACAAGGCTTTTGTGAGGGTCAAATGATAAAATACTTGTAAAAAAGGCATTTAGTGCAGCTCTTGACATGTAATGGGTAATATGTAAATGTTTATGCCCTTCCCTTCTTCTTTTTTCTCCCCCATTTGAACAAAAGAAAGATGAAATCCTCACAAAAAATATTTTTAATCAAGAAAAGCAATTTTTCCTGTTGTGTCTTACCCAAAAAATATGTTTTTTTCTGCATCTTCATCACATTAGGAAAGTTATTTCTTGAAAAGTTTTTGAATTCTAAAAATAATTTCAGAATAATTTGGTCCATAAGTTTATCAGAACAAGCATCATTGTGACTAGTGTTTTATTACATTGTTTATGTTTTCTGATATTTTATTTTATTTTTTACCCAGAATAGCTTGAGGCCATAACAATATGATGGCATGGCATTTCCTCTGTTTTGGCAGTAGAGATGTCAGTACTACTGAAATAGAGATACTGCTCTGATGCCAATACAAATGTCATTGTTAGTTCACAAACTGTCACAACCAGCTGGCAGTTAATAGTCTCTCTAAAACACATTATCAGTCACTAGCAACAGGTATAATATTTGGACTTAAGATATTAGACTTGAGTACTCCCTGAAGTTGGCTGGATTGCCACAGGAGATAATAAGAAAGCAAAAATTTATGGTAAAATTATAATTCAATCAAATATAAAATTGGAAGCCATGAAGGGATTTTTTAAAAATGCAAACATCATTATACCCAGGTAGCAGAGAAATCCAGGGAAGAATAATGATTTGTGTGTTGCCCACAAATTTTGAAGTATGCTTCAAATAGTTTTTAATAAATATCATTTCCCTATCTAGTAAATGTAAATGAGAAGTAAATTTTAGGCATGAATATAATTATTGTTATGTATCTCTTTTCCAGCAATGCTTATTTCCCTGAGATTAATCTGTGCCATTACCAGGGCCCAGTTGGAGTCTTCCTTCTTTACTTGAGTTGCAAAAAAAAAAAAAGACTTTAAGTACTTAAAAGGAGGAATTCACAAATAAGTAGTGTTGTTCACATACAAAAGAAAGAGGCATTAAGTTTATTCTACTTAACTTTTCCTTGAACAATTAAAGAAACATGAATAAGTGGAGGTGGGGGAGACTAGAGGTTTTTTTAAAAAATATATTTAAAAAATTATAACTCATATTTTATACATTAATAGTCATTGTTTCCCTTTTTCCCTATTCGCTCAGATACTTGAAAAAATGATGTAAGAGAGATTTGATTATTGAATTTCATTATTCTGGGTCTAATAACTTATCTTTCTCCATCTATAGATTACACTAGGGCTATAATCTTTTTCTATTGTTCTGTACTTCTAGGGAAATGGAGTGTATGTTCTTTAGCTTTGTCACTACATTTTCCCTTTTTGGGAAGAAGTATTCCCTTTTAAGAAATAATGCACAAACCCACTTGAGAATAGCGTTTTATTAGAAGATCTTGGGGTATTCCTTCCATACCCACTTTCTGTGTTTGCTCTGTAAATAGCAACTAACTCAATATTTCCATTACTTCTCTAAAAAGACTGTCATTAGATTGTCCAATTACTTTACTAACCATCCATGTAACTTCACTATTGTTCACCTTGTTCACCATTCCTCTCAATAATTTTGGTCTCTTATTAGAATGTAAAATTATTAAAAGCAGAGAGTGTTTCTCTTTAATTTTTGTATTCCCAGTTTAACATAATGCTTACTTAGTAAATGTAAGGATAACCTTTAAGGATAACCTTCAAGACAGAGACAAATAATGCAAACCTAAGTCTTCCTACTGGATATCCCACCTATCACTAAATGGGGAGGAGGTTGCAGAATTAAGTCTGATGATTTCAGCTTATTGAAATATGGTGGTACCTACCAGTCAGAAAGAATCTTTGAAGTTTGAATGGAGTAGTGAGAGATTGAATGACTTTAGGAAAATGATTCTCATAGGATGGGATGAAAGTTAAATGATTATTATTTTATTTAATGAAGCCAGCTATTAAGTGAACTATTACCCAAGCTCTGGACTCCAGCCCCATTTTGATTTTGAAATATTCCTTATTCAAGCATCTTATATATTGAGACATCAAAATGACTTGAGGGAAGAAACATCCTAGGGCATGAGGGAGTCCTGTGTGTTTATATATTTATTTCTCAAGCAAAACAATGCTTGAATTTAGAATAATTATAAATCCATAAAAAATGTTTCTAGCAAGCTTCTGCCCACAATGCAGAGTACAGAATTATTTTCTGAATTTCTAACTCTTTATCTATGATCCTGTGATAGAAATGCTGGAAAATGAATTCACAACAGAAAAAGCTATCCAATGCCATAGAAGGAATTGATGGAGTCCGGATGCAGACTAAAGCTGCCATTTTTTACTTTATTTCCTTCATGAGTTTTTTTTTTATTGTATAAGTGATATGTGTCTTCTTTCATAACATGATGAATATGAAATATATATTGATTGATAGCACATGTATAAACTATAATATATTTACTGCCATCATGGGGAGGGAGGAGGAGTGGGAGTAAGAGAGAGAATATGGATTACAAAATGTGTCAGAAAACAATTATAAAAAATTGTAATTTCATGTTAAAAATAAAATAAATGCATAAAAAGAAAATTTTGGAAAATATGATCCAAAAATAAGATAGAAAAGAAGCCAAAGTCTTGTAGACTACTTAGAAACTTTTGCTCGAATATTAAGAATACTTTATTCTAGACAATAGTAAAAGGCATACAAGAAGGTAAGCCAAAAATAATGGCATAGTTAAAAAAAAAAAAAAAGAAAATTTCCACCAGGAAACAATTGATTGCTGTTATGGGAGCCATTGCTGAATGAGCTTTCTGTCTAGAGTCAGACCATGGACAAATATCAAACTCAGTACCTACTCTGATGAGAGGATTAAGATGAAAAAGACAGAGCAAGCAATTTTAATGGCTTGAATCTGACCTATTAAAACAAGCTATTATAATCAAACAAAGGAACAAGAAAAAGGAAAAGACATTGAAATACATATAATTTCACACAGATTTTTAAATTATACAATACAGATACACAAGGCTAAATCTACAATATTTTCAGATTTATAAAAAAGCATGGAAAACAATAAGATGAAAAAAATGGACTAAATCTACTTATAGTTTTATTTGAGTTCAAGTGATTCCTTTTAGTCTACAAAATCCCATCACTATACACCTATGTGTCTGTAGATACACATGCATATGTAACTTTATGTTTAGGTTTGAAATATTTGTGTATTTTGTGAATTTATATGTTTTATATATATATACATATATATAAATTTTTATATATGTGGAGTAAAAAGGAAAGTAATTTCATTGATAGTGAGACAACATAAATCATATTTTCTTGCATGAATTAAATTTAACTTAACATGCCTTTTTCTATGCCATGAAGCTTCAGCTTTTAGTATGAATCTAAATACTTCATTGTATATTTAACATTATAGTATAGTGAACAGAAGCTATATGCTTTATACATATGTATATATAATTTTACATAGCTCTCTATATAAATATGCATAAATACACATGCATTAAAATCTTTGCTACATATATTTAAAAATCTTATCTACTGAGATTATAAGTATTGAAATTTGAAAGCAACTTCCTTCTGGTCATTAAATGTTTGCTTTTAAAGTCTTATCCTTTTGGGGATCTTTTCAGAAGTGAATTTTAATCATGCTGCCTCCTTTCCCTTTTTATTTCCTTTCTTCTTATATTATATTGTCTGTTGTATAGATTTAACAAGTGAAAATATTTTCCCTTGATGAAAACAAAAAAGTTTCATGATTCTTCAAAGAATGAAATAAAATTATTTTAGATTTTGAATAGCTGTTTTTAACAATTTTTTCTTGATTTATTGTGGTAGTACCTACGGATACCCCACAACTCAGAGAATAGAACTCTCAGACAAAGCTCTCCAAGATTCATGATATTCTGTAGATCCTTCTCCATTCAGCTATAATTCACTATCCCTTATTAGTTTGTTTAATTATCCAAGCAGTCAGAGGACATAATTGGTTCAATGTAAATAGTATAGTGAGATATATGACAATAAAACATATTCCCCATAAACCGAGGGCATATTCTCCCCCAAATAGGCACAAAATCCATAGGAAGAAGAGACACATCTAGGGAACATATACAGCTTTTACACATGTGCTTAGAAACATATATGGCCAGACAATGGGTATGGAGGGATACGCATAGAGAACACATTACCAGACATGCATTGAGTGACCTTCAGGGCTGTCGCTGTTTTCTGGGGATGTCTTAGAATGCCTGGAACCCAATGGTTTCTGTTGGCCATTTAGTCTCTGCTGGGCATTGTTCCACTCACCCCACGGTCATTTCTGGCTGCTGCCAAGTATCACCTCACTGAGTGTTTTGTAATAGAATTGTTCTTTGCTTCCATTTTCTGGAGACACCTGACTGAAATGATTACTTTGCTTTATGGAAGGATCTATGCTTCTAGCATGCTCCCTGAAATGAATTAATAGACTTTGGGGGGGCTTTTTGAACTCTAGATTAAGAACCCTTGCACTAGAAGAAATCTTTTGCATGATATACAGTCATTTTTCCATTCAGAAATGTAAAGAATAGAACCTCATATAAGACAGATTAGTATGAGAGAGAGTGTAGGTACCGTCCAACTCTTAGAGACAAACTGGACATGAGGAAATATATACTAAAAAAAAGTCTATTAGATTTGGCAGCTGGTTATTGACAACCCTTAGGAGAGTAATTTCAGTATAATGATGGCAGAAGGCAGATAACAAGGGACTGAAAAGAGACAAGATGATGAGTATGTGTCAGCAATCATTTGTAGGCAGCTTTTAAAGAAGTTTAGCAAATTGTAGAAAGGAGAGGGATATAGTAGAGGGATCAAAGGAACTTTTTTTTTGGAAGGACAGTTTCTTTACAAGTAGGGGTAAGAGTGAGAATGAAAACACATGGAAAAAGTGATGAAGCTATTACTGCAACAAGGCTTTGGAGGGGTTTGCAGGGAGTGTACCAAGGGTGAAAGTAGAGGAATTTTTATCTACATCAGGAATAGGGAAACTTTAGCCTCTTTAATAGAAAGAAAGAGAGAGAAGATATTGCTTCTAAGAATTTTGAAGTGCTAGAGCAGGAAAAACAAGGAAACAAATCCAGGGAAACTCTGGCTTTTCAATTAATTCCCATCCCATGCAACATTTAAAATTTTTTTTTATTATATGAAGCTACATTTTAAATGTTTCCTTACATTTTCTAATTCATGTTCTCTCCCTCACTTCTACTCCTCCCTCCTCTCTCAAGATGGCAGGTAATATGATATTACACATATATATCATACAATATATGTTTACATGTTCATCATGTTATGAAAGAAAACCTGTATCACTTATACTAGAGAAAAATCCATGGAGAAAATAAAGTGAAGAGTGGCATGTTTCAAGCTGCATTCAGATTCCATCAGTTCCTTCTATGGCAGTGGATAGTCTTTTTCCTAATGAGTTCCTTGGGATTGTTCTAGATCTTCACACTGTTGGCATACCCAGTGATGCCATTTTTAGCTGACCATCATATATTATTGCCATTACTGTGTATAACATTCTCCTGGCTCTGCTCACTTCAATTTGTATCACTTCCTAAAAGTCTTTCTAGACCCAACATTTATTTATGAAGGAAAAGAGCCAGTGCTAATTACTGGGATGGAAAATAGAAAACATGGAGCAGAAATTCTCTTGCGGGGACATAACATATAAACAGGATGTCTGTCAATCTGTCCTATCTAACTATCTATATGTGTCTGTGTCTGTCTGTCTATCTATCCATCTTCCTTTCTCTCTGTCTGTCTGTCTTTCTGCTCATCTACCTTTTATCATAACTGTAGGAGGAAGGAAAGGATAATCAGCTTAGGAAATCATAGTAGGCTGTTGATAGAAACAGTGGCACATGCACTAAGAAATCCTTGAGGGGGTTTAGGGATTTCAAGAGGCATAGAAGAAGAAAGAGAACTTCTAGACACTGGAGGACAGGTTTTGCAAAGGTGTGGAGACATATATGCCTAGTTTTCAGAGCAATATGTAGGCTAATCTTGCTAGAGCAAAAAGCCTGTCAAGGGTAGTAATATTTAGCAATGCTCAAAAAAGATATACTGAAACAAGACTGTGAAAGACTTTAAATACTGTACTTTCATAATGGATTATTTTCCACTGCAGAAATAATAAAATAATTGACACTTTGGAATTATATAAATATGAATTTTATATTCAAATGTAATACAATCAAGTTCTCTCAAATTGTGATAAATTACTTAGTTATTAATTTTTGTCTAATAAAAGAAATGTTTCAGTTCATACTATACAGAAATTATTCATCTCACATTAATGTCTATTAGGCTCAATATATAAAATGATCTAGTTTGTTGAAGCAAAAATAGTTCCTCACAGTCCGTATCACTCATTTCAAATTACTGGTTGACATTTAGTTGAAATAAAATAAATAAGAAATAAGAATCTCTCAGACTAAATAGCTTGGATTTATGGAGTATTTATGGAGTATTGAAATCATGTTTTTGTTTTGAAGAAAATCATTTTCTAGGGGATAGCTGGGTGGCTCAGTGGATTGAGAGCCAGGCCAAGAGACAGGATATCCTAGGTTCAAATCTGACCTCAGATACTTCCTAACTGTATCACCCTGGGCAAGTCATTTAACCCCTGTTGCCTAGTCCTTACCACTCTTCTGCCTTGGAGCCAATACACGGTATTGACTCCAAGATGGAAGGTAAGGGTTTAAAAAATAAAAATAATAAAAATAAATAAAAGTATGTGAGGTTTGACCATATTGACAACCTCATTTTATGGGAAAAATAAATTTTTGATTTGTTCAAGCTCATGCAAAATAAGAATTTAGAGTTTTTCAGTGTAGATCCTTTATATTCCTATGTTGTAGTTTTTTTGTTTTGTTTTCTAGCCTTCTGAGAATAGAGTTTTTCTTTTAGCCAAAGGCTGACCTAAAGACCTAAAGATAGTTCTTTAACCATCATTTCAGACAGCATCAGGTTTTATGCCAATAACCAGTCAGCTTGTGACAGAACTATTTTAATTCGCAATGCGTGGAGGGCATATTGGTCCCATGTTGTTTCTTTTTGTCAGCTATACCCATATAAACAGATAATAATTAACATCAGTAGAAATGTCTTCAAATACAGTCAGGTGTGTGAACCATCCCCCAAAACTCCCAACATCAATTCACTTCAATAAATATGTATTAATTACTAGCTATGTGTAAAACACTTGCCTGGACTGTTTTGTTATTCTGGTAGGCAAAAAGTAATTGCTTCCTTTGGGTAGGAGTGGTGTGACATCAGGTTGTATAGGATAGAAAATGAATAAATAGAATAAAGGAGTGAATGGCAAAGAGATCCACAACTTACTCCTTTAAGTTTTATCCTATGTTTGAAGTGGAAGGAAAATTTGCAGGTTTTGTTATTCACTCCTTTCAGCTGTGTCTGACTCTTTGTGATCCCATTTGGGGTTTTCTTGGCAAAGATTCTGGAATGGTTTGCCATTTCCTTCTCTACTTTGTTTTACTTATGAAGCAACTGAGGCAAACAAAGGTAAGTGACTTGCCTAGGTGACACAGGTAGTAAGTGTCTGAGGGCAGATTTGTGTTCAGGAAGATGACTCTTCTTGATTTCAGGTCTGGCACTCTATCCAAATAAATTCAAATAAATTGAGTCCCTTCTTTCTCCCTCCTTCTCTGTCTCTTTCTCTCTTTAAATACTAAAATACCCAATTATACGAAAATTTCAAAGTTAAACCACAGTCATGATTACTGATTAAATCTGAATCCTGACTATGACATAAAATTTAAGCAACCAAGTGAAGCTATTGAAGGAGTGGTGAAGGGGGTGAGATTGGGTCCAAGTGGGTGATTTCATTACTCTAGCTAGACCAGAAGCATCAATCATGAAGCCTGGCTACTTGCTGCTCACGACTCCTGATCACCTGAACTAGATTGAAATATTTAACAAAATAAATAAAAATATAATAGAAATATTTAAAAAGTACAAGTATAAATGGAAACAGATAATATTAATATGTGGTTTTCTAAGTCATTATGCTTCCCACAGGGATGCTTATTATGTTTTAGGGTCCCATGTTTTTCTTTGGGTTTGACACTTCTGAACTGTACAACTCTTGGTAAGAAAATTCCTTTGACCAATGCAGTTTAGCAACTATTCTGCTTACATATGTCTTAGAGAATTTCATGAGGCACTAAAAGATTAATTAAATGATATGCCCAGGGTTATGCATCCAATGTAAATTAAAAGTGATCCTTGAATGCTACTCTTTTAAATAGGGCATGTATAATATAGAAAGAGCTCAAAGAATATACCCTATGACCCCCTGCCCTTACGAACAGAACTGTACCCTATAAAAAAATAAATCCATAAAAATTTTCAAAGAAATATTTTTCATTATAATTGATAACCCATTTTTTCAGTAAGTGAATACATTGTGGCTTATGTGAATAATTAATATTATTGACCCCTAATTAATATTATTGACCCCATAAGAAATGATAGATATAAAATTATTAGCAAAATTAATGAGAAAACATATGATGGAATAGGTAAAGAAAGCCACATCAGAATATTAATGTAGATACTAGGCATGACTGTGGTTAAAAAAAAACAGTGAAAAATTTTTTAATTTTATATATATATATATATGTAAAGGCCCAGAAGGATTTATGGAATAGAACAGGATATTATTATCTCATTAGAAGCACATTTTAAAAAAACAACTCATGAATAATGGAATTTACAGTTTTAGGTACAATCAGTTTTATTTCTGTATTTTAATTTTTGTTGATGGTTATAATTAAAAAATTAAAGCATAAAGCAAAAATGGATATTGACTATTTCCAATGTGAAAGTAATTTCTGAATTACCTGTTAACAAACTTCAAATCAAGTTTCCTTTATGTGATACGACTCTTGGCCCAGTAATAGTGTGAACTGAAACATATGGATAGTTCCTGCTGAGGTAGTAACAAAAAGTATTTGGTGAAATAATAATTTTTGTTTATATGTAGTTTTATATAATAATTTTATTTCAGCTTAATGTGCATAATTACTAGATTTTTAAAAGACATAGGAGTCTATATGTTCTTGCAGAAATGTATATTCTTAATAGGAAGTAATATCCTTAAGGTCAGATTTTTTTTCTCAGAGTTTAATGCTAGTGAGCACTTAAAAATGTTCTGTGTCAACTAAATTTTTTCATGAATAGATTCAGGGAAACATAAATGGTGCATTGTGAAAAAATATATCATAATTTGTACCTCATTTCATTATAGTAAAGGAAGCCTTACAAAACTGTACAGGCAACAAGTTTAAATCACTTCAGTCTCTCTACAAGCTACTTATTGACTTGATTGACTTGATCACTCTAGAGCAGTGATTCTAAAAATGGGTGCCACTGCCCCCTGGTGGGTGCTGCAGCAATCCAGGAAAGTGGTGATGGCCACAGGTGCATTTACCTTTCCTATTAGTTGCTATTAAAATTAAAAAAAAAATAATTTCCAGGGGGCTAAGTAATATTTTTTTCTGGAAAGGGGGCGGTAGGCCAAAAAAGTTTGGGAACCACTGGTCTAGAGTGATATCAGCTAGTCATGTCAGCAATCTCTAAAGCCATATTAATAAAATAGACAAAGATCATCAAGGAAACTCATTGATTTAGCAACAAAGAAAATTTAGTGTTTAGTTACTAAAATTTTGTAATATAAAATATGAAATCAGAAATGACCATTTATTAGAGAGAATAGCATTAAGAGGCAAAGAATGGTATAGCAGGAGATTGCAAATGCAATCAGTGCAAAAAAGAGACATTTTGAGAATAGAAGCAAAGAAGGAATAAGTAGGATCTTTCATTGGGAGAGTAGATAGGGAGCAAAATGGGAATTTCAGGGCTTAACTGTTAAAGGAGAGTATGTAATATCCTCAGCGTAGATACATAGGAGCCTAATGGAGTGAGAAGAATAGACACAAATATAAGTGTAATGGGGCAAGAGAAAAGCCAGGCATATCATATTGGAAGGGGGAAAAAGAGATCTTGTTCCTTCAAACAAGTGATAAATGATCCTAGGAGAGGAATACTTCATCATACCTTGATGGTGGTCATTAAGAAACCATCATCTCTCTTAATCAGGTCACTCTAGCTCTCAGAAATTTATCAATAACCATAACAGAAGTAGAAGCTATTTTTATTTGGAGGGGAGAGAAGATATTTCCTAAGAGAGTGTGATTCTGATATACCAAACTTGAAAACTATCATGGGAAAATTCATTTGTGAACACAATCAGAGAATCTAAACTTTATGTGAAAGAAAATAAAAGCAAAACCAATTTTGGCAGAGTCCAGTTGGACCAGTTCTTTCCACCAAAGATAGATTACTAATTTTTTTTTTCTTTTCAAGACTTATAAATGCACAAAATCCAAGTGTTCCAATCCTAAAGAGTGATATTTGCATGACCTCCAAATGAGAAGCTAGGTGTTAGTTGTTCACCATGTGACACTGATGGCCAAGATTCCCTTAGTCCTGACCTATGAATCAGTCAAATAACACATATTTATTAAGTGATAATCATATTCCAGGCACTATGGTTGCAAAATAAACTAAACAAACAAAAAATAACCTCTTTATCCTTGAGATGCTTCCATTCTAAGAAGGAGGACAATTGTAAATGATTAGTATGTAGAGTAGAAGGAAGGTATTCTCAAACAGAAGGCACAAACAGCTGAAGAGACAAGGAACAGCTTCCTTCTGCAGAAAATGAAATTTTAGCCAAGTCTTGAAGAAACGAGGCATTTCAGGAGGTCATTTGCAACATTCTTGACCAAAAATAATTTTAGAATTAAATAGTCTTATTTCAGACTTTAATTTTAAGCACATATCTGATTATTAATAGAAATTTAGCTATCTGCATAGGCAAGAAGTCAAGCTAGTTAAGAGATAAAATGCCTTCTCTTTCTCCTTGGGCCACCCTTACTCTTCCAGAGTAAGTATACTTGCCTCAAACTCATAGAATATTTGAATGAACTTTTCCTAAGTAAGTTCAATAAAAATTCAGCTCTATAAACATTTATTGACATAAATAAATTCTTTGAAGTTCTTTCACATAAAAGGCCCATAACCATATTATTTGTTATGTGCTTGCTACCAAAGGCAGTTTCCCAAAGGCAAAACTGATGGACAGCCCATGTGTTCTAATACTGTCATCTATACAATATTAGGTGAATAGGAGGAGGGCACACAGCACTGTGGGGATCCCTTCCTAACCACCACCCCCAATATCCTCTGATACCTATGGCGACCATGAGGCCATACACAAGAGTCAACAAGAATGGACCAGCAAAGATGGGTTGTGATTTACATCATTGGAGCAAATATCCACATTGATTAGATCACAGATTCTTTGGATCAATGAGTATGAAAATATTTGCTACCAGAGAATATGAAATGGTAATCATATAGTTTTATAATGTTTTATAGTTTCTGAAGAATTTTCTGCAAATGCCACAGCCACAGAACCAGAACCAGAAAAGAAATGTCTTACCACTAAAGTCCTTGGCACCAGCAAATGTTTCAAAATCAGAAAGTGTTAAGATTTTATCAGTGGAAATGACATTAAGAAGGGGGATTAACACTGATTTGTTGCTGTACTCAAAGCACCATGAGATTTTTCCATCTGACTTATAGCTGAAATCTTTTAAATGTCCTGTCACTGCCATTTTAATGTGAGTTCTTTGAGAACAGGGACTGTCTTGCTTTTCTTTTTATATTCTCAGCACTGAGGCTAGTTAACTTTTAAGTAATGAATAAATACTTCATTCGTTCATTCCTTTACTTCTCCCACAAGTGATCTGTGAGTTGGAATTTCAAGAAGTATTGTTCTCAGTTTATAGATGAGGAAATTAAGACTTAAGGGGATTAGTGAAATTTATTTCTGCTATAATTCCACATCAGATTATTGAAGGAATTTCTGTGTATGAATACTTAAGGAAGGGAAGAGATAATTAATATGTCAGCCTCAGTTTTTTTCAGAGCAAGCCTTCTATTTTTAAACCTATATCTAATATCTTAAAATCAATACTATATATCAGTGCCAAGGCAGAAGACTGGTAAGGGCTAAACAACTGGAGTTAAATGACTTGCTCAGGATCACACAGCTAGGAAGTGCCTGAGGTCAAATTTGAACCCAGGATCTCCCATCTCCAGGCCTGATTCTCTATCTACTGAACCAGCTAGTTGCCACAAGCCTTATTTTAAAAATAAGAATACTAGATGACAATATATTAGAGAAAGAGAATGGACAGTTGGGGGAATTCTTGTCTGGTCAGTGTAGAAATGCTCACTCAAAACTGGGCCCTAATTGATATAAAGTTTGGAGAAAGGCCATTTGGAAAGAATTTCTAATCATTTGGCCAGATTGGAGATCAAATATCATAGCTCTAGCAATTCAAGCAGTTTGAGAGGTCATTTAGTTCAACCTTTCTATTTTATAAATAAAGAAACTGAGGCATAGAGAAACTAAATTTTAAAGTTCACATAGCTAGAAAGTGGCAGAGGTGAGATTTAAACACAGGCTCTGTGACTACAAGTTCAATGCTATTTATACTGTACCATACCAAAAAAAAAAAAAAAAGAGTAGATAAATGCAAGGAAGATGGCTCAGAAACCTTAATAGCATAGTTACTAGAGAAAATCATTGGCATTTACTTCATTATTTACTGTGTAAAATTCTATACAAAGAAGGTAAAATTTCCTCTAGCATTTCTCATTTATAAAATAAGTGGCATTAAAATAATTTTTGAACAAAGTGAAAAATTCCAATAAAAATATTTGATGAAGCCTTATTTTTATGTAAGACAGCTATACTTGGAGATGTGAGGACATAAATATAAGTAAACTCAAGAATCTGTGGTCTATTCGAGGAGGTGCCATGTATATAATTAAAACAAGACCAGAAAAAAAGTGCCTAGTAAAGGTCCAAAAACTTAGAGGGGTTTGTCCGGGTCCAGCCGGACACAACCGAGGTGTCTGGGGAAACGGCAACCTAAAAACCCATAGGGGAAGAAGAGGGGAGACCTCGCGTGCAAGACAGAGTCCTTTAGATGGATACAAGGCTCGTTTATTGCAGATCTATGACAAGAATATATAGGCTGAGGGCAGAAGGGGGTCGGCAGATACTAAGGGGGAAAGGAACGCGGAAAGGGAGCATAGAAAATCTCTGGTGGAGTCTTACTGTCTCCAAGCATGGCTGGGCCTATGATCAATATCTTATCTTAGAAGAGTGAAGGATATCTATTCTTAGAAGAGTGACTATCTTATCTTAAAGTCTTGGTCCCTAACAGGGGTTCAGAATAAGGAATAATCATTTGTGCTTAGAGAGGAGCAGGGAAGGTTATGTTCTAGCCAAATCATCCTAAAATTGACAGCTCACCACTGTCTCTATGCCTTTTCACAATTAATTCTTCTCATGGCAGAAATATATTCCCTTATCACATTTGATTCTTAATACTTCCAGCTTCCTTAAGAGCTCAGTTCCTATATTAGACCTTTTTCTGACACCCCCTACATTCATTACAACCCCTTCCTCTTGAAATTGCTTTATTTTCTTTCATGGATATTATATATCCATCCCTTCTCACTTATCAAGTAGAATATAAGCTCCTGGAGGGTAAAAAAATTGGAGATCCAAAATAATCCATTTCTATATGTGTATTCTTATTTAAATTTATTTTAAATTTAAATCAATAAATTTATGTTGACAACCTGAATTGAAGGCTTTATGGAGGAGACAACATTTGAGTTGAAGTTTGAAAGATGAATGGGATATTAGAGTCTGGAAGAAAAAAGGGCATTACAGATAGAGAAGAATCATATGAACAAAAGCATAGAGACTGAAAAGTATACTCTAGTTATATTTCATCTTTTGTTTCACTATTGGGAGTATTACTGGTATAGATAGAGTAAGAAGTGTAAAGAGTGAATTACAAGAAGTATAGTTTTCTAAAATTTAGAGCATCCTTTTTTCCCCCATTTCTTTCTTGATTTTTGCTTCTCAGTCCTCACCTACACACTACTGTTATCTCTACTAATTATAAAGGAAGGTAAATGAAAGCTGGAGTTGTTTGGGTTCTTGAAACTGAAAAGACAACATACAAATGAGGTTTTAGAGGCAGATCAAAGTATGAGTCTCACGTTTTCTTATATTTATTGAGTCATTAAGAGCAGGCCATATGGTTGTCTTCTGTCTTAACTGTTAATGTTTCTGCAAGTTCATTACTCAGCGGGAATCTGCTTAGTGGATGATTGAACTCACTCTTTATAGTCAACTCTCGATTATCTATGATCATTTAGGTAATCAGGGGATTATCTAGACTGTAGATCATGGGGATTTAACTAGTCCTTCTCCCCTCCTACCACTTACCTTTTTTTTTAGCTTCACTCCTCATTAGCCCATTACCAGAAAGTAGGCTAGATGACAAAGTAAAACTTTGATTAGTAAGATAGACTATATTCTAGCAGTCCTATATAAAATCAATTTGCAGAATTATATGCATGTACCATTTGCTCATATTCTTCTAACATCTAATTATACTTTTCTCCATCTTCATCCTTAACACGTGTGCAGACACACACTCCTTTATATACACGATAGAAAATGGAAAGATGACTTGAACTGAATAGCTGTGACAGCCTGATGACTTTTGGAAAGCTCCTCAGAATGAGGCAGTATGACAATTATTCTGTTAACATGGGTACATTAATTAACCTCTTTTATTTTAGTTTTTTCTTTTATGAAATGGGAGTTAAAACACTTGACATTTCACTGGACCATTGTGCAGATTTCGGACTAAATGCTTATAAAGCTTTATGAGTTTATAAAATGAAAGGCAATTTGTTGAGGACATTGATTACATTTATGAATCAATGAAAGAATTTTCAGCTTTTGTTTTTCCTAAACACAGATGCCTGGTCCTAGAGCAGTCATTCCTTCTCTTTATTCTACTAATTTAATTCATCTCTTATTTGTCCTGAGAATAAAGCATATTTATCTTCAATATACATTCTCATTTCTTCTCCTTCTAATACCATACACAAACTATTTATATATACTATTAAAACCATTAAGTGACTTGCATATGAAATTTTCTTAATCTTCCTACTACCTTGTTCAGTAAAATAAGTTTGAATGCACTTGAACGTAGTTTGTTGTCTTCATTTTGATTTAGTATTCATACTTCATTGTGTCAGGGGATCTATCATCTCATTTATATGGGTACTCTCATCAGTAGTGCTGAGCCAACAAGAGTTATACATAGCTGAAAAATGACATAATAAGTGGTACAGATTACAGCCTATCCCCTTTTCATATATTAATTTGGTTTTAGATAGATTGTGTTTCTATTAGGTAATTATAATCAATTAGTAGTTGAAACTTAAGTTCAAAGATAGACTGAGGTAGCTAACTAGCTAGCTAGATAAGATTAGATATGTGAATCATCTGCATAGAGATGAAAGTTCAATCAATGAGAAGAAGTGAGGCTATTAAAAAAGAAAATATAGGGGAAAAGAAGAAAATGCAGAAGGGAAGAACCCCCATTTCTAGGGACTGTGCGATATGGATGATGAACCTTTATAGGAGATTATAAAGGAATAGTCACATAAGGTAGAGAAGTAGGAGAAGTCACAAAAACCTAGAGAAGAAAGAGTAACCAGGAAGAAAGAATGGTCAACAGTGCCATATGTAGTAGATAGATTACGGAAGATGAGGACTGATATACCATCAAATTTTGCAATTGGGATATTATTATTGGTGACTTAGGAGAGAACAACTTCAGGTGAATGATAAAGTTGGAAGCCAAACTGCAAAGGGTTGTGGAATGAGAGAATTGTGTCGAAATGGAATCTAAAGTCCCCAAACTTGTGGCTTAGTGAGATCTGATGAACCCCAAGTTTTAGAAATAGCTTGTAGGTTGGAGACCCCAAAGCTTGTGCTTGTTCCCTGTTCCTGTAAGAATCCACCCTCAAGGGAATCTCAGACGTAGTGAAGGCAGCTTGTATCAATAATTTTCAAGGAGTTTGGCTAAGAAAAGAGAGACTGACCTACTTGAGGAAACAGTAGGGTGTCAGGGAGGTTTTTTTCTTTAAAAGATGGGGCACATAGGAGTATTTGAAGGTACTAGAGAAGGAACCTGTAGGTATAGGGAGACTGCTGATTTAAGAGAGAAAGTATGCTTGAAGATTTAATTTGTTGGAGAACTAAGGAGAGAAGGGGATTAAATTAGCATGCCAATGGATTGTGCTTGGTAAGGAGAAGGCCACCATATTATCAGAGACAGTGGGAAAGCAGGTGAGAGTAGAAGATGATAAAAAAGGATTTTGAGATGAAGAGAATGGAATTAGAGTGAACTCAACTTAAATGGCTTCGATTTTATCTGTAAAGTAAGAGACAAGGTCTACAGTTGGGAAGGGTAAGAGGAAGGTATAAGAAACTTGACAAGGAAAGGTTTGGGCCATCTTCTCTGGGGAATCATATAAAGTTTTAATTATGGAGGAGTAATACGATTGATTTCTTGCAGTGAGGACCCATTTGAGATTTGATAACATGAATTTGTAATGTACCCAGCAAGCACAGTTATGGGACTTCCTCCAACTGTTTGGCTGCTCACAAGTAAGAGTAAAGAAGACAGATGATGAGAATAATTCAGGACTGAGGTTTGATAAGTAATGAGAAGTAATAGGACAGAGGGGTAAGGGATTCAAAAGCAGAGGACAGTGCCCAGTTTAAATGACAAACTTTTGGGTTGAGGATAGAGGGAGAAAAGTGAAGTCATTGTAGGAGTGAGTAATCATCTGAGAAAATATATTGGAATAGAAATTTCCATGAGAGCAAATAATAGTTTTAAAAGGAATAAGACTCAGGGAAAGTTGGAATAATAAAATTTTATGGTCACATAGAATAATATCTGAATCTTTAAATAGGTATATTGAACAGTTGTAGATAATTATAAAGTCTAGCAGTTGGCTGTATCTATGTGGGGTTGAAATGGAATGGAGTAGATCTTGTGATTTAAGAAAGCTAAAGAATTGGCAGTTTGGGGAGTTTGAAGAAGCATTTATAGGAATATTAAAATCAGAGGAACTGGGAGGGTGACAAAAAGCAAAATAGTGGTGAGAAGGAATAGAGTGAAAAGAATAGAGTAAATAGAGCAGGATAAGATGGAGGGCAATACACAGTTAGTAATCATAATGCTTAATGTGAATGGGAGGAACTCACCCATTAAAAGGAAGCAGATAGCAGAGTGGATTAAAAAACAGGATATTAAAATCACCTAATTTAAGGGCAGGGGTTGANGCAGAGTGGATTAAAAAACAGGATATTAAAATCACCTAATTTAAGGGCAGGGGTTGAGAAAAAGAGGGACTTTAAAGAACAGGTACTGAACACCTTGAGAAAAGAGGGAGAATAACCTAATGATACATATATCAGAGCCACAATAATTTGGATTTTGTGGAATTCTTTTTGGTAATCAACAAAAGGGCATGTGGTAAAAAAAAGTAGACCAAATAGGCAATTTCAAAGAAATTGCAGGACTGAGCTACTAATGGCAATATGATGTTTACTGTGCATTATCCAAAGTGTGGTTGTTCAGATATTCTGAAATACCATCTTATTAAGCAGGGTAACTCAGTGGAAATAATGTTACAGTATGTAATTTTCTGTATTTTTCCAACAACTTCTTCAGAACCTTTAAGACCTCAAAAATGAACTATGGGAAACTCTGACAATCAGAAACATTTCTCTCTCACAATAAACATATTCAGACTAAATAAAAAGACCAAAGGATCCATAAGGAAATTAACTGATAAAATAAAATATATCATTGCTTCTCTTCATTATGAAATATAATTTCTCAATCATGTTCTTTCTTTAAATTTCTAAAGTTATAACTATTAGATGAAATAATGTTATCCCTAGTTTTCATAGATTATATATACATATATATAATGGTTATTTGTGACATGACACTCAAAGATGGTCATACCTTTGATGTTGCTATTGCCCACAAATGTACCACCTACACATTCAAAAATTCTGATATTCTTTTTCCAGTCATAACCCATTGGCTTTTTACCTTGGCCTTCTCTTACAAAACCTTACTTTTTGTCTGGTTGGCCTCCAGTTCCTTGATCCCCTCAATTTTCTTATGCCATCTCCCCTGTACTAGACACTCAATCCTTTTTTCCCCATCTTGACCCAATGATGAATGAATTTAATTGTATTGTTTTCCTCTGGTGGATCCCCTAATCTCCTTTTCATGCCATCAATTATATTCTGCCAAATGTTAGCCTGGAATCTTACCCTTTGCCTTCCTTTGTTGCTCTGAGTGCTACTGAGTGAATGTGGAAAAAACCATGCAACTGTTCTGACTGGATTCAGTATAAATGTATATTAAATAATCTGAATTGGGACTTCACTGCTGCTAAGCAGTCCTTCTATACCTGCCCTATCAACTCACTATCTCACTCTCCATAGCTGCTTATCCAAACTTTTTCATCCCTCCTCAAAATTACCATTGCTTCCCCTTCCCCTCCTGTCAGCTGAAATCCTTGACTCACATTATAGGAAAAATTGAGACCATACAATGCAATTACCCTTTTTTTCTCTCTTCCTTATCACCTGTCATTCAGATGCCTTCTGTCAATTTCTCCTTCATATTTGTCTCATGTGATGAAATAGCCTTATTCCTTACCAAGGTGAATTCCTCTACATACTCAAGCAATCCTATTCTACCATATCTCCTCCAACAGATTGTCCCCTCTGTCATTGTCAATCTGTAACTTGTTTTCAATCTCTTTCCTGTATATTGACTCATTCCCTATTGCCAAATATACCAATGTCTTCCTTGTCCTGAAAAAAAAGCCCTCATTTCATCTTTTGATGCCCATCCTATATCTTTTCTATCCTTTGTAGCTGAACTCCTCCAAAAGATCATCTGCAATAGATGCCTCCATTTTCTCTGCTTTCACTCTCTTCAACTTTTATAATCCCACTTCTAAGCTTCTAACTCAGTGCTCAGTCCAAAGTTACCAAATCCATTAGTTTTTTTCTCAATCCACATTTTCTTCTCAATTCCACATCAGAGCATCAGATGCTTTTGATCACACTCTCCTCTTTGATACTCTGTTCTTTTTATCTTTTCTAGACACCTCTCTCTCCTGGCTCTCCTCCTATCTGACTTCTCTTTCTCAGTTTCCTTTGTTAGATCTTCATCTAGGTCTCCCATCTTATTGTAAGTGACCCTCAGTATTCCATCCTGGATCCTCTTGTCTTCTCCCTCTCTACTGCTCCACATGGTGATACAATATATTGATACTACTACCACAGATGGTGATCTTATCAGCTCCTATGGAATTCATTACCATTTCAAGGCTGATGATTCTATAATCGACCTATCCTGCCCCAACCTCTCTGTTGACCTCCAATCTCACATCTCCAGTCAACTTTCAGAAACTTCAAACTTTCAGACATTAGTCTACATCCAGTAGACATTAAGAATGTACAAAATAGAACACATTATCTACCTCCCTCAACCTCTCCTCCCTCTATCTATCTTTCCTAGGAGTATAGAGGGCAACACCATCCCATCCTTCCAGTCCCTTAGCTTCTAAAATCATCTTCCTTTCATGAATATGAAAGTGTGCTTTCCTGGATCTCTTCGTATGCTCTTGTTGATCTCAGTAGTTCCCAAAGGTTCAGTTCTCCTCCTATATAGATAATTTTCAAACTGAGAAGTATCTCTCTCATCACTCTCCTGAGTTCTAGTCCTATACTCCACACTTACCTGCTGGATCTTTCTTCCTACATGTCCCATAAGCATTTTTAAAGCTTTCCTTATCTAAAATAAAACTCATTGTCTTCTTCCAAACCCCATTCTTTCTTACCAATTTCTGTTTTTCTGTGAAGGTCACCATTATACTTCCAGGTGTACAAGTTCAAAAATTTAGAAGATTCTCAAATTTTACTTCAGACCTATCCCACACCATCCAATCCATGTCTAAGTACTATCAATTCTATTTCCACTAAATCTCTCATATCCATTCCCTTTTCTTCACTCACAATGCATTCACCTAAGTTGAAGTCCTCATCTTATTTCACCTGGACTTTTACAATATTCTCCTAATCAATATCCCTATCTCTGGGCTCCTCTCAAATCCATACTCCACACAGTTCCATAGTTTTTTTCTTTGACAAGGGCAAATCCACCCATATCATACAACTCCCTCTGTCTCTCTCTGTCCCACCCAAGTTTCTATGGCTTCTAATTGCCTTAAGTATGGATCTCCTCTCTCTAGCAATTAAACCACTTCAAAGCTTTTGTACTTTTAGACTTAATGGAGGTACTAGTTTGTAAAGCATTATACTCACATAGAATTTATGGTCAACCCAATAAATTTTGACTTTGGATGATTTGACGATCAAAGCAATATCTTTTTTAACTGGAGTCTATGAGCAGAGTATTCTGAATTTGTTGAGCTCTAAATAATTAATTTTGAGCATTTCATTACCTCTATGGTGCAAGCTATTTGTTTGTCTTCTTGTCAGTGGGCAATGTACTGGTAAATCTGACTCCTGCTATGAAAGGATTAATTAAATTTGGCCATTTAACTCTTTGCTCACCAAACAAGATAGAAGGCAGCAGTTCTGGTAGAATTAGGTAATAAAAGTTATTTGAGGGTGGAGTAGGGATTAATGGTGTATTTTAGATGTTAGTCCTAATCAAATTCTTCCCTTATTGACAGGCAGATCACATTTGCTCTCACTTGTAATTTTACTATGAATAAAATATTATAGCTGCTGGTTTACAATCTTGCAACACTTCTAAAATCATAATTTACTGTTTTTAGCTCTGACATTTTCTCTTTAAATTTTTATCACCTTTTGTTTTTGTTTTCTGAGTCATTGGAATGCTTCCAAAAGAGAGAAAAGAAAATAAAGTGAAAATAATCACATTAAGAGCATGGGGAAAAGAGAGACAATGTTCATGATTCATAACATTTGTCCTCTTCTACCTTCCTCAGGTCTATCTCTTTACCTAAGAGATTCTTAACTCCTTTTATCCCATGAAATCTTTTGGCAGTCTGGTAAAGCTTCATAGGGCTGCTTTCCCAGAATAATATTTTTAAAGTTATAAAATAAAATACTTAGAATTATAAAATTATCAAATTATATAAAATATAGTTATCAAAAATACCTTTCTGGATACCAAGTTAAGAAATCCTGGTCTAGAAAATATAAGTAGAATTCTGAGAGGTTGGGATGAAGCCATAATTTCCTCAGTGTACTCCTTCAGAGGTACAAAATATAATTCCTTCATACTTTATCAATCTGTAGGATTCTTTTCAATAAAAAATCTAATCAATGCTTTAAAAACTTTCCTTTGATTCTTTTAATTTATTCCATAGTACTCAGGCTATTGTTTACCTCATTCCCTCTAAATGATTCTCTTTACCTATAATTGAAACTGATCATATATTTCTAGAATTTTCCATAGTATTAAATACCCACCTTTTATCACATATATAGTGTCACTTATAACATTTCTGATAATGTAATGGAGCCTATTTGTCATCCATGTTGTATCTTTCTATTGTCCTGAACACTGGCTGCAATTTTTATTCTACCAAGGTCATGGTGTTCCAAGAGCCACATCCATCACATAAGGAATGTTAAAGTTAAAAAAATGAGGGGTTTGTGTCAGGGAGCAATTATAAGATTGTCAAAAGCATTATTCACTTTCTCAAATGCTATCTAGCCTATCCTCTTCCTTCTATTTATTTTTGCAACTATACATTTCTGAGGTCCATCTGTTGTGTTTATCCAAAAGAGATGTACTATAAAACAACTCAGTGAGTTGGCTGTTTAATAATTTATTATATGCAAAATATTCATGTTTCTTCCTCTTTGTTTTTTCATTATGTACTGTTACACCAACATCATTTGAGTCATGATAGATCTCATTCATGAGACACTTTTTGTTTCTAGCCTCTCTGCCCAAAGTTATTGTCTACAAAGTCACTTCTCACAGGGGATCTTTAGAAAAGTATAAGAAAAGATTGGAAGAGAATTTTTAGGTTGCTTCTTTTTACCCTACTAGATCAAGTGCTTTTCTTTTAAAGGTAATCGTCAAACAATAAGTATAGCAAGATCAAGAGCTTTCAATTTGTTTCAGCAATTTGTATAACTGTGAATATCTTATACTTTGTGAAAATTAATGTTTCCTTTTCATACTTCCATCAATGTAATTTCTCTTTCATGATATCTCACTCTTGCTATCAGTCATGCTCACCATCCATATTTCTCTGTCTCTGCTTCCCTACCTTCCTCTTGGTCTGTTTGTCCCTTTCCCTCCTCTGCCCTGTGCCCTATGCATGATGTATATGCCATCATGGAAAAGTTTTTGAGGAAGATATGGTCTTGAATAGCTTTAATCTTTCAGTTCACATACTCTTATGCTGTTTTCTTTATCCTTAAATCTTGAAAATGAATGCTACAAACTTTGCAAACTATATGTTACTTCTGCAGTTGCTGATAAGTGTATGGAGCAGTCAACACTTGGTGTTGATTTGCCATTCTGTCTCCCAGATCCAGATTATTGGCTTCTTAATGCACTAGTGCCCTTGACTTGTTGGTTGCATTTCTTGGTAGATTTTCTTTAAGCTCCTGACTTTGAATCTGGGCCATATCACATACCACACTGATTTCTGAAGCACCTTGAGTCTTGTAAGATACAGAAAGGCAAATGGAGCAAAGCAAAACTTCCTTTTATTGTCCATTCTCAAACCTTTTCTTTTTTTTTTTAGATGAGGTGTTATCCATGTAGGCCTATGGGTGATGATATCTTATGGACTACTTTTTGGAGGGGAAATGTCATTTGTGACATTTTCCATTATTTCTGAATCTTACTTTTGAACATATCTGCTCTGAACATTATTAAAGTTATGGTCCTTCTAAGACTAATTTATTTTTATGTATCAAGTCCCAGACATTCTTTGTAACTTTGTTGTCATAATGTCTTTAATTCTTTTTCACATGGTAATTAGTGCCTAGAGACCAAAAATGATGTTTCTGCTGTGAAAATAAATGACCATAAAAATGCTGACAGATATGTTGTATCTTCAATCTATTTGGTGCCTTACATCCAGGTTCACCTCTTGAGTGGTCTTAAAATATTTTAGCTAAGCTAGCTTTCACAACTAGCTTTCTTTAAACTTCCTTTGTTTTCCTTTTTGCATTTTTTATAGTTCTGTGAAGTGACACAACTTATAATACTCCTTTTTCCTCCCATATAATACTTTTATTTTTACTTTTTAAACCCTTACATTTCATTCTAGAATCAATACTGTGTATTGGTTCCAAGGCAGAAGAGCAGTAAGGGCTAAGCAATGGGGGTTAAGTGACTTGCCCAGGATCACATGGCTTGGCAGTGTCTGAGACTATATTTGAACCCAGGATTTGCCATCTCTAGACCTTGCTCTCAATCCACTGAGCCACCCAGATGCTGCCCCATTATAATATTTTTAAAAATAATATTGTTAGAAAGCAGTGTTACCCTGTCTCTCTGTGGCAAGGAAATTAAGTTTTTGTTTTTATTTTGCAGAGAGACTTCCTATAATTTCTTGAATTCCTCACTGTGATAACTATTTTACCTCAGAAATGCCTTTAAGAAATGATGATCAAGTTCTGTGTCTTTATTTTTGCCCATTTCTTTTTTTTAAATTGTCAGCTTAAAAAATATAGATCAAGTAGGAGTTGCTACTACATGTATTGATGTCTTCTCATCATTTCTTTGTTTTTCTAGTTAATATAGATTTTTGCCTTTGCTATAATTTGATTGTATGTAGGCAGCCATTTCCACAATTATTCCACCATAACCAGTCATTCCTATCAGTTCATAGATAGCTAATTTTGTTTGCTTTTTGGTACTATTATTTAGGGTTTGCTATATCTAGTGCCATGTGACTCTTTTCTTGAAGAATATATTTCTTATATAAAGATGTAAATCTTCTGAAGAGTTTACACTTGAATTTTGCTAAATAAATATGCAATGAATACCAACTAAATGATGTGAGGCATCATTTTATGTACTAGGCATAGAAAGATGAAAAATGAAAATACCCTTATTTTCTCTAGAAGTCTATCCAACTTCTTTTATCCTTTCTCACTCTCTTATATCTAATCTGCCCATAACTATTCACTCCAACCCTGCTTTCTATAGATTTTTTGAAATCTCTTCCTTCCTTAGAAAATTCTCAGTACTGTCCCTTTTTAAAAGTCTTCTGCACTTGGAGCCTCTCCTTCCTTTCTTATTTTACCTAAAATTGTTCCCTCCAAAGTTATTGGCATATCTCAATTAATCATTCTAATGGTCTTTCTCAATCCTCCATATGACCTGTGTACATATGCATGTCACAGAGGTGAAATTATCTTAGCGATTTTTTTATTGAAAGCATCCAATTAAATGTCATGACAATTGTATAATAAGTTTTTAGCCATTATTTCTTTGTGTATATATCTCTGCCATAGAGTATTAAAAAAATTAAAGGTGAATTGTCCCTAATTTCAAGTCAGCAAAATTTTTTTATAAAAATCTACTCCTATTTCTTTTTGTGGCTTGGCTTAATGAATTGTTTCATGCCTTAATTTCCTCTTCATTTCTGGATATTTTAGTTTTGTTTTTGCATGAAAAAAAAAACAGCAAGAAGGCCAGTTTGGTAGTATGATATAGGAAATAAAGCAATAAAGAGTAAGATAGGTCAGTTAGATTGGGGACACAATGTAAAGGGCTTTAGAGTCTAAAGGAATGATGTTTATATTTGATTCTGAAGTCAATAGTGAGCCATTGGAGCTATTTCAGTAGTTCAGGGGAGATGGTGGCATGGTTACACCTGTGTACTTGGAAAATTACTTTGACAGGTGTTTAGATAACTGGGGTGCAAAGAGACATAAAGCAATGAGGCCAATTAGGAAGCCACTGTAATTATCTAAGTGAGAGGTGATGAGGGTCTCAACTAAAGTCATAGCTGTGTGATTGTAGAGGAGATCGATGGAAGAGATATTGTAAAGGGATAAATGGAAAGCTTTGGCACTGGTTTATTTATGTGTTGTGGAAGGAAGTGAAATATCAGATGTAAATAAGTTCCGAGAATCAGGATGACAAGAATGATGATTCTTTCAATGGAAACAAGAAAATTTTGAAGAAGATTCAGTTCTGGGCAGGAGGTGTGGAGGGGCCAGACAGATGAGTCAATGGATAGACTGCTTGGCCTGCAGACGGAAAGACCAGAGTTCAAATGTGGCATCAAAAATGTACTCACTGTCTGACTTAATAAATGTTTATTGATTAATGATTGATTGAATGAATGAGATAATAATTCTTGCAGTCTAGTGTTTTATCCATTTTAGAATTTAATAAATATTTGTTGAATTGAATTGTTATCTCTAAGTGAATAATGAAACCATCTTTTATTTCTTATCCAAGGAAAACCTGTGTCTCTTATTTCTGTGTAGCTGAAACTTCTTTATGTCTTCTGCTTGCTTATATTTGTAGAATGAATGTCATTATGGAGCTATTTCTTTTCCTCCACTTATGTATCAGTTAAATGGTTATAGATAGTTTCATGGAGTGGGTAAAAAAGGGATTCTGTGATGAGGTTTCTCATGTTTCCATTCATATGCTTTAAATTATTCTATTTTTCAAAAAGGATAAGGAATTTGAAAGAGTGATTAAGAATGAATATATAAGTTAATATAATACCTGGAGTGAAGTGAGATTGACAGCTTTTGAAAAAAAGTACTTCAGACAGTCTCCTCACACACAGTGAGCTACTTGTACTTCTCACTATAGCAATTAGAAAAGCTTGTAGCATTAACAAGAACAGCTTCCTAAACCAGGACAAAGGCAGATAATACAAACACAATGGATCCTTTTCATTCATCTATGAATAGAAAGTCAAGGAACCCTGGGAGTATGAAAAGCTTAAATAGTATGAGCAAAAGCTAAAGCAGATATCAGAAATGGCCATATGAATTAAGTCAAATTTATCATTAATAAATGATTACATTTCAAATTATAAAAAATAAATTATGACTCTAAATACATCGCTCCCCTCCAGTACCACTTCATTTAAGTATAAGTGCTCTTTTCCTAGAAAATAAACTTGAAGGCTGATAATATTTCACACACACACACACACACACACACACACACACACACACACACACACATATCCAGCACTAAGCCTAGCTTATTACAAAAATGCAGTTCCTTAATGATTATGAGGAAAGGATTAAAGTGAATAGTCTTAACCTCTAAATAATAGGTATGATTATCTGCTCTAAAATGTGTGGAATATTTGTTGTAGGGAATAAGAAAGTAAAAAAAAAGGATTGAACATTTTTGTGAGAATGTTG
This sequence comes from Gracilinanus agilis, assembly GCF_016433145.1. Classification (NCBI taxonomy): domain Eukaryota; kingdom Metazoa; phylum Chordata; class Mammalia; order Didelphimorphia; family Didelphidae; genus Gracilinanus; species Gracilinanus agilis. The sequence goes on along the minus strand of NC_058133.1, from coordinate 426,351,335 downwards.
CAAGAAATAAAGAAATGAAAATTAATGTAAACTGTATTATAATTGAGTAAGGATAAAATTGACTAATAGGTAAAAGTTTAAAAGTGATTATTGTGTTCTGTCACTGAGGAGTCACGGAAAAAATATTTCACCATGGAAATGAATTATATAGCTAGTATTATCAGTATTTTTTTGAAATATGTAAATGTTGGAATTGAAAACTTGGCCAATAAATTTATAGGTGAACCACTCCTTGACTAAAGGGGTTTCTAATAACATACTAACAAACTTCAAATTATATTATGAAGCAGCAGTCATCAAATTTATTTGGCATTGGTTTAAAATTAGGGAAGTGGATCAGTAGAATAGACTATATAAGTAGGAAGAAGAAACAATGAAATTTGTTACTCTGACTTAGAACTTAATATACTATGAAGCATAGATTACTTGGGGGAACTAGTTCTTATTTAATAGAAAATTCTGGAAAAAATGGAAAAGTTTTATAGAAGTTAGATTTTGAGAATTACTTTATGCCTATAAGTTTAAAATGGATGCATAATCCATTTTATTAAACATCATACTATAAAAACTTTAAATTCATTAAAGTCTGAATCTTTTCATAGCTATCATAAGGGGGAGAATTTTGGGCCAAATCAAGGATATAGAGAGTCGCATTACTATAAATAATTTAAGTACAAGAAATATAGAAGATTTTGCACATATAAAATAATGTTGCTAGGATAAGAAGGGAAGCTACCAGGTGGGAAAGAATACTTCCTTTACCTGTCTCTGATGAGGAATATCCAAGATAACTATGGGACCAATTTCAATATAGAAAGATAATCAAGAGTTTTCCCTAGTGGATAAATGATCAAAGAATCTGAATAAATTTTTCCCAAAAAGTGAATTATTAACATGTGAAATGTTCTAAAATATCAATAATAAAGCAAAAGCAAATAAAAACAATCTTGAGATTTCCTCTCACAATGGAAAATTATGATTAATTATAGTTATAGAAAGGCAGAAATCTTAGTACACAATTGTTAAAACTAATGTGGATTAGCATAAGCATCCTAAGAAAAAATTTAGAATTATGCAAAAAGGACTAAAAACATCCATATCCTCTGATCTAAAGATCCCTACTGTTTAGCATATGCTTTCAAGGAGGTCACATAGAGAAAAAATGTCCTATCTACATCAAAAGTAGTCATAGCAGCATTTTATAATAGCATAGAATTAGGAGGAAAAGAGAGGTGCATACTGATTACTCTTTACCAAAAAAATATGTGGTACATATGTTTAAGGGAATATTATTCTACTATAAGAAAAAAATCAGAGAAATGAGGATAGTTTGTATGAAGCAATATAGAATGAAGAAAGCATAGTCAGGGAAACAATATATACTATAATTACAAATATCCATATTTAAAGGAGAATAAGAAGAAACCAAAAATCATATATACATAAAATTATCAAGTTTCTTTCTAGAAGATGACTTGACAAAACTCATATTCCTCTCTTCTTTGCAGAAGTAGGTTATTTGTGTACAGAATAACACATCTACCATCAAACACTATTTGGCGATACACTGTCTGCTTTCACTCAACTGCCTTCCCCCTTCCCATTTATCTTTTATTTCTTTTTACTAGAGAAGTCTTTCTTATGAGGGAGGGAGGAAATGCTTGTTTTTAAAAGATTGACAGTGGTGTAAAGTAAAATTTACCTAAAAATGTAAACAAAAGGAAAGGCAATAGGGTTTGGGGGATTTTTCTCAAGGAGAGGATTGGTTTCCCTTGCTGCAGTTTTCTAGCAAGCCATGAATTTATTTACAAAGGAAGGATACAAAATTACCAAATAATAAAAATAGCTTTATCTATATGTTGTAAAGAATATAGAAATTGTCCCTTAAACATAGACTGCATTGTTGTAATTACAATTTAATTGTCTTTAATACAGCACACAGGTTAAATCCTTTTATCAGTGTTTCTAGATCAATTAGGAGGATAGCTATCTCTCAGTGAAGGCTTAGCATGGTTCCCCCTGGCCAATTGTACTTTATGTTAAGGGCTCATTAAGGAAAATTTGTTTTAATACTGAGATAAAGGCACTCTCATTTTGGGGAAGAGACTATTCTTATCCTGGTGAGTAGAGGCCATGTCCTTGAAGTGGACCCCACAATTCCAAAGATCTCAAGTTGGGCAAGAAAATAACAGACAGGTTATGGAGCAAGATATCATCTTCCTTATCTCTGAAGTATGACACAGTAGGAGGGCCATTGAGGACTGAAGGGGATTCTCTCTCAAAGGAATCTTTTGGAGTTGGTGATCTTGTGGTAGATGGAGTAGATGGTGCTCGGAGAAGGGTCTCTCTTGTGGGAATGATGGATATCCATAAAGTGCAGGAACTGGGAACCAGCAGATATATTGTTTACCATCCAACCCATCAGTTTTCTGATCAAAGTATTTAAATAGTGTCAGTGTCTGTTAAATTTCAGTGCTATGGTCTTCCTGTCCTGTCCTGTCCTGTTTATGGCTATGACTATCCTCTATAGTTCCTTTCCTAATACCGGAATGAAAGGAGATTGGCTCTATGAAAATCAGACTACAAACCTAATCAAATATTTAATAGTTTCTACCTCCCTTTTTGTTTTATTTTTTTGGTTTCCTTTTATAGGTATCTTTGTCTCAAGGGGAACCCTAGATATATTTCCAAAGCCTGATGCAGGTCATCTCTTAGCCTTGTGATGTGGCTCTAATAGAAAGAGATTAAGATATTTAGAAGAGTTGGTTTATTAAATGGCGGCACAGTCAAAAAATAAATTTTGCAGGTCTCATTTTTTTAAGAACTCATCAGAAAGATGATATAAAGGAAGTCCTGCCTAAAAGATAAGAAATGAATTAGACTACCTCTTAAAATCCTTTCTCATACTGGAATTTCCTAATAAATACAACATGCTTACCCTTTTTAAAACAAAAGAAGATACTATAACAGAGTAATTGGCACAATTCCCACAGTAATTCCTATGCTATTACCTTTAATCTTTTATTCTTTAGTTTATGAATAGGTACAAGGTTTTTCTATTGTTTGTATCTGTGCCTGTGGGCTAGTGCCTAGATGAATGGGTGCATAATAGCAGGAAGTAACAGAAAATAAATGCAAATGAAAGTAATGTTCTTGTAGGGAAAATTACCTAGGAAATCTTGTAGACTTACAATTTAAGGCTGAATTCAATGTTACAATGATCTATGATTCCAAGATGGTATCTAATGAGTAATGGTAATCTAGAGTAAATTTGTTGGGACTTTAAAAAATATAGAAATTCTGAAATCATATGTGCATACAGAGTATAAAGGTGAAGGAATCAGGGAGCCCTGTAACTTTCGTGAGCTTCAAACTGACATTAGGTTTATGAATATGAATTAGTCACTGAATGAAGATTGTCCTTATGGTACTGTGGCAAGAGAGCTAGATTTGGACTGAGTGAGAAGCTGGGTTAAAATCCCAGTCCTGATGCTTACTATCAATATGAATTTGGGCAAATCATTTTAACTTTCTTGTGTCTCAGTTTCTTCTTCTGTAAAACAGTCTCTAAATATAAGATCTAATTATTTAAAATACTCTCTGAGTCTTTTGTCCCATCAGTAAAACTAGTATGATAATACTTGTAAAACTTTAACTAGGGTAGGACAATGATTGTTTTGGCCCATAATGCCAAAATTTAAGTGACTCTGACAATCTTTATATCCTCCCAGCAATATAGAAACAACTGATCTTAGCACAAAGCAACAATAATTAGTTACATTATAAAGCTACCAGATGTTCACTTTGCTTCTTCCCCCAGGTATTGTTATTATTGTTGTTCAGTCAGTTTTTTTATTTGTGTTCAACTCCTTGTGACCCTAATTGGAGTTTTCTTGGCAATGATAGTGGGAATGGTTTGCCATTTTCTTTTCCCACTCTTTTTACAGATAAGGAAACTGAGGTAAACAGATTTAAGTGATTTTCTAGATTCACACCACTAGTGAGTGTTTGAGGCCACATTTGAACACATGAAGATGAGTCTTCCTGACTTCAGCCCTGGTCCTCTGTCCTCTGAACCAGCTAATTTCACCAAATGGCAATATTCAATTTGAGATAATCTTTGTATTGATCTAACTTCTTCTACCATCAGCCATACAGTTTTTTAAGTTTCTGTTTCTCTCCCGAGGGCCTCATTATGTCTTCCCAACTTAATTTGTCTTAAAATGTCACTTTGAACATTTGTTTTATACAGTTTGCTGCAAGTGGAAAAATATCTGGTTATACATTTGGATTACCTACCTCACCAAGTCATTATGAGGGGAGGTGCGGTACTTTGGAAACTATCATAAAATGTAGCTTTTATTATTAACAGATGTTTAAACTAACGAGTTTGAATAGAAAATGAAATTCTTGACCTAGAAAAAGAAGTACTATTAATAATCATTACCCATTAATAAGAAAGTTGACCAAACACCACTTGTATGAAGGGGCCAGAGAAAGTAAGGCAGGACATATGTAAGAATGTAACTCTAGAAACTCTCAGTCATTCATTAGTATTTAAATCATTATCTCTTCAAACATTATAATAGTGAAATCATCATGGCTTTTGGAGCAAATAATATATCTCACTACAGGGTAAGCAGAAAGTAATTAGTTTTGCAACTGTGAAAATCTTTGTGAAGACCATGGTGGGGAGGGAGAGGAGACAGAGACAGAAAGAAAGAGAGGAGAGAGAGACAGAGAAACACACAGAAAGACAGAGACAGAGACAGAAAAACAGAGACAGAAGGAAAGAGAGAGAAAGAGGAGAGAAAGAGAGACAGAGAGACAGAGAAACAGATACAGAAAGAAAGAGGCAGAGAGAGGGGAGAGACAGAGACACAGACAGATAGACAGAGAGAGGAGAGACAGAGACAGAAACAGAGATAGAAAGAGAGAGAGAGAGAGGAGACAGAGAAAGAGAGAGAGAGAGAGAGAGAGAGAGAGAGAGAGAGAGAGAGAGAGAGAGAG
>NC_058133.1:426335168-426344184 GCF_016433145.1 Gracilinanus agilis | reverse complement strand
AGAGAGAGAGAGAGAGAGAGAGAGAGAGAGAGAGAGAGTTTAATTGCAATTTCTAACTTGTTCTAACCACATACTCATTTGTAGAAATTGAAGTGCTCAGCCTGTGTAAGTTTGAACATGAAAAATTCACTGAGGCTTTTTTTTTTGAGGATCAAAGGGAAGCTTTATTATCACAAAAGGGTCTATCTCCAGGGAGTGTCATGCCCTTACAGGCAGGTTTTGAAAAGCTTTTATTGGGGTGTCTGTATCCCCAGACTCAGGTAAATGTGTCAGAGGTTTCTGGAAAAGTAAAAAAAAAAAAAAACAGGATGTGTTGCTATCAGCCCCTTCCACATGCTCCAGGCACAGTCTAAAATGCTGGTAGGTGCCTCAACACCTAGAAAAACAGGATGTAGGTGACCCCTTTTAGGTGTTCAGAGCACTGCCTGTGATGCTGCCAGCAATGAAGGGAAGAATCATATCACAATCAGGGTACAGATATATAGATGTAGATATTAAACTATACAATAATATGTTTACAAATCCATTCTTTCTTTAACAGCAAAAGAATCTATTAAACCAGCTCAACTTTCCTCTGGAGCTTCCCTTTATAGTTACCCAATTTAAAATAATTGCCTTCAAGTGTTCCTATCAAGAGTCATGAAAAATGGCAGGGACATCATCTAAACCCTCAAAGAGTCCCAGCAACTTGGTGCATGTTCATACTACTCACGAGGCACTACTTTTTTAGTTCTTTCCAAATATTGACACTCTTTTCCATTGGACAAATAGTGAATCAATTTGTCTTGATTGCTAACTCTACTCTGATAATAGCTAAAGTGTAGGATGAGTTCTTTTACATGTTTTCTATGGGCAAGAGACTAGGGGATGGGGACACTAGGATAAAAAGCTGCACAATCCTTGCCATCGAGGGGTATAAGAGACTATTTCAGTTTTTTCCTTAGCATTCACAATACTTAACCCAGAGTCTGTTTTTCTGGAATGCTTTCATGGGGCCCCTTGTTCAAGCCCTCATTTACTTAGGTGGTCTCTGAGGTCCCTTACAATTCTGAGATTTTATGAATTGTAAAACACAGATAAAAAAACACTATCATTTTGGGAAACAAGATCAGCAGTGTAGCATAAATAAGATACAGCAAAATAAAGACCCAAATATGGCAGTGCTCCAGAAACCCATTGTTACTTTATTAGGTCTTATGGATAAGCAAATGAAACTATAAAGAGTTCAAGAAACTTCCTATACATACATATTTATATCTCATATGTTAATAAAATAGCTCAGACTTAGAAAATGATTTATTTCTGAATGTATCAGATTGTTTAGCTAAGTTACCACTCTCTACAAAGTTACTATTTATTGTCTGATCAATTTTAGGACATTTTGTTAATTCTCTTAGCACTTAGCACTGAGCTTGGCACAAAATATACATGTAATAAATGTTTATTGACTAACTTTTTCCTCTTAATATGTTCAAATGAAACACCAAAATTGCTTAAATGCTTGTATGTAGTAATTAATGTGTTTAATACAATGCATATTATATTTAGTTTTGTAGTATTGAAAAGAAGCTTTCTGTAGTGGAGAAAGTGCTGGATTTGGAGATAGAGGGCTTGAGTTCAAATCTCAGATGTGCTCATTTCTATGTGTACTATCTTAAGAATGTCAGTTAATTTCTCTAGGCTTCATTTTACTCTTCTGAAAAAAGACTAGGATGGTATTTGAGTTTTGAGTTCCCCATTTCCTCTAAATCTAGTTCAGTAATAAATTAAATTTTAGAAAATGAGTAAGAAGAGTGTGAAAGTGATCGTTTGGACAAACCACCCAGTTCATCAACTAGGTTATAAGAAACTCTCTAAGTACCTAAGGGCAATTTTCTTAATTGCTCAGAAGCATTCAGATGTTAAGATGATTTTTGAATTCATTTTTAGGATCTGAAGTAGCTGGATATGTACTATTGAATATGACTAAAAGCCAACAGGATCTATAACTTGTAAGAGGTCCTGAGATAGAAATCTTAAATTGGAAAGCCGTGGACTTTCTCACAATCTTGCCATCCTTTGAAATGAAAGAATTGCAGGATCCTAAAACAGTCCAATCTGAGTGAAAGTGATTCCATTCTGAATGTACTTTCTATGCCTACAGCTTTTGTTAAACCTTTTGTAAAGGACTCAGGCTTTTCTCCCCCATTTATTAGAGTTTATAGATTTTGTTTCAGTGTTTCATGTTTTAATTTAAATGGCCTGTTGGCTAAGTAATTCAAAGTTGTAGACTGTGAGAGAGAATTAAAAAGAAGGCCAGATTCCTAAAAGCAACAGATTTGCAGAATGAATAAAGCAAAAAAAGAAAAATCTGTCACAATGTTCCTGAACTATTGTTGATTTGTGCCTTAGAAAGATCATAAAAATAATTTGGGGGACATATGTGATTATTGATTAATGAGCATGAAAACTATCAAAAATATGGCTTAAGGGTACATTGGAATTCCAAACTACAAAGATGCTCCACAAGGCCATTCCTAACATGTTGTGTGTGGTTCTTCTCTCAAGGATTTATCAAAAGAAATATTTTCTAAGAGTCACTCAGGATAAAAAAGAGCATAGGGAATATACATAGTGATGAAAGAATTGATCTACTGAATCAATTAAACAAAATATTTTAAAATGCCTAATAATTGTTGAATGCCTTTATTCACAACATGATGAGCACGGAAATATGTATTGTATAATAACACATGCATGACTCATGTATTATTAGCTGCCATCTTTTAAATACTTAATATATGGTATTAAGTAGTAGAGATATAAAGACAAAAATGAAAATAACTCTTGGCCTTGAGGAGCTTACAGTCTGCTGGTACCATCATACCTATGTTCACATATTTTCTCCATAGTGATTTGATTTCACCTAGCATATGAATATGGTGTCACTAAAGCATTGTTGTGGTCCTAAAAATTTAGGGAGTTTTGGCTTAGTTTTGTTTCTTAGTGCATTAAGTCCTTCCTCCCTGCTGCCATCTTGGGATTTATTTTCACTCCTTATTTACTCCCCTATTTCTTTAGCTCAGTGCTTACTTGGGCACTCCGACCACTTCTTTGCTCAATCCATGACAAATCTGAGGTGACAGAAATGGCAAGAAGTGGCAAGAGTTGGCTCTGGTTTACTGTATCCTTTATCCCTTAAGCACTTAGCTGATGGCACAGCACATAGTAAGTAATACATAAATGTCAGTTATTAATATTAACAGTTGATAAAATAATTGACTCCATTCTTCATGTTACTTCTTTTCTACTTCTTTACCATGGAATTTTCTTCCTCCTCTCCTCACCTAGTTTCTGTCTTACTGAAGCCCTTTCCTAAGTTCCCACTTTTGTAAGGGAAGCTTTACTGTCAAAGCTTGGAAGATGGCAGAGAAGAAGTCTTCATTTCCATCCATGTGAGGCTACATGTGTTGTTGTTTTTTTGTATTAGGAATCTTGAACAATTAATATATTTTCCTAGAGAACTATTTATTATATGTGGTCTTCAAATGGTTCCTTTAGAGTGAAGACTCTTTTGTATGGTCTTGCAGTCAATCAGTCAGCAAGTATTTGTTTAGCAACTACTATGTGCTAATCACTATGCTAGATTCTAAGGACAAAAAGAAAAAATAACATAATCTTGGCCCTTAAGGAGCTTACATTCTATCACAAGGACCATATCCCATTAATTTGACAAGTATTTCTTGTGCCTCATATTTAAGGCACTGTCGGCTGCTTTTGAAGATATAAAGAAGAATAAGACAATCATGCCATTCTTTACGTCCTCCATGAATTTTTTTTCTAATGTAAGTGATATGTATCTTTTTTACAACCTGATGAACATGGAAATATGTTTTGTATGTTAACACATGTAATATAAAGTGAAGTGAGCATAAGAAGAATATTGTACACAAAAACAGCAATAATGTATGATGATAAACCAGGAATGACTTATCTATTATCAGCAAGGCCAGGATCCAGGACAGCTCTAAGGGACTCATGATGGAAAAGGATATCCACTACCATACAAGGAGCAGATGGATTAAAAATGCAGATTGAAAAATAACATTCTTTACTTTATTTCCTCCATAACATTTTCTCTAGTGGCAAGGAATATGTGTCCTTTATCAACATGATGAACAGGGAAATATGCATAATGTGATTATATATGTAAAACCTTTATCATATTAGTTGCCTTCTTGGGGAAGACCATAGTCTTTCCAGGTTTTTTTACCATCTTGTTTCTGGTATTTTTTCTGTTCCCCCCAATATGACATTCTAACTCTTTATTCTGAATCTTTTTGCTCCCCATACCTTTACTTCATTATCTCCTCTGCATTCTGGTTTCTCTGTCTTCCTTCAAGATTTAGCTCAAATGTTACCTTTGTAATTGGCCTTTTCTGACATCCAAGTCTCACTGCAATTACAGGTAACTTCTTGTCGAAATTTCCTCCCATTTATATTCTATGTGTGTTGTATACACATAGCTGTATGCATGTTGTCTCCCTCTTTGGAGTATGATCTCCTTGAGGGCAGGTGCTTTGTTTTTCTTTTTTCTTATTTTTTTAAACCCTTAACTTCTGTGTATTGGTTCATAGGTGGAAGAGTGGTAAAGGTAGGCAATGGGGGTCAAGTGACTTGCCCAGGGTCACACAGCTGGGAAGTGTCTGAGGTCGGATTTGAACCTAGGACCTCCTGTCTCTAGGCCTGACTCTCAATCCACTGAGCTACCCAGCTGCCCCCAGGTGCTTTGTTTTTCTCATTTTTTGTATCACTAGTGTTTCATTCAGTGCATAGAATATGATAAATGTTTAATAAATGTTTTTTTCCTGACTTGGGTATCAATTTCCTGTTAATACTCATCATCATTTTCAGCATAAAGGCTATTTGCCTTTGCATGTTTTATCTTTTGTCAGGTATCATCATCCCATCTTCCATTGATGTAATATTCTATTTCTTTTTGATCCTACTTTTTTTTTCACTATAGGTAAAACAACAACAACAATAACCTACAACCTTCTTACTGTCCTTAGTTTTTCTCACAATTCTCAAAGCATCATAAGTTTTAGGATTCCAGACACTATTTTTATAGGACATATTGTTATGCTCATTTTCTGTTATCTGATCTCATCAATGTGGATGCACAGGAAACATACAAACAACCTAGATTTTATATATTTATATATTTTTAGCCTGTTCATCCATATTGATGACTTCAGATAAGTCATATTTTTCATGCTTATTGATTTGATATTTGTGTGTCTTCAATATTATATTCTTGAGCATCTTCTGTCCCTACTAAGCTAACTTTTCCCCCATATTATTTCAGCTTATTGGATCCTATCAGTCTTTACTCCTGGCCCTGTCAGATTATGCCAAAGTTACCTGTTTTTGGTCACAAACTCAAGGATGGAGTAGTTCCTAATCATTCCCCACCAAGCATACCTATTTTCTATTATAATAATTAGTTGTTCTTCCCTATTACTGAAAATCAGATCTAAAAGAATTTTCTTTTGATTGTTCCTTCAATTTCTAAAAGATGCCATCACTAAAGCAATTCAAGAATTGCTTGGCTGTTATGCTTTTGCTCTAACTTTTAGAATACTGTGCATGGGGAAATGGTTGATTGTCTGTTTCTTAGAACAATGTAAACCAAGAATATTTGCTTAATAATATATATATGTGTGTGTGTGTGTGTGTGTGTGTTTTCATTTGAAATTTGCATGGATGAACAAAACATTTGATATATGTAATCACTACCTGACCTCTGCTTTAAAATGTGTCAGTATCATTTAAGAGGTAGCAGTGCTTAGTGGATAGATGAAGTAGAAATCAGGAATACCTGGGTTCAAGTTTTACCTCTGATACACAATGGCTGAATAATTCTAGGCAAGTCACTTAAGCTCTGTGCCTCAGGTAACTCACTAAAAACTATTAATTTGACTTGGATAAAAGTCAAATCAGGGGCTCCCTTTGGCAACAAAATCATAGGTCTATATTTTAAAAAAACCACAATTTTGTTAGAAAAGCTTCTAGAATAAAACATTTTTCTTTAGTTAACTCCTTAGAAGTACCATTTTAAAATTGTCCTCTGACTTTAGCTGTTCCTTTTCTTTCAAACTATTCACCCTGTCAAAATTTCATCACTATGGTTTCAACTTACTCCTTATTACATTATTATTTCAACTTCAAATAGAAATGGCCTTGTGACCGGAGAAAATTTGCATATTTTTAAATGCTTTTCTAAGTGGTCCATTAATGAAGGGCATGCAAAGATGTCTCTTCTTTGTAGGTGGGATATATTATGTCTTCCAGACTGGAAACTTCACTCTCCTTAAGTGTCATCATAGGTGCCCTGGCCATAGATATTCATGGGGTCAGTGCCCAGCCAGAGTTGCATTGGGGTTTTTAATTTATAAAACTATTTAGCCTATGCACAACCACAGATTGAAAACCTCTTTTTGGTTTATTGTGCTAACAAAGCGTGGAGGGAGAATTTCCCTAAAGCATTCATTGGTCTGCCTCATCCTGAGACTTTCACAGGAACTCCTCAGCTATGCCATGTTGCTGCTCAGCAGATTAATTATACATCACGGTGATAAGCCATAAAGGTTCTGGGGGGAGATGTGGCAATATATCATGTGAATGATCTGTGGATGCCAAGTAACTGGGAGACTTGCTTTGAACTATACCTTTCAATCCATCTCTCAGTTCTTTGAGGATGCATTGAGCCATGTTAATGCTAGCAACACTTCAGTGCCTCTCAAAGTATTCTTTAAGCACCTTAGCCAGTGTCTTACATGGTTCTGGAGAGTCTGATGATACCTTCTTACAGCTATAGTGCTTTTTATTTACTTATTAAGGGCAAAGTCATTCAGAGGCCAGAAGTAACTTGGATTAGAATATTATTCAGTCTGAGACTCACTAGTCTAAGCTCAATGATGGATAAAACAGATTCACCCTTTCAAAGTAAAAAAAAAAGGATTATGGTATAGGACAACTTGTCTATAGGATAGAAATTATTATTTAAATAATTTTAAAGCTATTTTGCAAAGATTCTTAATGATATGGGAAAATAAAAGATTGAGAAAAATGATAGAAAAGTTTAAATGATGATGAGATGAAAAGAATAAAAAGGGTGTATATGTAATATAGTAGAAATATTCATAGGGCTTGCTGACAAATATCTGGTAGAGAGATTTAGCAAGAATTTTATCATTAAATTTTGATTATATTTTCTAATTACACATAGATTTAATTTTTGATAATTATCTGACATTTTGTGATCCTTGTTCTCTTCCTTCCTTCCCTTCTTTTCCCCTCCCCAAGATGACAGTTAATATGATACAGGTTATACGTGTGCTTTCATGCCATACATATGCACTTGTTTGTCATGTTGTAAAAGATACATGTTGCCTAAACAAGAAAAAAAACTCACAAAGGGAATAAAATAGAAAATGTTGTGCTTCAATCTGCATTCAGACTCAATCCTTTCAGTGGTGGTAGATAGCCTTTTTCCTCATGAATTGTCTTGGATTTCTGCAATGCTTATAATACTTAGTCATTTACAGTTTGTCATTATGCATTAATGCTTTTACTGTGTACAGTGTAACCCTGGTTCGGTTCATTTCACTCTTCTCCTGGTTCTACTTACTTAATTTCATATGTCTTCTCAGATGCTTTTGTTGTTGTTTTATGATCGTCCTTTTGTCATTTCTTTGTTATCATATGCTACAATTTATTTAGCCAACCCAATTGATGGACAATTCTAGTTCTTGGCCACCACAAAAAGAGTGCAATAAGTATTTTCACACAAGTAGGATGTTTTCCCTATTTTCATCATTTTTAAGACAAAACACCCAGATTTTGAGAGGAAAGGCAAGATACAGAGCAGCACAGAAAGCATTCCCACTAAGAGAGAGAAGTTGTCCTTAGAAAACCACAATTCCCCAGTAGAGTTGGGACAGGTGGGTCCTTGAATAAAGTTGAAATGATGAATTGTTTTTTGGTTGTATTTAGGGACAGTCATGCTCTCACTCTGAAGTAGTTTCTGTGAAGACAGTGATCACTAAAGGGAGGAAGCATCCCTTCATCCCATGCTAGTGAAGTAAACATTCTCTATTCACCCTCTAAGTTTCCAGTATATTTATTAGGACAGCAGTATCAAACATGGGGTTTAGTGAGACCTGAGACAAATTAAAATATAATTATAAAATAAATAACATAAAATTCAATACAATATAAAATATAATTTATAGGAATAAGAGTCATCTCCCAATTGATAAAAGGGCAAAAGATATGGACAGTTTTTAGATAAAGAAATTAAAGCCATATATAGGTTTATGAAAAAATATCCTAAATCACCACTGATTAAGTGAATACAAATAAAAATAATTCTGTGGTATCAGTTCACACCCATTAGATTATCTAAAATGACAAATATTGGAAGGAATGTGGAAGAGTGGAGACACTGATACACTGTTGGTAGATCTGTAAACTGATCCAACCATTTTGTAGAACAATTTAGAATTATGCTCAGAGAGCCATAAAGTTGTGTGTCCCTTAGACATTTGCTATGTCTATTTCCCAAGAAAATGAGGGGGAAAGGAAAAGAATCCATATGTTCCAAAATATTTTAGTAGCTCTCTTTGTGGTGGGAAAGAACTGGAAAGGATATCCATCAAGTGGGAAATGGCAAACCAAATTGTGGTATATGATTGTGATGGAATATTATTGCACTGTAAAAAAACATAAGCAGATTAATTTTTTAAAAACATGGAAAAGACCTAAATGAGATAATTAAGAGTGAAATGAATAGAACCAAAGGACCAATCCCGAAAAATAATTTGTGGATACTCACTTACAGAGAATGAACTGAAAAATGGAAACATAAAAGATATAAAATATATATACATATTTGTTTGTCAGATAATGCCTTTTATGGTGTGGGTAGGGTAGGGAAGGAGTGAGATACCTGGAAAAATTTATATATATATAT
>NC_058133.1:426289447-426332306 GCF_016433145.1 Gracilinanus agilis | reverse complement strand
AAAATTTATATATATATATATATATAATACATATACATACATATAATACATATATAAAATTAAAATCAATTTTATATATGCATATAAATCAAAATAAGTTGCAATTAGACATAGATAATGTTAATATATGGCTTTTTTTTTTAAACCCTTGTACTTCGGTGTATTGTCTCATAGGTGGAAGATTGGTAAGGGTGGGCAATGGGGGTCAAGTGACTTGCCCAGGGTCACACAGCTGGGAAGTGGCTGAGGCCGGGTTTGAACCTAGGACCTCCTGTCTCTAGGCCTGACTCTCACTACACTGAGCTACCCAGCTGCCCCCTAATATATGGCTTTTAAAGTGAATGTTCAGCCCACACGGATCCTTATGTACGATTTAGTGGCACTCCTTTCTAAGCAATTGACATGCCTGTATTAGTTAAAATTATTCATACAAATAAATATTTTTTCCAAACCCTTAACTTCTGTGCATTGGCTCCTAGGTGGAAGAGTGGTAACGGTAGGCAATGGGGGTCAAGTGACTTGCCCAGGGTCACACAGCTGGGAAATGTCTGAGGCCGGATTTGAACCTAGGACCTCCCATCTCTAGGCCTGACTCTCAATCCACTGAGCTACCCAGCTGCCCCCACAAATAAATATTTTAAGCAAGAGCATGAGAGAATAATTAACTTTAAATAAAATTTCCAAATATTAAAATTATCCTTATGTAGGAACATATTGTGTTACCCACAAAATTTATTGACTCGTTAATAATAATAATAAATGTCTATCAAGAACCTAATCTAGTTGGCAGCACCACTTTAGTTAACTTTAGTCATAGGATATGTTTTAAAGTTTTTTTTAAAGTGTTTATTTTCATATATTTTAGAATTCTGACTTTTCATTAACTCATATTGCATTTCTCCCCAGTTAATCTGAATGAATGATGCATTCTTAAAGTATGAAATAGCAACAATATGTGTCTGGTTTAAATTTTGAATATAAAGACTCACTAATGTTATTAGTGTCATAGAATTTTAAGCTAAAAGAAAACTTAAAAGTAATTTATTCTGACCTCTTTGTTTTATAAAACTTGTGGAATGATTAAAAGAAAAAAACATTTATTAAGCACTTAGTATATAGCAAACTCATTAGAGATACAAATGGAAAAAAAAAAGATAGTTTTTGTTTTCAAAAAGCTTGCTTTATTTGGGAAAAACAATATACAAAATAAAATTCAGCTGCAAAATCTACAGAAAAGTCCAAAGTCCTAAAGGTACAATTGTGGGAACAGATAAGACCCAGAGGAATTAAGCCAGTAGGTCAAATGACAGTGTCATAGTACATCTACATGACACATAGAAGTAAGACGAATGATAAAGTCTGAGTGTTCTCCATCTTACTAAAAGGGAGAAAGCTAATGATTCTTATGTCTACTAAGTAGTTGTACCAGTCAAGAATTTAGGCTGAGTTCTGGGAGTCCTGGACAGGAAGTAAGGAAGGAAAGCAAAGGATTAACAAAATCCTGGATAGTGGCAGGTCTTCCCACTTCTTTGATGTCCTGGGAGGATATTGCTAAACCATAGTGTTGTTTTTTTTTAATATATTTATCAACATGTTCATGAAGACTATAGTGGGCTCCTTTGATGAACTGATTTATGAAAATAAAAAAATATTTTTGAAAGATTGCATCTACTGTGTCTACAAAGCTTTGTTTTTGCAAAAACCCATTAAGATTTTACTAATTAGAATGGTAGTCGGGATTTGAATCCAGGTCTTATTCCTCTAAATCCAGGTTTTTTTCATTACATTTCTCAGTGATTGTCTCCTCTTTGCCCTTTCAAGAAAACATCAGAGCTTGTTCTTTATAGTGACACAGTTGTATTTTCCCTGCTGATTTGGTGTGCTTGTTGCATAGGAAACCAGATTTCCTCTGTGGGGTACCTGAAGCATCTATTGTTCTCCTTCAGTATTTCCTTTATCATGCTGTGGATTTGTTTAATTTAAGGTGAATACAACTTGTCTGCTAGCCAAAGAAAAGGTGTGTGACTGAAAAGGTTAACTAGGGAATTTCAAAGCCTGCAATCTCTTTCTTGTGGCAGCCCAAGCTTCAGAACTCATGAATTTGGTTGTCTCAAGATCATCCCTTTTAATGGGATAGAGAAAATATCAAGTAATGAGACCAAAGCTGATGCTTTTAAAACCAGCTAAGAAAAAATACCATAATAGTGTCACTTTGAGCTGAAATAAAAAAAAAAAACCAACCTCTGCTTTCCAAACCCCTTTATCTTCCTTCATTTTTTGTTTCCTTTTTTTAGTGGTTCTCACTATTAGGACTGAAATAATTTTAGATTTTCCACAATATTAATTATATAATTATTAACAATTTCCTACTTCTACATGATAACATTATAATAAGAGCTTTATATATGGAGATTTTTACTTTACTTTCTCAATGTAAAACTGACCCATTGAATAATAAAGATTCCACAAAATTCTACCAAATAAATAAATAAATGAAGCCAGCTAGTGTTTGAAGCAAACTACACACAATACTTTCTGAAGTGAAGAATTAATGAAATATTAATGAAGGTATAGTTCTCTTGTTTATGTTTATCAACATAAATTTGAAAGGATCATTGGACATGTTCATGAAGGATTTATTGGGCTCCTTTGATGAATTGAAGTATGCAAATAAAAAATTGTTTGTGAAGGTAATTGCATCCCCTAGGTCTTTACCCACCAGAATAGGAAGAAAACCATGCAGAACAATGTTAGTGCCCTTTAAGGAGAATTCATTTTCAGATCAGCGTTCTGGTAAGGTACTGAGTTAAGTCATTTCAGGCTAAGGTGCGTGGGTTACCAAAGAAAATGCCCCTCGTGTCTCAGGCCTTGCAATTTTAACAAATCCATGACGAGTTTTGATTTATTTGTATGTGGCTCTGGTCGATGCAGATGCACGTGGCTTACAGAAAAGTAATATGAAAGGCAACAGATATTTTACCTTTCCATTAAACTCATTTTTGACAGGAATTAGTTCTTCCTTTTACTATTCTGGCAGAGAATTGCCCTATAACATAAAACTGCCTTTCATAAAATACCAGTAAATTTGAAATGCCAGATGGAGACCTTCATCTTAGCAGTTTTTGAACTGTTCTTTGCCATTTCAGAGGCTCACAGCGAACATTTGTCTTGTCAGTTTATACTCTATTGTGTAAAGGTTCTGTTTTCATGTAAACCCATTTTAGTCACTTCCAAAAGAGAAAGTATTTCCCCCCAACAAATAAGAATGAAATATCCTATTTTTCAAATGAGTTCTTGGCTACAAACATTCTGTTTACATCTGATCATTGTCCTAAGGTGAATATTTTGTTTATATGAGAGAATATAAGATATACCATTAAAATGTTAAGTCCTGTCATGCAAAAGCCCTATTTTTACTTGGATTACCTGGGAACTCTCCCATACTCAGTTCATTGGAGACTCATTTTACTCTTGCTTGACTGTTAAACTGCTAGAGAACTGGTTTGGGATTCAAAGGAGCTGGTTTTAAATCCTTTCACTTGTACATCCTGTCTTAGCAGCCTCAGGCTAGTCACTTTTTCCTCTTTGGAGCTCCCTATACTCACTTGTAAAATTAAGTATATGGGCAATATGAGAGCAAGCGTCCCTTTTAGATTAAAATTAATAATTTTCTGATCATTTTAGCTTCTTATCCCAGCTGGCTCTGATTTCATATTGGGAAGGGAGCAAATATTTATTAAGAATTGGCCAGGCACTATACTGAGGGTTTTATTAATATGATCTCATTTGAGATATTTTATGTATCAACTCTATTGAACATGTTATATTGTGCATTATTTATATTTTCTTTGGTTTATCTCTATAGTAAACTTTCAGATCTACTAAGCGGCCTTTACAATCCTTGAGAGCCAATTTGTGGAAATGGGACCATGTAGTCTGGCCCAGTACAAAAAGCAATGGATTTGGAGTTAGAGAACCTCACTATATGACCTTTGACAAATAACCTCTCTAGAGGTTTATGGATTTTTTGAATAAATTTTTTAAATAAAATTCTTGGGATGGACAAAATAGGTTTTAAGATCTCTTCCAAGTCTATGATCCTATGTCATAACTAAATATAGTATCTCCCTCAATGCCTCGTAACATGTTCTGCACCCCAAAAACATTTATGAAATTGTTGAATTAATTTATTTTTTAATTTATTGAATGAGTAGATATGCCTGAAAATTTAGCAAATAAAGGGAAGAAGGGTGAGATCTTCAGGATTTCTGCAATGTAGGAAAGCTAGGTATCTGAAAGAATAATGCTACTAATCATTAGCCTACAAATGCCATTTCTGTTGAAAATTATGCTAAAGCTCTAACAGGACCTTGAAGAGGAATAGCATAGCCCAGGAGAGTGTTGTTTTTTGCCCTTTTGACTAGTAGCTGCTATTGTTGTACTGATTTTCTATTTGCAATTACCTTTAAAACATATTTTCCCCCCTGAGATGTTGATCATTGTTCTTAGGCCAACTGCAGGTTACTGTGATTGAAGGAAAAAGCAGGAACCCTGTAATCTCCAACAGTGCTTCTTTCTCAGAGAAGCACAGCAGCCTTCCTCCAGAATCGACATTCAGCAGTGTTTGCATTACCCTCCTCTCTGAGCCCATTTAGTGACTTGTTAGCACAAGCATTCAAATTTGATTGCCAGGGGGAAATTAATGCCCTAGTAAGGGGGTTGGTTCACTACAGGAAACACTTGATGAATGTGAACAGTTGGATTCTACTGTTTTAAAAGATTCCCTGAGATAGTTTCAGGCCTAGAATTATCCTTCTAGTTCGGACTGAGGATTTTCTTGTTATTGCTGTTTTGTGTTCTTTGAAATATCTTATCTGAAATGGATTCTTCTTATGCCTCTGTATCATGCTGGCTGCCATACTGATGCTTAGGGCACATAGAATTTTATTAATTGTTTTATAGTAACCTGCTGGAAGAATATTTCCTCAGTGTCTTTAGGCAAATGTTTCATTTATCCTCTTATTGGAAGATTTTGGTTAGAGCTGGTTTTATACAATAAGAATAACTCATATTTATATAATGCTTTAAGATTTATAGAATACTTCTTTAAGGTAGCCACTGTTGGGTGCCACAATAAAAAATATTATTGTAGGTCAACATTTCATCATTCATAAATAGAGGACTAGGTTGTGTGAAGAATTCCAGTAGAACATAAACTCCTTGAAAGGAAGGACTTTTATTTTCTATCACTGTATCCAAGGAGCTTTGCACAGTTCCTGACACAGAGAAGATACTTAATAAATGCTTGCTGGAAATATAATTGCTTTATCTAATTTTGGGAAGAGAGTCATCCTTTTGATAAACCGCAACGTGGTTTCTGTTGTAATCTATCACTTATTTCCCCCACATATCTGTGATCATATTTGTTAGGAAGTTAGGGAACGGGCATAAAAGTCCAAATTTATTTAACACGGAGAAATTATGTAGGTCATGAGGAGCACAAAACTTTTAAAGAAAGAGAAGATGACAAAATAGCCACTGGCATGATGACATTTGGTCTTTTGACATGTCACTGATTTCAGTGATAAAAATATGACTGGGAAGTTGTGCCTACTGGGCATGAATAGGCTTAGAGAAAATGATTGATGTATGTGGCGGGAAGAGGTTAGAAGCAAAGCCAGAGGAGAGCAGACCATTGGACAGAGATGAGGTTGTCCTCATCTCTGGGGGCATTTAATCCAAGGTGGTGTTCTTAAAGAAGTTGGAATTTATAGCCCTGAACTGTGTTCCTTCAAACGCCTAGATTTTGTGGGGCTTGCCTATAAACAACAGAGAGCTTTGATCGTTAGCACCTCAACCTTTTTCTTTATACTCTGGAGTTTTGACCTGCCTGCAGACCACCCAAACATGCTTTGGGCTATCTGGTCTGCAAAGGCACCACATGTGAAAGGTTCAATGTTTTTACTTTTATTCTTTTTCTTCTATGGTTATTTTTTAAAACTTTTACATTTAAGGTTAGAATCAATGCTAAAATAACTGTTCCAAGGCAGAAGAGTAATAAGGGCAAGGCAATTCGGCTGAAATGACTTGCCCAAGGTCACACATCTAGGAAATGTCAGGCCAGATTTAACCCCAGGACCTCCCATCTCTAGCCATAGCTCTCAATCCACTGAGCTATCTAGCTGCTCCCTCCTATGATTAATTTTTTAAGGAATTGTATTTAGTTATAATATCATGTTTATGTGAGGAACTACCATGGAAATGAACAGAAAAGAGAGGGAAAGAAAAGAAAATTTCTGATGGATAAGAGGATGAGCCATGAATCTAATTGGACAAATCCACATACTCTAAACACTCAGACTACCATGGCCAATGCAGCGAATCACAAAAGAAATGAAGCATGGAATAAGTAGCACTGATGTCTCGGATAACTACAAAGGGCTTGGCATAACCTCAGAATACCATATTGAGTTCATATCCATTGAAGACAAATATCTAATTGACAACACTAGGCATTTATTACTGAAGCAAATCAGGCACTTGATCCTTACAGTCACGTCACAGCTAAATGAGGTTTAATACATATTGACTATGGTTTTTTAGTTTCTTTAAGGGAAGCACAAAAATGTCCATAGAATTTTATAGATTTTCCCAGGAATTTCAATTTCGGAGGAATCTTTTCAGATTTTTTTTTCAAAATATTTTGGCCCACCCCTTTGTTTTGTTTTGTTTGTCTTTGCTACTAGAAATTCACTTTTGATTTGAATGACTATATCTTCTTATACCTTAATTTTATGATAATAGTCCAATTTGATCCTTATTCATTTTCATGGTTGTCTATTTAAAATTGATATATTGCATTTCTATAACTGTACTTGAAGTCTCAGGGGAGATATGAATTTATGACATTAGGTCTTTAGTGATGAATGAAATGGAGAGATGAACAATCTCGCCTGTCAGTATTTCCCTATTATTTAGCAGTAAATGCTGTTCTAAATGAATGTCACTGGGGTAAATCAGTGTCCATATGAGGAGGGAAAAAAAAGTTCATGCACAAAATTCAAGAATGTGAATGAAATTTATTGAAGGATAGTTGACTGAGACCCCAAGTTGGCTGAACATGGGAAATTCTGCAAATCTTCAAGTGTTTGTTTTGATGTTTCCCTATCAGCTGTCTGAAGTGATTAACAATAGTGCCAGATCAGCTCATGGGGGTACCACAAAGAAAATGCCTTCTTTGCTCTTCATTTTTATACAGGCAAGAACTGCTTCTTTGACCTGTACCTTTGTTTCACCAGTTTTCCTCATATTCTAGGTGATCTAGTATAGTGATTGGTGGGGATACAAGGTATCATCTATTACTATACCTCTCAGAATTACGCTTTGGGATCTTTGAGCACTGTAATTGTTTGGTGAAGGGAGGAGAAGGAAGAGAGAGAGATTTTAGTCCTCTCTATGTCTGGATTTGTAAATGTATAGGGAGGGATTAATCTCAAAAAGAGGAAAAATTCTTCTCGTGACCATGGTTAAATTCCATAAAATATGAATCAGTAAATCATTTTTCATAACCAATCTTGACAAATTAAGGAACAATAATGGTAAACTGCTAAGTTAATTCCATTTTCCTAATATTGTTTTCAGCTTCTAAGGCATGTATAGGTATAAGTAAACTAATTAACATTCATTCAAGTTGTTCTGTTTAGTACTTCCTATAACAATTGTGTCATATCCACAAAATAGACCATTAGATAATCACTGAACAGTTCTTACAATATTCTGCCCATGAATGACATGTCCTTATCATGAAGTAGCTACCTGGTATATAATAGGCACCTAAATGTTTATTGAAAGAATAAATGAGTTGCTCAGAGCTGACCTTTGGCTTTTTGAGTGGAATGAAGAATAGACATCTCTTAAATAAGTACAAATATTTGAGTGCTCTGTACTTATTCATGGGCTAAGTAAGATTTCCCTGGTCTTTTTCTTTAATTGACTTCATAGACAGTATCAACATTTTTGAGTAAAGATGATCATTTAAGCACACATATATATGCATATATATTAATATATTACATATTTCAATAGATAATATTTTATACCACATAATTTATTGTATGTATATATAATTTATATATAAAATATAAACAACTATAGTATGTACATATGTATTTTATATAATTAGGAAATTACTTATTCTCAAAAGAAAATTTTTCCACTATTTTATCACCTTCATTGTGGATTTAGGAATACAGATTGACCTTCAGACTCATCATAAGGCATTTAGTATTTCTCTTGCCATGGTCAAAACAATTTACCATAAGGGGAAAAGAGGAGATTGAATGTTACCTACAAGAAATAATATAACTAGATCAGAGTATATGGGAAAGGACCAAGCTGTGGAAAAGTTTTAAAAACCAAAAGAAGATTTTATATTTGATTCTAGAGGTAATAGGGAGCCACTGAAGTTTATTGAGTAAGAGAATGACGTGGTTAGACCTGAGCTTTAGGAAGATCTTTGACAGATGAGAGGAGGATGAACTAGAGTAGGGGAAGAGACTTGAATCAAGGAAACCAACAAGAAGGCTACTCCATTACAGATGGTCTTTGTTGTCATAGAAATGGAACTAACTAGCAATAGTGGACCTCTAAGGTACATTTGAAATAGAGATTATGGAAGGATGGACGCAGGGACATGTTTGGTAACAACACTGAACTGTTCTGTCAAGTCTCATTCTACAAGCAAAGGTCAAGATTTGTTTTTGAAAAATCAATATATATAGAAATTGACAAAAATAAAAGAATAGAATAATGAGTTTTACATATATATATGTTTCTCTATGTATATGTGTTATATACATATATGTGTATATACATATATATAACAGGAAAATCCATTATTTGAATTAGCTATAGCCAAAGTTCTGTAGGATAATTATAATATTTATCATAGTTCATATTTTAGGCCATTGTTCAAAACATGTTTAATAAGGCTTATACCTAGTTGGAGAGATATAGAAGTTTGTTTAAGGGCAGTAAGCCTTAGGAAGAAAGTACATTTATCCAAGATGGCTTGGGAAGAACTTTAAGCATATACAAAGTAGTGTTACATATAGTATAATAAAACCAAACTAGCCATCTCATATATGTATACATACTTATATATTCTGCATATGCTCCACTTCTCATAATTCTTCATATACTGTTTTTTACTTTCATTTTTTGTAGAGAGATGTGTAAACCCTCATGAATGTTTTGATACTCAACTTCTTTAATTTTAGTATCTTTTCTGTTTATTTGTCTGCTTGTGTTCTGGGTTTTTAGCTATATTTTCTCCTCGAATGTTTTAGATTATATTTCTTATAATCTTCTGTTCCTCATTTTCTTCTTCCTCCACCTTTAATATCCCAGTGATGCAGGACTGAAAAGGTTTCCTCACCTTCCTTTCAAAATGTTTTTTAATACCTTTTCCTTTCCTCAGTCCTTTTCCGAATAATTTTCTAGGAGGATAGGACTTATCCCAAATGGATTTCATCTATTATTCTTTCAAGCAAGGCATGATTATGTGCCCCTTGTGTTTCTATTCTCTTTACGTGGCGGGGCTGAATCAGCAAGCATCACTTTTTCAGACTTGGGAAAATTCTGAACTATTCTGTGGTGCATTTTTTTTGCTTTGAGATTTGCTAAGCTAAGAACCACAACAGGAAGAGGAAAGCCCCTTTCACTCCCCCTATATATCCCAATGCCTTTTAGTGCCTGGGCAGAGTCAATGTACATGGCTCATTACAGTGGGATAATGGGAGAAGGGCAAGAGTGAGGTCTAGTTGTATCTGTAGGAGTAAGAAAATTACTAAGTGTGCCCCAAATCACAAGCCTTTGGAGGGCAGTGGAAAGGAGAGGTGCTAAGAGACTTTATGAATTAACATTTTCTCCTATAAATTAATAATGCTGTTAGCTTACTGAGTTTCTTTCTTGCTTGTCCTGTGGCCTCCGTTATAATTGCTTCACCTCTGGTGCATAATTACTCTTTTAGGCTTTTGGTGGGGTTTCTGAGAGTTAATGGGGACTAGAGAAAATGTCTAGTTCACCATACTGTTGATCACATGACTTTGAAATCCAGACTTGTACTAAGTTTTAAAACTTTCTCCCTTAAGAGGCATTTCAATTCCAATGGGACTGGCATACAATGCCAATCTGCTCTGATAATGAGGAAGTATGGAGAGATATATCTCTCTTCTCACTGGGTTTTTTTTAAGTATTTCTCAATGCTTTTTATATAAGCCTTGAGCTCCCCCAAACTCTCCTCCATATTTTCCAGTCATCTTTCAAGGTAAGCTTGCCTCTCAATGTGAGCTTTTAATTCAATGTTTGGTTGAGTGGAAGGAAGAATCATTGGTTGGATTGGACAGGAAATGCATCAGACAGGATAGGAAATGCTTTGTACAGGTCAAGGCTGAGATGAATTTCTCATTTGAATTTTTAGGTTATTCAGGCTATTTGTCAGTCGTCTCTTAAAGAAGGATAGGTAAACTGCAAAATATCCTGTTACTATGAGTATACCTAGGAACAGTGCTAAATATATCCATTTTGAAATATTCTCTGGGATCATAAGCCATTTTAGATAGGAAAGAAACAGCATTTTCTCAATTTGGGTTAATAGCTTTTATTTACAAAGAGGTGAAGAGAATAAAAATAGAGAAATGTAAAAATGGGGTAGAGAAGATGTCTAGCCTATCACACTAAATGTTGCTCAGGTGCTTGGCTCAACCCGGCAGGGCTTGTTAACCCTCCACCAGAGGACCTGGTGTTCCACTCATGTGGCCTCTTCCAAGAGGGGAAGGCCTCTCCAGAACTAATCTCTCCAGAAGCCAGGAAAGGAAGGCCAGCTACTCACTCACCCAAGAGCCAATCCAAGAGCCAAGGTCCCAAGTTGAAGTCAAGGTGCAAGTCCAAAGCTCTAAGCCAAAGATTCAAGCAGAAGTTTCCCAGCAGAAGAACTTCAGGACTTTTTATAATCCTTTTTCTACTGCACTTCCTGTCCCTTCCCCTCTTCACAGGGGCCAATTACAGCTTCCAAATTGCCTAGAACTTCCCAGGGGGGCAGGCTATGGCATCCACCTCTTATCCTTAGTATTTTATCAAAGGATTCACAAGTTTCTGATTGATTGGGTTAAAAGGGTGGAGCTCTCTAAGTAAGTGACTTGTGAATTCTCTTACTTGATGGCTAACAAAGTGTTAAGTAGGGGTTAAGTAGGGGTTTCTTAGATTGATTAACTCAAAATAGACAAAGAGAATAAAGAATTCCCTTTCACAAATATATGTAGAGAAAAATTGAAATATATATGTATACATACATAATAAGTAAATGTATATATATATATATTAAAACATTACATATATATGGAGAAAAAGAGACAGACAGAAGAGATGGGCAAGTAGGTGGTACAGTGGATAGAGTATTGGGCGTGGAGTCAGGAAAATCCAAGTTCAAATCTGACCTCAGACACTTACTAGTTGTATGACCCTGGGTAAATCACTTAACCTTCTTTACCTCCATTTCTTATCTGTAAAATGGGGACACTTTTGAAAAGGAAATGGCAAACCACTGCAGTATCTTTTTCAAGAAAATCCCATGGATGATTGATAGAGAGAAAAAGAGACAGAGAGTCAGACAGAGAGAGAGAGAGACATAGAGAGACACAGAAACAGCAGAGACAGAAACAGAGGCAGAGACAGAGTCATTTTCTGTTCATTTTTATTTCTCCTTTTCAAACTTTTCCTTGCAGTATTAACCATACTGAGATGATGAAAGGAAAAAAATTAAACAAAATAACTGCTCAAGTAAAACATCTAATCCCAGTCAGCTAGTCCAGAGAAGCTTCTTACTGAAAAG
Source organism: Gracilinanus agilis (assembly GCF_016433145.1). Taxonomy (NCBI): domain Eukaryota; kingdom Metazoa; phylum Chordata; class Mammalia; order Didelphimorphia; family Didelphidae; genus Gracilinanus; species Gracilinanus agilis. The sequence continues at coordinate 426,320,416 of NC_058133.1, read as the reverse complement.
CTCCTGTTTCTTATCTAACTCCAGTTTTATTAGGAAACATACTCATCACATATAAACAGACATGCATAAAATCAAGAGAAACAAACACTCATTTTGGCATATACTTATCTGTGGTAGCCAAAAAGAGTAACTTAACTTAAGTGTTAGTTAACTTTTCTGGGATTAGTTCCAGACCTTACAACTTTTTCTACTCCCTAAGGCAGGGGTCAGCAACCTTTTTGGCCTTGAGAGCCATAAATGCCACATTTTTTAAATTTAATTTTGTGAGAGCTGTACAGTGCTCATAGTGCCGCTCCTGTAACAGTGCCTGAAAAAAAATTGACTTTATGGCTCCTGCAGAAAGAGCCATATCTGGCAAAAGAGCCATAGGTTGCCAACCCCTGCCCTAAGGAGATAGAAAAGAATGTAGTTTCGCTTCCTTTTAGCATTCCAGTGATCTTGTCAAATTCTCAGAATTAAGTTGAGAGTTATTTGGCCTATTTGATCACTAAAAACAGTTCTTCTTATTTTTTTTTTAAGATTAAGAGGGTTGGTTTTGTTCCCTTCAAAAGCTCCTTTTCAAGCAACTTTCAGGGTTCTTCAGATGCCAAGAAAAGAAAAGGGGACATTGCTAAAACTGAGAAGTGGAGAGCATATATGTCCTCATTTTTTTCCAGAGAATATCTCTGTTAGGGCATCTGTGATTGGCACAAACCTTAACCTATTCAAGGTTTTACCTAAGTACTATACTCAGTAAGCTGGGATATAATATCTATATTCCTTAGACTCCTAGGGTTTCTTAGTGGCAACTTATTCTTACCCCCTAAAATTAAACTAACTTTAAAAAATTGGTACATTTTTTAAATGTACATCACAAGATAACTGAATTTTCTACCTTAAAAGTATCCAGTGTTAATTTTGATATCTCTCTGGTGCCTTGTGAGTGGAAGGATCATTTGAGGATAAAATTCAATGTGGCAACTGCTGTATTCTTACTGTAGGATGAAATGCAATTAAACCCAAGGAAAAACATTTAGAATTCATCTTAATGGCTTTCACCCTTTTCAGAAATGGTCTCTTGCCTTATCAGACATGGAAATTCTCAGAAACCACTTGAAGAAATTATTATCCAGTGATGCTATCAGTCGCAGATTCATGTGGAGTCTCAACTTCTACATCCCTTACTAACAGTGGCAGTGCAAAAGAGAACTGAGAAGAGCCATGTGAGTGTAGACTCCTGGACATTAAGCAAAGACACTAAGATAAACAACTACACAATGATCCAAGTAAAAGAGAAGCCTTACTTTTTTGCTAGACAGTCAGGGCTTTCCAATGTTTGACCAATTCAGTGAATGCTCTCAGGTCATCATTTTAGAGGGAAAAAATAAGAAAACAGTGTTTATCTGTACAGCAGGGTTCTGCCAATTTGCATATATGTCTCAAAGAATCTCTGGGCTACTGACTAATTTTCAGCGAATTATGGAAAAGGCAGACGGAGACATTTACTTCTGAGAAGTGTTGGTGAAATCTGGATGAATTCATTGTCTTGGAGAAAACCCTAGAGCAGGAGTTCACTGCTTTTTTGGGTCATTAACCCCTTTCATAATAATGTCTTAAGGGGCAGGTGGGTAGCTCAGTGGAGTGAGAGTCAGGCCTAGAGACAGGAGGTCCTAGGTTCAAAGCCGGCCTCAGCCACTTCCCAGCTGTGTGACCCTGGGCAAGTCACTTGACCCCCATTGCCCACCCTTACCACTCTTCCACCTATGAGACAATACACCGAAATACAAGGGTTAAAAAAAAACCATAATGTCTTAAAATGCATAAAATAAAAAAAGATTATGGTAGAAACCAATTATATTGAAATAGAGTTATGAAAATACTAAAAAATATCAAGTTTGCAGACCCCAAGATAAGAATATCTGCCTTAGAAGAACATTAGAAAAGGTTATGCAAGCATTAGATATGTTAGAAGATGCTGATCTGATGCCATCATTTGATTATTGCCAGTCTTGTAAAACCTTTCTCAAGTACATGGGTCACAGAGTATCCTAGCCTGAAGAGAGTAATGATTTAGAAGACAGAAATGCTTGGCATCTGGCCACCTCCAAAGAAGTTTCTAAAGCTAAAGACTTCACAAAAATTTGGCAGCTGTTATTTAAAATTTATAAAGTAGTATATTATCACTATACTCTCAACAGGATGTATGCCTGGGAAGAACTGCTTGAAGAAAGTCTAGAAAGAACAATTTTCTCCCAACCCATGAATCAATCAGCATTTAGCACCTACCTTGTGTCTGCCAAGTGGAACTTGTTGGGACAAGAATTGTAAAGAAGCTTCATGAATTTGTATAGATTTCTCATGTATCCATTAATGTTGGTTTCTATAGAGCCAGGTAATAATGCTTCAGTAGAAGGCTTGGTAGCAATTTTGTTTCAAAAGAGTGAAGGCCACCAAAAACTTGCATTTGCCAGTAAATGACTTACTGGCACTTTTGTTATTTATTCACAAACTGGCGTGCTTGGCTTTGAAATGAGCTGCCCCTAAGAAGTCTCATACTTTAATAATTCAGATTATCTTACCTAATAGTTACCTTACAGTGCCTAGTACAGAGGAGGTGCTATATAAATGCTAACTATTAAAATTATCTTCATTATTTTAGAAAAAAATGTCAGAAGTTGGAGCTAAAGAGCAGACTATAATTGATTCAATATTGATACTAGGAAACAGTTGATATAACTCAAAGTAATTACCCTTCCCCATTATAATCAACCATTCAACAAATGTTCACTAGGTTCCTGCTATATGTGTGAGGCACTGTGCTAAGATTGGGGAATTCAAAGAAAAGTAAAATATAGATCCTGCTCTTGAAGAACTCACAGTCTAATGGAGGAGACACCACATATTTTACCAAGAAATGACTTTAGTGGCCATCCAGTCCAACTCGCTCATTCTACAAATGAAAATGTTGAGACCAAGAAAAGAAAATTAATTAATTCAGAGTTACACAGGTAGTAAAGGAAAGAGGTTGAATTTTAAAAGAGTTCCTCTAACTCTAAAGCTTTAAAAACTCTAGAGCTCCTCTTCTTCCACCCATACTCTACCACAGTAAGGTTTAATGCTCCATGGTCATAAAGGGACATAGGATGCTTTAGGACAGGTGAATGAAGGAACATGAATAGCAAGAAAAGGGCTTCACTAGTCTAAAAACTCATCAGTTGATTGAATAACTGTATAAGATATATGTTCAATAAGAAAATGTTACACAGGGAAAATATAAGTGGTGACTGGCCACTTAACCCAGTGGACCTGAGCATTCATAACCATTAACCAGAAAACCTCTATAATTTCCAGGATATTAGAAGAAGAAATTTTTCATGATTTGACTTCCCTGCAAGTTTTTTCACCTCTGTGGTCAAGAAAGAAACTTAGAAACAAAATTCCATAAAGAAGTGTTGGCCATACCAGGAATCAAGACATCATGATTTGCCATTTTCAAAGAAACTCATAGACCAAGCTTTCAACCTACTCATCATACAAAGCAAGATGTTTTGAGACTTGAGTTAAAATATGACATTTCTAGCTCACATGTACATACAATAATTCTGGCTTCTCCTTCACATGTGCTGGGCTGATCCTCATTCTGCAACTTCCTCTTCTCTCCCTGCTTACCCCAGTGAGATGGGTCCTGTTGTCCCTCTTTGATTTCTTTGACTGAAATCTTATTGGTTCTGATGCTCCAAAATTTGTTTTGAGTCTTTTTAAATATTTTTTGAAGGTGGGTTTGGATGAGCTTGGAGAGTTCCTTACTCCAACATCTTGGCTTCTGGGAGCAGATATCTATGCAATAATAGTATTAGGAATGATATCATACATGTCAGTTTGGATTGAGAATTCCATATACCTATTGACTTGTGCTTTAGAGTCATAGAAGAGTAAAAATAGGTAGAAACTAAGACCTTGTATATCTGTCAACTCTGACAATGCCTCAAAGTAACAGACCACTCAGCTATGGTTTTAGCTTTGAAAAATTCAGATTGAAAAAGCTGACAGCATATTTTGTATTTTGTAATGGTAATGTGTTATGCATGTTACTTAGTGCATTTGGTGTAGTATGTTATGACATTCTGCATTTTGGTTGAGGTCTTCATTAAAAAAAAATTATACTAAAAATCCCTTCTGTGCATGGAGCAAACACAAAATTTGACTGATGGAAATCTGTCCCCTACTAAGTAGTTGAAAGATTGACTAATTTGCCAGTTTACAAAAAAACCTCAGCGTATGGTCAGGGTCTTACAAAGACAATGCATCAAAATCACCTACTCTATTGCTTATTTGGAAAGTGTTTGGACCTTTTAGTACACAGGAGGAGAGAAGCAATGGAAAGTTATTAAAATGTATTATGTCATTAGAAATGACAAATATTGGAAATATAAAGTAAGAGAAATAGATGAAGAGATGAAAAGAGAAGAAAAGAGAATAAGAATAGTACATACTATGATTACATTAAAAAAATAACAGCCACAAAATCAAAAGAAAAAAGTATTAGAGTAAATAAAAGTCCAAAAGGAAGTCAAAAGCAGAGGTATTTATATTAGCACACATCTATAATTTATATATTTTAAAACTAATTATAAACAAAATGAAGTCTGTGGTTTGATATGTAATTTTTATGCATTTATTTATTTAAATGTTTTTGGGTGGTGATGGTTGTCAAGTATGTAATAATTGTGGGGGAAAAAGAAAAAATATATATATGAAGTGGAATGGGGCAACTACATGGCTTAATGGATAGAATTCCAAGCCTGGAGACAAGAGGTTCAATTGTGGCTTCAGACACTCCCAAATTATGTGACTCTGGGCAAGTGACTTAATTCCAATTGCCTAGCCTTAACCATTCCTCTGCCTTGGAACTCATATTCAGTATCAATTCTAAAACAGAAGGTAAGGGCTTAAAAAAAAAGGAAGAAGAAGAAATGGAGCCTATTCAGTTGCAGAGAGATTGTCTGAGTTAGAAATTTTAATGCCTCAGAGATAAATAATAACTGCTAAGAAAGACAAGGTAGAAACTCAATGATGGTGTTAACAAAAGGGTCAAAAAAGCCAAACAAGTCTATCTTGGGGTTGGATTGAGTCCAGTGACAGTGCTTTCCTAGCCCAACACCCTAACTGTTGAGAAAAGAGGGCTGCAATAGAGCCAAGGGAGAGATAGAGGGAGAGACATACACAAACTCAGAGATCCCTGGTAGAATTTCCAGTGAACAAATTAGCTTATTGATGCTTTAAATGGAAATGGGAAAAGTGGCTACCCATGTAGCCTATGACTAACTGAAATATATATGAGTAGGTTTCTATATAACTATATCATAGGCTACTAATATGTTATACATTTGCTATGTACAGTGTTTTCATTTCTGTCAGACAATACACACACTATAGTGATCTGGATCCCCTTGAACCAGCTTGCAAGAGTCAACTGTTAAATTTTCAGTATGAACATTTAACATTTATTTACACTTCAGAAATCAGCAAACACTATAAATCAAGACTTGATTTATTGTCATAATGATTGTTTAAGAAAGTGATGGAAAAATATTAATAATGCAGTTTAAATGTGAAAATGTATCATGCATTTTTCAAGAGAAAATTTTTAAATATTTACTAGTACATCCCTGTACACACAAACACACACACACACAACATACTTTATGTTCCCTTAGAATTTATATTCATATAATTCACATAATTGTGATACAGTACGTATATATTATATTGATATATATGTTATGATTACCTATAAATATATATTTAGTCACTATGCAAAGTTGGGTATTTAATATTATATGATAATATTGCAGGAAATTTGTACTGGTGTCATGTATAGTCAATAACATGCTATGTAATTTGGTATATTAAATGCACTGTTAATAGCAAAATGTGGTTCTTTATTTTTTAAACCTTTCTTCCATCTTAGAAACAATACTATGTATTGATTCCAAGGTACAATGGTTATTATGATGGTCACCTGTAATACTTTGAGTGTTAATTACAGTTTTGATTATGTACATTTAAAGATGTTTTGATATATTCTGTCTGGTAAAAGTTCTTGACTTTTTATGTGATGAATCCCTTTGGCGATTTAGTCAAACTTATGGATTCCTTCTCTGATTTTTTTTAAATAATTGAAGAAAATGATGAATTTTTGTTAGAAATTAGCAAAAAAAAAAACATTTTCCCGCATTCCAATTCATGGACCTCTGAAATCTATTCATAGATCTTGGGTTAAGAACCCCTACTCTATATAATCTTACAATCACAGATTTAGTTCTGAAAAGGACCTTAGAGACAATGTGTTCCAACACTCTTATTCTATAGGTGGTAAAATAAGGTCTATAGAGGTTAAGCAACTTGCCAAAGGTCATGTAGGTAGCAAACAGCAACAATAGAATGCAAACCCTTATCCTTAAATTTTAAATGCAATATACTTTTCACTGTACCTCTCTGACTCTCTTAGTTCTCCCAGACTGTAAATTCTTAATTTGATGGCTATTATATAGCCTTTAACTGTGTAGCTTTTTCCTCTTCTTCATTTGGTCTTAACTAGGGGAAAACCAGTGTCTTGCAGAAAGGATGGCAGCCAAAGTAACTAGCATATCTCTTTTGGGCAAGTGATTTAAAATAGAGTTGCTGTTATTTTTGTTTGTTTAGGGCTTTTTTTTGCATTTAAAGAGAGACATAAAAACAAAATGACCACAGATATGAGTAAGCTTTTGCCTGGCTATTGATGTCTGAGAAAGAATTGTAAAGGTAATCCTGGGAAGGAATGATAGATATATATGGTAGGTGAAGCAAAAGGTTGGAGGAAGGAGCCAAAGAAGAGTAGCCAATAGGAGATAAGGTTGCCTGCAAAGAGAGGAAATATTGTATTCAGATCATTGCCTTCAAGGTGGTTTGTATCTATATTTCCAAAATATATTTCTTAAATTCTTGGGTTTTGACTCGAACGTCCAAACTGCCTGAGGAGCTATGGGCACCAATTCTATGCTGATTTAATTTAGGTGTTTTTTTTTCTCTGTTATGGGTATAATTAAAGAAAAGTATGCAGTAAAGTCACAAGTGTATGAGGGGAAATGCTATTGAAATGCAATAGGGGTATTAGCCAAAAATCTAATTGAATAAATCTATCACACTTAGCTTTTAGAGTCTAGTGAAATGAGTGCTGCCCCCCCAAAGGGGTGAAATAAAGAGAAAAATGTAGTCAGCTCTTTGGGTGGAACCATTGAGTTTGAACATTTTATTGCCACCTCTAGGTCTTTATCATTTATATAGGCAGATACTTGATTAAGTGGTCTAATAGGTTAAAAACTATAATGATTACCAACATAGTGACTTGGATTTTATTTATAGATTTTTTATTTTAAGATAGTTCAAACTTGGGAACAGCAAGAAGAAAGAGAAAGATTAAGGGGTATAGGGATTAATTTTTTTTAATTGAGTACCTCTCAACTCCACACATAACAGTTTAAGAATCCTTGTGGGATCATTTTGAGATTATTGAAGGAAAATTAGAAATAGGATCAAACATATTTTAGATAAGAAATTCTGAGGGAAAAAAGTTAGTTACCCAAATGCAGTAAATATGGGTGCTCAGAATTTTGAGTTTTAAAAGATCTTTTAGAATTGGGTGGATAGAAAACAATTGAAACAACATAATAGTTTATTGTGAATAATTTTATAAACCACTTGTACTTAAGTGAACTTACCATGCCTGTCTTCTTTAGAGATTGTTTTAAATTTTAATAGTTTGCAAGTTATTTTAAATTTAAAAGTTTTTACTATATGTTCCAAATATTTGACTAGAAATTAAGAAGTACTTCAGATATTCAAAACAGATAACTTTTATGTCTAGGATATGCCATCTAGCAAAATGAGAAAGTATATAAAGTGCATATACCCATACTCTGGCTTCTTAATTCAGAAGTTCTGAACCTCTTACTGAATGCAATTGTCCATGTTATTATCTCTATTGGCATGATGATCTATCTTTAACTCAAATGTCTGCTTTAAAAAAATGGCAATAAAAATAAAGAAATAATAATAAGTAAAATAAACAAAAATAGATGTTAAAAATAGGAAGATCTCATCCTGCCTTATATTTTGTGACCCTGGAGAAGGCATTTTCTTTTGGCTGCCTCAATTTCCTTATATAAATCGAGGATGATAATAACAACCATATCTCAGGCTTGTTATATAGGCCAGTTGAATTAACATATGTAAAGTGCTTTTTTAACCTTAAGACAACATATAAATGCTAGCTATTATTATTTATTATTTTTATCATTATTATTATATCTAAATAGAATGTAGGGAAGGACTGGAAAGAGAAACTTAGATGATCATATATTTTAGCTGATTTTTTGCCCTTGTGAAAAAGAAGTGGTTAAAAATATTTTATAAATACTCTCAAGTATGTCTCCCTGTGCCTTTTTTAAGGAAGAAAATAGTTATAAATCACTGATTTGGTGTATAATAACATTATTGCCATTTGTAAAGTTTTTTAGTAAGCTTGGATGATTAATAATAATTATATTCATTTCTGTTTCTGATTAAAGCCAAATTATAGTCTGAAATATCAGCTCTCTTAGTCTTTTTAAAACTTCTTTGTACAGCAAATGAATGTCTTCAGTGAATTTCCAAATGAAAATAAATTAAATGTATTCTTAGACTAGACCAGTCTTGTTTAAGTATGACAGGACAGACCTGGTATATGAATATATATTTCTTAGGGAGAATTTGACTCAAAAAATTTAAATAAAATTTCTCCCTTTAAATCATATATTTTTACTGAAGACCAGAAAAAGTGACTCTCAAAATCCAGAATTTATTTATATTTTCCCCTCAATATCCTCTATAAAATATGAATATGCACATATAGTTTAAGTGCAACTGTAATCTTTATATTAGCTTCATTGGTGTCTTAGTTTATTGTGATTGATTGTTTTTGTTCTTTTGGCAAAAAATTTGGATATTCAAAATAAAGGCCATAGTTTCCATAGTCATTGATAGGTCCTTAGATTAAGAGCTAGAAGGAAATTCCCTTTGTTTAACATCTGAGATAATAAAGCCCAGAACAGTTAGATTACTTGACTCTAGGTAACTTAGACAAAACTTAGATATGGATATAGGTCGTCTTACTCTAGACCTTCTTTAGTTCAAACCATGCCATAATGTATTCCAGCCATATCATATTTGAGTTGATGACTGGTTCCAATCCAGATATGGTCTAAGTAGCCAAGAGTACCAACTGCAACTCCATTATGTCTAAAATGTGCATAAACTGAAAACCCATATTACAGGATCAATACCAACTTGCTTTTTTTAATGAAAAAAAGTTTTCTGTTGTATATATAGGTTTGGTGCTGCTTTTATGTATTATATTTTTTAAGCATTAATTGAAAAATTAGGTAGCATAAAGGGACTAAAAGTTATGATCCCCTCACATCCCCCACCAGTGTCCCCTTCTTAGCTACTCTTCCTTTTGTCATCTACATGGCCAAGGAAGGTATTTATGTGACTCTATACACCAGATATTTTTCCAGTGTTCTAAGCATTTACTGAGTCCAATTATTATTATTATATGGACCATTATTAATGGCCCAATATATTCCATTACAAGGAAGCCAAGGGCATTAAAGACTTCAATAGACAATGTCCCAAAATCATACACAGAGTTTGCTGTAACGGAAGGGTTAGACTCTTGGAATGGTGTGGTAACTTCTGCCGTGCATTTCTACTGATCCTCTCCTGTTTGCTTTGAAACCTTGAAGGGGTCTGCTTTTCTTATGCCTCCAGTCACTCCTCTCAGAATAATGAATTCTGGATATCAACTTCGTCACTCAGTAGTTCTATAATAGAATTCATGTTATGATTTCTCTAAGTTTCATTTGATTAAGCTCAAGAAATGAAAAAGGGGTAGGCTTTTTTTTAAAAAAATTGATTTAGTAAACACATATCAAGTGTCAGCAATATACAAAATATTGGAATAGATACTGGGTAGTTAAAGGTTTACATTAGACACACTTTCTGACCTAATGAACTTTACAATCTAGTGGTTTCCCTCATTAGAATGTGAAGTCCTTTATGAAATAGAACTTCACTTTTGCCTTTGTCCCAGATGCCTAGCATGGAATATAATTAAATGTTTACTCTGTGCCCCATACACTTAATGTATATTTGTTGATTGTTTGATTATTAAATGGCTGCCTTAATGCATTAGAGGTTTGCAGAGCACTGTGTCAAGTCTGTATAAAATGGTTGGAAATTATACAAAGTTTCCTTGGAAGAGAGAGTTTTTCAGCTGGCTTTATAAGAAGAATAGAAGAGGGGAAGAGAGGGCATTCCAGGCTTACAAAATAGCAAATACAAAGATACAGAATATTACAATAGAATATTACAGTAGAGTTAGAAGGATCTTAGGCTTTCTAGTTGACCCTCCTCATTTTTCAGATGAAAAATCTCATCCCAGAGAATGGAAATGATGTGGTTAATGTTATTCAGTTAATAATGGCTAAATCTGGAATGGGAACCCACATTGTCCAATTATAAATATTCAACTCTCTTTATTTTTTGTAGATAATTAATATTTTCTTGAAATTTCTATATAATCTATAAAATATTTAAATAATTTCCTTGAAAGTCCTGTCCTTGATATCTAATTTAAAATGGCAATAGTTGAGGAAAGTAACAAAACTGATCAACTTAAAAAATGAATATCTGGAAAATCATAGCACAGAGCAAACATTTAGCATGTCCTTATTCCATATCAGGTACTGAAGAAAGATAATAACAATATAATTCTAATTCTAATATAATTCTATAATAATAATATAAAATCATAATTCTAATATAATTCTAATAATAATTATTCTAACATTTCCTAAAATTAAGAAATTTATATAGGGTTTAAAGAAAGAGGCCCCAAAAAGGGATGGAATCAATAAAGGCCATATTTAAGGTAGGGCTGGAGTTGAACTTTAAAGGAGGCAAAGATTGAAGGTAGAGGTAAGAGAAAACAAAGGGCATGCCCTAATGAACACTGTCTCCAGGCATGGTGCACATGAATAGATAACAGTGATCTAAATGTTGTGGATATGTTTATTGTAGACAAGTGCTTCACTCTTATAACAGCCTGAATAGAAGAATGCACTAAATTTAAATGCTTAGTGGAAACAGTATAAATGTGCACAATGGCCTAAATTTTTTTAAATTATATCATCATAACACTGATGGTGAGGTGTCTATGAAAATCAGCGGTAAAGGCCAACTTCACTGTACAGTCTGGATAGATACATGCCCCTCTATGTTGGTTCACAATAAGAAACAAAAATCTAAAATTTGTAGTCACTCAGCAAGGAATGGAAAGAATGATGTCCTGAATCATCTTGTATGATTGCAGGACATAATGAGGATTTCCACAGAAGGTTAGGAAGGGCAGATTCCGAGAGGTAGCTGATTATGCAATGTGGTCCTGGTTAAGTTGCTAAGCAAGAATGGTTGGATGGAATATAAATGGTCAAGTGGGAGGCTAAAAACTATGGAACAAGCCATTCATCCATCCGGTTGTTGAACGCCTATATAAGAGCTTATCACAAGATGGTCATTTTAGCCAGGCGGTAACTGTATGCTACAGGGTGGTGGGATGATGAGCATCTTAGTATCCTGGTTCTTGATCTGTAACGGACTTCATAGCCCATCTCAACTCCTTCAATTTTCAGATGAGAAAACAGGCCAAAGGAGGTAAAGTGAATTACGTTAGTGGTAAAAATCCTGACTTCAGAGTTGAGGTCTTTTCCATTATATCATGATTTATGACAGTCAAGAATGAATGGCTGTAAAATATTATTATTATTACATTGTCATTATTATATCTTATTCCTTACTTTTCATCTATAATCCCAAGACCTTGTCCATTATACTATCACAATATCTTATCTCCATCCCTTCTTCTCTTTGTTCCTCCTGTCTCTACCCTAAGATAATTAGTCATTACTACCTCCTTTGATTATTGCAGTGGGTTCTCAAAAAAGGTTTCATCCCTCCTTCTTCTTCCTATTCCAATACATCCTTCATATTAGAGTCAGAATTATGTCAACAAGCTAAGTATTTAAATGAATTATTTTTGTAGATGCATATGTACTTATATACATGAATATTGTTTATACATATATATATATATACACATATATAAAATATACATTAATATAGATATTCATATGGTTATGTAAATGTACATGTAATAGTATTGGGCTGACCTTGATGGAACTTTTCCAGCATGACCTCAGGTAGCACGAAGAGAAAATTGCTATTCATTAATGAAAAACTCTGGGACATCAGATTCTCATGGGAGCTTTTGACTAGATATAGGATTGTGTTATGGGCTCTGGACTTAGAAAAGGAAAAAGGGAAAGGGATAATCACTTGGAAAAGAAGTACAAGTAAGGGATGGAGAACCACATGATTGAAACACTGGTATATTGGATAAGAAATTCACCTGAGAGTCTAGAAGGCTAGATTTCTAGTCTTGCCTCTGCTAATTGTGACTGTTTCTCTACACATCATTTAATCTTATAGTATCCTAAACAACTTCCCAAAACAAACAAAAAAAAAGTTGCTGAACATCTGTTGGATCTACATTAGTAGAAAGAGGTTCCTTGAAGGGAGTTTTCTATTCAAATGAAATCATACCTTAAGTTATTATATAAATACTAATTATTATTCTCATTAAAATAATAATGATGACTATGCTATTTTGATATGTATTGATGTTTGAAATTATTATTAATGTTTATTATAATTATTAATTATTGATGTTTGAAATTATATAGAAATTCTATATAAATATTATGAACAGTTGCTCTTGTTTTTATAGCATATACCAAGGTTCTCCAAATGATTCAGAGGTCCTCTATTCTGGCAATAGTCTTGAAGCTGGGCTTATTCACCTTTTGCATCTTAATGTCTTCCCTATACTTTCTGTCACTTTCTTTTTTAGTTTGTTTCTTATATTTCAAGACTGTTTGAAGAACACTCAGATTAGTTCATTTGACAAAGATTCTTTAGAGTTTTTCCTCCTAAAATAAGTTTCCTTATCTACCTTAAAGAAAGGACCCTCATTTGTTTCTCAGACTGTGGATATAATCTGCTCCACAGCAGAGCGCAGCAGTTCCATCACGCAAGTCAAGGCCTTTGTACCTTTTCTGCATTGGATAGACAACAAAGCATGATTTTGGAGTCTCACTGGCACAGTTGCATTTTTACTCCACTTTATTTTAATGTGAGAAGCAAGGCAGGAAGACCTTTATATATTCACACAAATAAGATTGATGAAAGTAAACTTAGAATGACCCTGAAAGTCTCAGCCTTTTGTAGTTGCTTTGTAAGGTCATTAATCTCCATGTTTTATGTGAGTTCTTTCTCTATACTTATATTTGGCACCAGGTGATTTTACAAGATAAACCCTAAATAAATATTAAGCACTTAGCTATTTTGTAAAATTCTTACACTGCATTTGCTCTGACTATTCATGCAAGTAGTTTTTAAGTGCATGCTTATGTGTAAGTCCTTACATCTTACCAGCCTTTTCTCAGAAATAACTACCATTAAGAGCTCTTTTTCTTTCTGAATTTAAGAGGTCATACCTTGGCACATCCTTTGGACTTCCATTGTGAACTTCCTAAATTTTCTTTATTTCTTCCCCTACAATTATTGAAGAAAAGTCTCCTTTGAGATCTTAGTTCAGTTAAATCTCATTTTCCTTTGTTCTCTTTTCAACAGAACTTCATTTTTGTCTTGGGAAATCTTGCTTAAGTGTAAGGTGTCTAAAAAATTTCCTGAGAGATATCTAAAAATATATCACAGCCATGAACTTCAGGCTTTTAGTAGTACAAGAAATATATTTTATTTTTTTTATATTAGCGTGACATGTAAATTGAATACCTAATTGTTTTGAATAAATATTGGTTCTGCCCTTTTTTTAAAAAGCTATTAAAATTTAGTATTTTCTGGAATAAGGTTATTCTTGAGAACACAATATGGCTGTGAATTCAAATTGATTTGGAACCATGTTGAGTGCCTGTGGGAGAAACAAAGCCATTCTCATGACTTTTTTTCTTTCTTCCAGTACCATGTCATTAAGGTAATAATTGAGGTTGCCAGAAACTGTTGGGATGAGCAGATGGATTACTAATATTTTGTCATTGACTGATTTCTTAAGCAGCTCTGTTATAAAATTTATATCAAGATGCCAATACCTACAGTGTAGGTGATACACATTGAGTTCAGATTTGTAGGTCTTTATAATATTCATGTTTATAAAATAAATACTTCCCAACTATTAATTTAATCCTTCATGTAATCTATTCAGAACTTTATTTTTTATCACCTTCTGAGAACAATAGGCTTCCAACCTCCCTCAATTCCTATACAGACTGTTTTTTGTTTTTTGTCTTTGTAGAAATTTTTATTAGCTATAAACCCCTTCAATTATAATAATCATAATTGCAATAATAATGATGATGCTGAATATAAATTAATCAATTAAAATTCCTAGGAGAAATATGTATATTTTTAAAGATTTAAACATAATATTACAAATAAAATGAGACCTGTGAAAGAGATGAGAAAAAAACTAATAGCTTTACTAATGACAAGTTAGCAAACAAAAACAAAATGATCACAAAAAACCCTGGAAAGACTTCTATGGAGTGATGAAAAGCGAAGTGAGCAGAACCAGGGGAACACTGTACTCAGTAACAACAATAATGTATATTGATCAGCTGTGAATGACTTACCTCTTATCAGAAATGCTAGGAGCCAGGACAATTCCAAGCAATTCAAGATAAAAAAGGCTATCTCCTGCTATAGAAGGAACTGGCAAAGTCTGAGAATGGATTGAAGCATATCATTCTTCATTTTATTTCCTCCCTGAATTTTTCTCTAATCTAAGCAATAAGTGTCTCCTTTCATAATATAATGAATATGGAATATATATAGTGTGATAACACATACACAGCTTAAATCCTATTACCTGCCATCTTGAGGGAGGGAAAAGATGGGAGAGAGGGAAGAGAACATAGATCACAGAATGTTACAAAATTATTATTGAAAATTATATCATCATGTAATCATGTAATCTGGAAAAAATGTTTGAATATAACTGTTTAACATGAAGTATAAAACCTTACTCTAGTAACCCCTTAAAAATTAAAATATAACAAATATTAATGACTCCAGGAGACAAAACAATATTAGAACAAAGTCAGTCAAAAAGTATTCATTAATTCATCATCAAAAGTACAAACTTAATAGATGGAGTGTTTTGTGTGAGAATAGTAGTAAGACCAGTTTGGCTGAAGAAAATAATTTTCCTCTGATAATTGTTTAAGCTGAATTACAGATGTTTGAATATCTTATTTCATTAATGCTTTTAATATAATTATTCATTTTTCTATGTTTTTTTCTGTGACCCAGAAATTATTCAAAGTATATAATTTCTCATTCTTCATTCAGGGTTCTGCCTTTTTTCACTTATTTTTTAAATATTCATTAGTAATTTCATTTACTTTGGTCTATAACTTTAGAGTTACAAACTCTACAAAGAGGCAGTGTTGCAAAGGGAATAGTAGGAAGCCAGCCCCCAAATCAGAAGTACCTAGTCTTTGCTTCTGGCATAGCCAGGCTGTTTTACCCTTGGAAAGTTATATTGCCTTTCAGTTTTCACAAACTTCTCGGAGAGTAGGGACCAATTCACAATGATAAAAAGTGTTTTTTCATCAGGAGTTTCCAATGCCAAATATTCAAATATATCATAATTGTAGTTCACATTTTAAAAAAAGAAAATATTTAACAGAAGTGTTTTTATTAATTTGTTTGTTATTCTTTTATGCCCTAGCTTATGATCAGTTTATATAAAGGTACTATAGAATGGGAAGAAATAAGCATATTTCCGTTCAGAAGCTTTCCATAGATCAGTCTAAATAAGATTCCCACTTCCCAACAATTAGTTTGGTCACATTTATTTTCCTTCTTAATAATGTTTTTGTTTAATGGACTTATCTAACCATAAGAAAAGAATATGAAAGTATCTTACATGCTATACCTAGATAGTATTAATATTTTATTGCATTTTATCTTTCTTTTCTTTTAAAAAACATAGTATCTCTGCTATTTGGTATATATGCGTCCACAGACACATACATACATATATACAAATATACTTAGCTTTTCTTTAAAAAAAACAAAAAACAAAAAACAACCCTTACCTTTTGTCTTAGAATCAATATGGTGTATTGGTTCTAAGGCAGGAGAGTGGTAAGGGCTAGGCAATGGGGGTTACATGACTTGCCCAGGGTCACACAGCTAGGAATTACTGAGGCCAGATTTGAATTTAGCACCTCCTATCTCTAGACTCTCAGTCCACTCAGTCCAGCTGCACCCCCCACTTAACTTTTCAGATATTTCTTAACGCATAATATAGTTTGTCTTTCAACTTTAAATTTTACTATTGCTTTATCTGAGATCATAATTGCAAATTCTACTTTTAATAATCTCTGAAAGCATAAAAATCAGTGCCATCACATCATTTCCTTTCAAGATATATATGTATGGTTTAATTGTTTCTTGAATATAATAAATTGTTGAGTTCGTTTTCTGATCCATTTTCTTTTTTGAATTGATAATTTTAATCACATTTAGAATTGTAATTGTTTTATGTGTATCTATTACTCTGTTTTTGAAGTGAACACTAAGTCTCTCATGTTTGTCATTAGAGAGTATCCCCCCTTATTCAGCCTCTTTTCTTCCCATTAGTAACATTTCTTTTTATTACTCTACCACTTGTATTATTTATCTATTATTAAACTGATGATTTTTTCAGAAATATTAAATCACTTCCTCCACATTCACTATTCTTGATTTTCTCTTTCAGATTATTAGATTCCTTAATCTACTTTGCCCCTGTTTGCCTTTTGTTCAAACAATATGACTTTAAAATGGAAAATCCAAACACAAAGACAAATAGTACCCACCTCCTCTCAATCTCCATATTTAACCAAAGCTACTTGAAAATAAGTCTTTCATTCCTTAATCTTCATATAGTCAAATTGGAAAAATGATTTAAGTGGTTCACAGGATACCTCATGATGACCCATCACACTCCTACCAATATAAATATATTCTCTTCTGAGACTTAAAAGGCTTAGACAATTGGTTTGTCTACTGAAATATGACTTACCCTGGCTCATATTATGTTTGAGGTGAAACTTGATTTCTTATTTTCCTTAATTCTTTTATTTCTCTCTGAACATTTAACTTTCTGTTGCTGGTCAGTTCTTGTGTTGAAAACATTTGAGATCTTTTGAAAAATGACACAGTAATTTGAACTCTGAGCCTACATTCATTCAGAAAGAGCTGGGCTCAAATCCAGCCTCAATTTGTAACCAGCTGTGTGATCTTTGGCAAATCACTTAAGCTCTGACTGCATCTGTTTCCTTATGGATAATTTGTTGTTTAGTCATTCAGTTAAGTCCAGCTTTTTGTGATCCTGTGAACCAACTGTCCATGGAGTTTCCTTGGCAAAGATACTGGAGTGGTTTGCCATTTCCTTCTCCTGTTTTATATGGGCAAAGGCTAAGTTACTTTTTTAGGGTCATACACCTAAAACTCTGGTCTTCCTGACTCCATGCCTAGTGCTCTATCCATGGTGCCATCTACCTGACACCTTATGTATAATTCCTCATAGAGTTGTTGTGAGGATTTAATGATATAATATCTGTAAAGTGTTTAGCTTCCCTTAAAGATATTTTATATTTCCTCAAGAAAAATATGTTTATATTTATGTCCATTCATTTTAAAAATTAAAAATACCATCTTTTCCAATCTGCATTTGAGTATTTTAAAGCACAGATTAAATCCTGTTAGTTCTCATTGTTTTTCCTATAATGTAAAAGACTATTTCCTTTGCTGCCTGCAGAATTTGAGCTGAGATACTGTAATTCTAAAACTTGATTGAAATAATTCAAGCTTTCAGTTTACTTCTGTTAGTGTTTACTGTATTCTTTTAATTTGAATTTGTTTGTCTCTAATATTTTGCAATAGTATTTTTAGTAATATCTTGGAATATAGACATTTTCCTTATGATTTGAGATAACATGGAAAATTCATTTTTCATGATTTATTTCCTTCTTAGACTTAAAATCCTTGGGATATCATTTTTGTAACTCATCTTCAAATTCGTTATTGTGGCTCGGTGAAACTTTTGTGATTTCTTTCAGTATTATTTTTTAAAAATTGTTTATTATTTTTCCTTTATTGTTGCATTTTTGCTTTCCAATTCTTTGACTTTTTTCTTTATAGACTCTACAGTTATGCAGATTTTCTATCTTTTGTTCTAAATTCTCTTCTCTAGTTAGACTCCTTGATTATATTGTTATGAGATCTAATTTCTTTTCTTTTTTCTTTGATCTTTTCATTGAATTCTTTATTCCTCTTCTAAATGTCTCTGGGTATTCTCAGAAGTGCTTTATTGTTGT
The DNA here is from genome assembly GCF_016433145.1 of Gracilinanus agilis. NCBI lineage: Eukaryota > Metazoa > Chordata > Mammalia > Didelphimorphia > Didelphidae > Gracilinanus > Gracilinanus agilis. The sequence goes on along the minus strand of NC_058133.1, from coordinate 426,301,853 downwards.
TTCAGGGTTTGAAGACTTAGTCATTCTATTTTCAGCTTCCCAATAGATTCTGTTTCCTCTCTTTCAAAGTTCTTCACCAAAGCAGGTCTCAGCCCCACTTTGTCTTTCAATCACTTTTGATTTTTCTGATATCTTTGCTGACAGTATCTAGCCACTAATCCTTCCCCTTCAGAAGGCTCAGAACTGTGGTGTCCCTCCTTGGCCCTTGCTGATAATAATCTTTTCTCTCTGACCCCCAGAATTGAAGAAGTTCTGTTTTCCCCAAAGGGTAGGATGGCTACTCTCAACAGGACTGCAGGGATACCTAGTGGCTGTTCTCATTGGAATTGTTCTCTTCCATTGCAGTCTCTTTTGTATGGCATGCTAATGCTACATCTGGCATTCTTAACTCCCTATGCTGGTCATAGGGAATGGTTCTGAACTGTCCAGGGTGAGTCTTCCCAAAAACAATACTCAGATTGGTGTTCTGAAAAAGCCTTTACACTTTTTCTACTCTTCTTTCACTCATTCTACTACTTTTCCATTTCACCCTTACCTTATTAATTCTAATCAGTATTGCATTTCTTCTTTCCTCTTTCTTCTAGTTTCTTGTCTTCTGTCCCTGGAATCTGTTCTCTAGCCCTGGAATTGATCAACATATTTTCCTCACTGTGGGTAATAGAGATTGCTCTGGGAAAATGCAAAGTGATTAGTTCTAAAAATTAGATGCCTAAAATTATTGTAGTTGTTTGACCATAGTGCCAATATAAGGGGCAAGAAAGGTGTGTGAAAGAACTCAGAGTATCATGCTGATAATTTGGTTTTCTAATGCTGTTGCTGTTTTTCTATAAAAATCAGTTGGTGATAGATTAGTTCTTTCACTGTTCCTACCATTGCTGAATTTTCTGAATTCTCAAAGCTTTTGATTGTTATGATATGGTATGATCCCCCACCCCACTAAGAAATCGTTTACATTGCCCTCTTCTCAAGATACTATGAATGTTTTCCTACTAAAATTATATTTTTAAAATAATAAATGTTTTTAGTATCATGAAGCAACAAAGATTTGAACCATTCAGCAACTGATACAGGGAAGAAGGAAAATTTTGTGCACAGTTAATATTGACTGTTCTGAATAGTTAATATTCAGTTTTGTTAGGAAAAAAAAGATAAGAGCTTTGTACAAAAAAGTTACCTGGGTATTTCCATTTCTAATTATGCAACAATAGTCATTCTAACAATGGTATGCTAAATACCCTTGAAAAGAAAAAAAATATGCAACTATGACAATGTACATTCATGTTAACAGTATAAAAAGATTTGGAGATCTTTTTTGTTATACTTATTCATCTCACCTCTTTAAGTCCCCTCCAGCCCTTACAAATATCTCTATTTTTGAAAGCTTAAAATTCTTTTCCCAAGAGGGTCAAGATTGATATGTTAGTAAAGACCAAGTAATACTGAATCCCAGTAGCTTTATAGAGAACTGTGGAAAGGAGACTGAGCCTAAGGAACTTTTATCATAAGTAGCAAGACTTTCTTCTCACTAGCTAGAGGCATTCTTAGAAGGGTAATAGGTCCAGGTTTTCTACATTCAAATGAAAATAATCGACTAGAGAAATGTATACTTTTTATATCTATTTTTATAGTTTTCTATCCTGTGGGCATACATACATACATACATACATACATATATACATATATAATATGTGTATGTGTGTATATGCATATGTGAATTTACACACATATATTAATATATAAACATATATTCACTTTGTTTAAATGTCTCCATGGCTCTCCAGTATCCTTACATGCGATATGTGTATGTGTGTATATCTATAATTATAGATACAGAAAGACAGACAAAGAGATAGAGAGTTATTTGATCATTTCAGTTGTGTCCAATTCTTCATGACTCCATAGGGTCATGATGGAAGAACTTGCAAAGCTCAGTGAAGCTGTGAATTTCAGTTATTTAATCATATGTGACTCTTCATGATCCCATTTGTTGTTTTCTTGACAAAGAGATTGGAGTGATTTGCCATTTATTTCTCCATCTCATTTTATAGTTGAGAAGCTGAGGTAAACAAAATTAAAGTAACATGTCCGGGGGTCACATAGCTAGTAAGTATCTGAGACTGGATTTGAACTCATGTACATGAATCTCCCTGATTCCAAGCCTAGAACTCTATCTACTATATCTCCTAACTACCTCCTAGTTAGGAGATATATATACAAAAAACACATATACACACACAGACACAGATATAAACACACTTATACCTGTATACCAGATGAAGATTCATAGAGCCATTTAAATTGAATGAATCAAATTTCTTACCTAAGAAAATTTCTACATTTATTTTGAGAGGTTTACTTAATTATCAGCATTGTAATAACAAGCCTTACTGTATAATATTATACTTCTCCTGAGTCATGTTTTTTTCTGCTTTGAAACCATAAAGATATTTCTCTTAGAATTTTTAATTTTAATCTTTCATATAGCTTTCCTCTCTCTTTCCTTTAACCAAACTAAGAATCTCAAACAAACACAAAAGAGAGACCATATTTCTCATGATGAGAAGGCAAGTCTCATCAATCACACTGACAGGTTGCTTCCATCCTTCACGTTGCTCACTTCCATATGAGCTTCCAAAATTTTTTCAATTTGCTCCAGATATGTTTTTGGTTACTTTGTCCAGCCCTCATTGTCTAGAATCCTTGTCTATGGCTGAATCTTCTTAAAGAGGCCAATTAGTGTAGCCATGGGCTTACAACACGTCTGCATAAGATTCTCCTTATTGGTAGAGATTGATTACTCAGTTCTCCAAGCCTCAGTGAGGTCTGTAGTTATTCTTGCTTCCTATATAAATAGAGAATATTTGTGCTTCCAGATTCTCTTCCAGTCTCTGAAGGGGAAGCAAAACTAAGAAGATGCTGACATGGAAATGTCCTAGACCTTCTTTTGAGTCATCAAAGATCAACCTTTGCACACACATTACCTATGTTGGTAACACACACACACATCCCTATGTTATATTCATATACAAATATGTCTCTATATTGTTTTCTTTCACTATGAAGGTTTTCAGATTGTGCATAGAGTCATTCTATTGTAATGGCATATCCTAAGAATTCACAGAGGCTCTAGCAGCTCGTGAAACCCTGCAGGATTGTTCCTAGAACACTGAAGGGAGCAAATAGTATTTGTCAGATTGGGGACCCAACCTATCAGTTCCAGTGGAAGTTGAGGAAGTGGCCCTGAGAGCAGAGAGAGTGAGGCAGAATTATGATACTAAACATATTTAGAAATCCTTTCTTTAGTTTTATTGTAGCAGTACTCTTACTATGTTTCCCCTTGGCCTTGATGAATGAGCAGTGGGACTTTGGCTGCCCAGAGAGGGAGCAAGAGAAGACTGTCAAGCAGATGTGACAAGATATGATAGCCAGAGGGAAGTGCCATGTGTAATGCTGCTAAAATGAGAGGGACAGAGGTGATGCAACATGCCTTCCCAGCATCAGGTCAGAGAGACACCTGTCAATGACTATTCTCTCTCCTTTACAATGTACTAGCTAAAAAGAGGACACTGAAAGAAAAATGAACTGCTGTAAAAATTTCCATTTATAGTTAATCCTGAGTCCACATCCCATGTTAAAAAGAGGAGGAGGGAAGTCCTAGGTCCAGAGTTCCTGAGTTTTTGCCTAATCACCAACTTTACTGGATAACCATGAGTTGCAAAACGTGTTTTATTGTATAATCTTTTACCAGTTAAGAGTTGGGAGAGCTATAGGCACTAATTTTGCATTTTTAAATTAATTTGTTTCGATTAATAAAAATCTACCTTCTTCTCTCCCCTGCCTCCACTAAAAAATGAAGGAAAAACAAAACCCTTATAAACAACAAACAAAACAAATCTCTTCATTGGCCATGTCCAAAAAATATTTGTCTTAGTCTGCACTTTGAGTCTGCCCTCTACATCTGGAGGTAGGCTTTTCATGAATCCTCTTCTAGAGTCTTGGCTGACAGTGGCATTGATTGAAGATTTTAAGTCTCTTGAATTTGTTTATATTTTTGTTGTGTTTCAGTCTTTTTTCATCTCTATCCTACTCTGTCATCCCACTTGAGGTTTCTTGGCAAAGATGCTGCAGTCGTTTGCCATTTTCATCTCTTATCTCATTTTACAGATGAGGAAACTGAGGCAGACAGGATTAAGTGACTTGCCCAGGATTACACAATTAGTAATTGCCTGAGATCAAATTTGAACTCAGGAAGTTAATAGTGTTGTATCCTTTGCATCACATAGCTGCTATTTATATTTATGTTTTTATTATTTTATACATTATTTTCTTGATTCTGCTCACTTCATATCTAATGAGTTCATATAAATTGTCCCAAGTTTCTCTGAAAGTATTCCTTTTATCATTTATTGCAATACAATAGTATTCCAGTTCATTGATATCATAATTTCTTCAGCCTAATTGTGTATTTCCTAGAATTCTTTAGGTTTGTAGAGTCAACTTCAAAATAAAGAGAACCACCAAGGTAGCAATAAAGGTATTTAATCAGGGTAGAGGAATTGCAGTTTGGGGTTACCACAGGACATGGGAATATACCCACTCTGAGACAGAAGGAGTAAGCTTACACAAACTTTAACTGGGAAGAGTAAAGAGGGGGCAGCAAAGGGGATGAATGATGAACATATCATAAGATGTCTGATCAAATCTAAGACTTTGCTAGTGGTAAGTGTCCAGATTTATCACAGAACCTGTTCAATCCCTGTGGTCAGTGAGGTCTAGTTAGTATCTACTAATAATTGCATTTGAGAGTAGTAACCTATATATTGTATGGACATTTTATAACTTTATGTGATTATTGTTTTTCTATATAGTTTATCTAAAGCCTATCAAACTGTAATCCTTTCAAGAACAAAGGCTTATGGGGAGCAGCTGGGTAGCTCAGTGGATTGAGAGCCAGGCCTAGAGACCGGAGGTCCTGGGTTCAAATCTGACCTCAGTCACTTCCCAGCTGTGTGACTCTGGCCCCCTATCCACTGAGCCTAGCTGCCCCTACCCTCCTTACTTTACAAATGAGAAAATTGAGGAGTAGGGGAATGAAGTTGTTGACCCAGCTATTACATTAGAATTTCTTCATTCTAGAATTTCAAATGATACTCTTCAGAGTAATTTTTCTTCTGTGTGGATGGAATTTCTTTGAGATAGAGAGAAAAGATAATATTATGAAAGCTTGATGCTTTACAAATAATCAGTTTAATTGACTTTGACTTCAGAATAGGAACAGTTTTTTAATTTCTTTTTATCCATAGTGCTGATCACAGCATGTGGCACATAGTAAATGCATATTGATTAATAGAGATTGGGTTCATCATTTATGTATGATATCTAATTCTTTTGCTTTATATTTACTGGAGTATGAGTATAATTCTGGCCACTGCTGTCTCTTAATTAAAGCAGTTGATCTAAAATCAAGAAAAGCATGGTTTAATTTCCAAAAATTTCTGAACTTGTAGGGATATAACTGAGCTTCTACTGAGTGATCTGATAAGACCATAATTTATAACTTAGATATTTAATGAAGTCATTATTCTATGACCATCATAAATTCTCGATAACATGAAGAGTTGCTTTTCAAGTATCTAACTTATTAGCTGCCTTCAAAATGAGGCTGACTCATGAGGTAATGAATTCTCTCACTGTAGGTCTGTAAGCAGAGCTTACACAAACATTTTTTTGAATATTGTATAGGTAATTATTATTTAAGTACAGGCTAGTGCAGATAAACTCTGAAATCCCTTAGGTGTATAGTGGGAAGAATGTTGGATTTAAAGTCAGAGAAGTTGTATTCAAATCCTTTATGCTTATCACTATCTACCTCCATGCCCTCCCTCCCCCCGGCAAGTTACAGAATTTTGTGTCTCCATTCCCAATTTCCTCAGGTCTAACATGAAAGAGTTGGCTAAAATTACTTTAGTGGTTTCCTCCATCCCTAAAACTATGATCCTATGAATAGTGATTTCTCTGATTCAGTGGATCATGAGGAGGGACATGCTGGTAAGTGCCTAAAAACTTGCTCTCCAAAAACCACATGATATATTTTAAATTTTAATCTGAATCCCTTTTTCCTCTGTTTTTTTTCATTTTTTTCCAGATTATATCAGTACAGTTTTCAGTAATAGTTTTCTGACATTTTGCAGTCCTTGTTCTCTTTCTCCCTCCCAACCCTCTTCTTCCCCAGTACTTCAAGTAATATGACATAGGTTTTACATGTGTTATCATACAATACATATTTTATATTCATCATGTTGTAAATAATACTCATATAGCTTACAGTAGAGAAAAATTCATGGAAAAATTCACTCTGCATTTAAACTTCAGTTCCTTATACAACAGTGGATAGCCTTTTTTGTCTTCATCCTATGAAGTTGTTCTGGATACTTGTACTGCTGATAACAGTTGGTTGATCATCATAATTTATTGCTGTTACTCTGTAAGACATTCTTCTGTCTCTGCTCGCTTTATTTTGCATATCTTCATATAAGTCTTTCCAGGTTTTTTGTGATCATCTTATTTGTAATTTCTTATGTCAAAATAATATTCCATTATAATCACATACCACAAGTTGTGCAAACCTTCCTCAGTTGATGGACATCCTTTTAATTTCCAGTTTTTCACCAAGTAGGTCTTTCACCCCTATCTTTTATCACTTTGGGATGCAGGTTGTTTTGATGGTTGCCAATTTAAAGTACAATTTAAGACCTGGCACAGATCTTAATTCAGGTCACTTTTCTTCATTTTTTTTCACTAATTCCCTTGCTATTCTTGCTTGGTCTTTTGTTCTTCCAAATGAATTTTGTTACTATTTTTTTTAGTTTTATGAAATGATTTTTTTGGCTAGTTTGGTATGGCACTGAATAAATAAATTAATTTATGTAGGATTGTCATTTTTATTATACTGGCTCAACCTACCCATGAGCAATTAATCCTTTTCCAGTTGTTTGGATTTGATTTTATGTTTGTGAAAAGTGTTTCATTGTTGTGATCATATAGTTTCCAGGTTTGACTTGGCAGATGACTCCTACTTATTTTACATTGTCTACCATTATTTTAAATGGGACTTCTATTTCCATCTCTTGCTGCTGGACTTTACTGATACTACAGAGAAAAACTGATGACTTGTGTGGATTTATTTAATATCCTGTGATTTTGCTAAACTTATTAATTGTTTTGGTAAGTTTTATTGTTTGTCTAAATGTAACATCATCTGCAAAGAATGAAAGCTTTATTTCCATATTGCCAATTATAATTCCTTAAATCCCTCTTCTTATTGCTATAGAATGCACTTTTATTATGATATTGGGTAATAATGGTGATAATAGGCATTGTTGCCTCACTCTTGATAATTTGAGGAAGGCTTCTAGTTTATCCCCATTACAGGTAATGTTTGCTGATGATTTTAGTAGATGATATTTGTCATTTTGAGGAATGTTCCATTTCCTACAATGTCCTCCAGTGTTTTTAATAGTAATGGGTGTTGAATATTGTCAAAAGATTTTTTCTACATCTGTTGAGATAATCATATGATTTTTGTTGGTTTTATTATTGATATGGTTAATTATGATGATGATATCCCTACTGTTGAAACATCCCTAACTTCCTGGTATGTAATCTCAATTAATGACATTTTCTCCATTACTTTGTTAAGTCTAAGCCATCAACAAAAATAATCAGTCAAGCCTGGTTTGTACTATTTGCTGATATCTCACAGTGAAAATTTAACAATCAGCTCTCGAAGGAGTAAGCTTTATGAGCTACCTCCTGTCCACCCTCCATGAAAAGTGGGAAGGATCAAGCTCATTCAACACGTACATAACCTATTCCAATGGTAAATTTCAAACCAATAAGGTCAACCCCTGGACTGAAAAAAAAAAAAGATCACCTAAAGTAGTCATTGTGTGCTACAGATTCCTTTCATAATTAGGAAAAAATTCTGTTGATTTTGTGGTTTTTGTTCCCCTACCTTAACCCATATCCACCAGTTAAGTAAGTCACATTTATTTACTAAAAGTCAATAACATTAAAGCCTGGTTAAGTGAAATGATATGCCTTTCCCTAAACAAATATATGTGACCTGCAGTTGCATAGCTTCATCAATATTTTTTGGCAGAGAATTCTACTCTCATCACCAACACCTGGTGTACATTGAGTAAATCATTTCTTGGCTGGTGATACATGAGCCCATCTGTGCAAAATGGCCACATGCCTGTTCAAAATTGGCTAGACCTTTGTCCTAAGACATAGATTCCAGGCAATGATGGGCTTTGATGACCTACATAGACCTGTAAAAGCAATATATCAAGCATAAATCTTTCATATGGGTCAACAACATATGGACCACTTCTTCACTCTCATTAAAATGGTACTTGGATTTGTACAGCCCTTCAGTTTACTATAAATACCACTAAATTTGACACATTTGTCAAATACCTACTATATAGAGAGCACTGTGTTTAAAACTTGGGGAGATATGAAGCTCAGAGAAAACATTTGACAACAAGATAAGTAGCCATGATACCAAAGATCAGATGATAGCTTCATTATTATAGATGGAGGTAAAAAAACAAAGACCTATAGAAGTTCTCTGAGGAAGGTTAGCATTTGAGATTTAAAATATCAATATGAATTCAAATGATAAAGGAAAATAAGGAAGATATTTCAGATTAGAGGGAACAGTTTAATTTTAGGCACAAAGGAAAAATGTAGTATATGTTTTAGGTAACAGCTGTTTGGTATAAAAAGTACTCTGTCCTATGATTTTATATGATCACTTTTTGGCATTACTTTCAGAAAGTCCCTGTGTGTGTTATGTATATATTTGAATATTTGCATAATCAAACATATATATACATTACAACTATATGTATACATAAATATATATACATAACACATATATGCATTACATATATATATATATACATACATATATATGGAGAAAGAGACAAAGAGACAGAAACAGAGAGGAAAAAGGGTAAAGCTTATAATAACTCTATGTTAATAAAACCCCACAATATAAAAACTTTTGGGTATCAACTTTTCAGCATCAGTAGCTATATTATGAGCTAGCAGCAATATCAGAACAATAAGAGCTACCATTTATATAGCATTTTAGTGTTTCCAAAATGCTTCATAAACGTTATCTTCTAATCTTCAAAACAAATTTGGGTACTATTATTATCTCCATTTTTCAGATGAGGAAACTGAGGCTAAGCAAGGTTAAGTGACTTGTCCAGGTACACACAGCTAGTACATGTAGGAAGCTGGATTTGAACTCAGGTTTTCCTGATGTGGGGATCTAGTACTTAATCCATTGAGACACTTATCTACCAATATCTTTCTCAACTTCAGGCATTTTAATTAGAAGTGCTTTTTTAAGTGGATATAGCCACAGCCTTTTCACTTGTTTTCATTTGGGCTCTAGGTAAACCACTTTGAGGGAAACAGATAGGGATCATACCCATCAAGGTGTTGGAGGGTGAGGAAGAGGGTGTCTACCCGAAGCATGTGAAGGCTTTCCCCAGCAGAAGGACCAGAGGAGAACATGACTCCAGTTGCCATGAAGATGGAGCACTTAGAGCTTGGTTAGACATTGAAGAAGCCAAAGTCATCCACTGCGCTGGACCATCGCCAGCAGCCTGACTTTTATCTTGCCACTGGATTTGGATGACTTTGTAAGAGAGAATGAAGATGACGACTCTGTATAACTCTGCCTCTCTTACATCCACTTTATTCCCAAGTCAAAAGACAGCACCAATGATGGCCATTTAAATCTTCTTTGAGTATGAAGGACAACAACCAGCCAATTTATGTCATTTCATTTGCTTTGGAACATCTACATTACTATAAAAATTATAAACTGCAAATAATACTCTCCAGAATTACAAAATCTTTAAATCTATGATACTGAGAAGATTGCCTTAGATATACATTTAAAAACTCAATTTTATTTACATGTAATTTCTTTTTTAAGTGTTACCAAATTTTAAAGAAAAATCATATAATTACTATATTAGCTTCAACAAAGAATTTGCATGTTTACACAAATGGAGACCAATGAAGTGCTTCTTTATGTTCAATTTTTCCCCTCTTACTAGAAAATCAATATTTATTACCCACGGATGATTCATCATGACAAAATTTGGGGATTTAAAAAAGTTTATTTATTTATGCACATACCATGATGGTCAAAATATGTTCATTTTAGGAATTTTCCCAGATTGAAAAATCAAGCCTCAGGAACAAGTATGCTTACCTTTTTGAATAAATGCTTTTTTTGATTGTGTAAAAGAGTTCTCATTTCCTTTGATTGCCTATCTAATAAATGTTTCCACATTTTATATTAACATAAATATGGACTTCAAAGAAAGAAAGAAATGGATATCCTTGGTTAGTAATGTCAGTTTCTGCATGCCTTTTGTTTTCAAAGGAGATTAATTTTGAATTCAATATCTATGCTTATATAGGTTTCCTCACAAGACTTGTGTAGTCATCTATTCACTTTGACTTTGCACTCCTTACACACTAAAAACTTAAAAATCCTACCTGTTAAAACTCTCTGTTACTTTATCAATAATTACAAATTCTTGTGTAAATGTAAGGATTCTTCCATTCCCCTTTCTTTTCTTCTCTTCTTCACTCAGCCATTTATCCACTTATCTTTAGAGAGAGAGGGAGGCATTAGGTTCTCAGATCCATGTGTTCCTTAGGTTTTTGTATCTTTGGAGACATTGTCAGATGTGACACAGATGTCACATTGGGTAGTTGGACTGTTTTCCTTATGATGAAACTATTTAAAGCAGTGTAATTTATAAGTTTTCACCAAGATCACTATAAACAACTTTTGTTTCTAGCAGATTTTATAAACTAGCTATAAACATTTTCTCTCAACTAATATTTGATATGCAAGACTTGGACAAATAGTTATTTTTTCTGCCTATTTTTTATTCTAACATAATCTATAATAATATGTAGGCTTTCTCTTTATGCAAAGCTAATAGTAGTTACTGAAAAATATCCACAAAAGTATGTTAAAATACTTCAATTTAAAAAATCTAAAACATAATCATTAAAATTCTTTTTTAGCTTGTACACATACCCTGCTATTTCTCTCCCCAGGTATGTATAACTGATTTTAAGGGGGAATATAAACCTGGGAAAAGATCAACCTACTTTATAATAAAAATGGGCAAAACATAGTTAGCTGTAATCTCTCATTTCAGAAGTCATTGTAGGAATATGTTTAGGTGTTTTTAATAGCTATGTTAACATTTTCAACCCACTAGAGTACTATTTAACAAATTAGCTAGGAAAAGGAAATAACCTAAATAACACAAGAAAACCAGTAGAGACTAAAAGCCCAAGTTTCTTCTAAATGTTGATGTCAATTCTTTGTATTTTGTGGGAAGTATTTCTGAGTTAGGTACAATAGAAGCAAATGAGAATCTGACCTTTGGCATATTTTAGCCCTTCCTACTTTCCCCCCTTATTTTTTACTGTTCAGTATCTCAATTTTTCCAGCACAGTTATATTAAACTAATTTTAATTTCCTTTTTATTTGAGTAGATTTGTTGGTTTTAAGTAATTGACTTTTATAAGTATAGGTTTCTTAAATAATATAACCTAAGAGTTCGAAGAACCATGATTCCAAACTGGCATGACATAAATGCTATCTTTTTGTTTCTTGAAATCTTACTTTATTTTTGTAGTCTCCTCATGTACTTAGGGCATTACTTCTATATTTCTATATTGTGAATCATGTAACCATGGAAAAATATTCTAAATTTAAAAAAAAGACTGATCCAAAGTCATTTCTCCTTTACAATTCTTAAACTATTAAAAAGTGACTTTGGATCAAATTTTTTTTAAATTTAGAATATTTTTCCATGGTTACATGATTCACAATTCCCTCCCCCTTTCCTCTCCCCCCTCCCTGAACTGACAAGCAGTTCCCCTGGGTAATACATGTATCATTGTTCAAAACCTATTCCCATGTTATTCATATTTTGGATCAGTCTTATTGAAGCTTGATTTTATATTTTTAATGGTGTCAGTGTAGTTTTCTCTATTACAGACTTATTTTTGTATGCTGGGAAAACAGAGTAAGTACTTAGGGATTTATTATTATGTTTAGTCAAAAATGAACTGGAAACATACTTGATCTCAGCATGATGGGTAATGTGTAACAAAGAGACTCAGTGTACCTGGGATTGTAGCTATGCCTAGGAAAGCCATTTAATTCATTAGGGTATTAAACTAGATGACTTTTTTCCAGTTCTAAAACTATATATAAGCTTTTATATATGATATATGTATACATATACACACACACACACACACACACACACACACACACACA
>NC_058133.1:426277256-426286945 GCF_016433145.1 Gracilinanus agilis | reverse complement strand
TTTTTTTTAAATTTAGAATATTTTTCCATGGTTACATGATTCACAATTCCCTCCCCCTTTCCTCTCCCCCCTCCCTGAACTGACAAGCAGTTCCCCTGGGTAATACATGTATCATTGTTCAAAACCTATTCCCATGTTATTCATATTTTGGATCAGTCTTATTGAAGCTTGATTTTATATTTTTAATGGTGTCAGTGTAGTTTTCTCTATTACAGACTTATTTTTGTATGCTGGGAAAACAGAGTAAGTACTTAGGGATTTATTATTATGTTTAGTCAAAAATGAACTGGAAACATACTTGATCTCAGCATGATGGGTAATGTGTAACAAAGAGACTCAGTGTACCTGGGATTGTAGCTATGCCTAGGAAAGCCATTTAATTCATTAGGGTATTAAACTAGATGACTTTTTTCCAGTTCTAGAACTATATATAAGCTTTTATATATGATATATGTATACATACACACACACACACACACACACACACACATATATATATATATATATATAATTGCAAGATTCTGTGACCTCTACTTTCACATGTCCATTTTGGTTGTTAATTTACAAACACTATACCATTTTCCTTTTTTCACAGATTTTGTGAGGAAAAAGAAAAAACACAAACCTTGTCAACAATATTAGAGCAACTAGGCTTCGCATTACTTTTTGGTTTTATCATGTTTCCCCCCAAAAAAGTAGGACTATCCTACAATAGGACTATCTACAATAAAGAGGCAGGATTTAAATTCTCTACTTGAAAAAAGAAATAAGGTCTTTTTTTTTTTTGCAAAAGGGATAAAGAGAATGCTAAGATTTGCAAGGCAGATAGATTTAAGGTTGGGGGAGCTAAGCCTCCCAGACTAACATCATTTGGAATGTTTTAGCCTTGACTATTTTTGTTGTTCAATATTCCTCTTAGTTTGTAGCCAAAAATAAGTTCATATTATTGTTTTGTGAATCATCACTACCAAAAAAGTACCTTTCTTTTTTGCTTCCTTTCCTAAAAGCCTCTATTCTAGGTTAAAAAGGAAGGAAAGAAGAAAAATAGATAGGTATGTAACACATATGCTCTCATGTGCTTACTCCAACTTGCTTGATTAGTCAAGTCTCTAGATTCAGTTCTTATTTTCTCAGGATTCTAGGGGCACCCCTGAGAAATTGAAAATTTAGTTCTATAGCTTAGGAAGCCCCATTGGTATGCTTCCCACCATGACTATTAGATAATTATAAATTTAGTGAGCCAGGGCTGAGCAGGTTTTGGAAGTGAGTTTTTTCTAGGTTTGCCAAAAGCAGTTGTTGAAAAGAATCCTTCCAAAAGTCTGTAACACACTCTCTCATGAGTAAATACGGGGTATAGTCATATGAACTGGATCTTAGAGAGTACACATGTCAAAGTAGTAACTTGGAACTCTTAGTTGCTTCCCTTTGTGGTGGCACTCAGGAAATTTCCCTTGTACCTCTTAGCTGAGGTCCTAGAAGAACTATGAATCTTCATCCATTCTGCCATAGCTTCCAATACAACCACTGCCCTCAAATGTTCCAGAATGCTTCTAGGATGTCACTAAGACATTGAGAAAATCCTCCAAAAAATCAAAAGTTCAAAAGGTCTTCCTCTGGACCAGAAGTGGGTAGGGTAGAGGTAGAGAGGTGTCTAAGGCAAAAGCAAAGTGTTCTTCTGCCACCCCAAGAAACCATGTAAGGAAAAGTTTCTGGAACATTCTTGTTTGTTACCAGATTTCCTAACAACTTGGGTTCTAAACTTCTCTTCTCTTTTATAGATCACTCAGAGGGTATAACTAAGTTTCTTTAGCCATTCACAAAACTTATTTTCATCTCATTAAAGCATATGGCAGTTTAAGCTGGATGAGAAAGACAGAGACACAGAGAGAAAAAAGACAAAGATAGAGACAGAGAGGCAGAGACAAAGTGACAGAGATGTAGTTAGCTTATTTAAGTTCTTCCAATATATGACGTGCTGTGCTAAATATTGAAGACATAGACAAGAACCCCCATCTTCAATATGCATAAGTTTTTGTGGTGAAAGACAACATATAGGGAAGTTCTGGAAAGAAAGGGCCATGTTGAAGAGATGACTAGGAATTGGCATAAAGGACTAGTCCCAATAAAACAAGACAAAAACTCACCTACCAGAACTGAGAGATCTGCAGTTGAAGTCCAAAATATTGTTTGGAGGAAATTGAGGATGGCCAGAAAACAAAGTGAGGTTGTAAGGAGAATGATGGATTCCTTCTCTTAGTTCATGGCTCAGAGGAGAGTAGCTCCATGGACTAAGAGGGTAGTCATAGTGGTAAGAAGTACTCTGAATATATAGCTCTCTATCTCCTCAAAGTAAAACCCAGCATTTCTTTTTATGTTTTCTAAGTAATTTCAGTATTGTAGAAGATGGAAGAATCCAGGGAATAAAGGGAGGAGAGGGAATAGAGAAAAATTAAATAAGATAAAACAAGGACTGAAAAAAATGTAATGCCAATAAGAAAGAAAAGCAGCTTAGAGAATCCTTTAATTCCCAGTACCGAGCAGTCCTGCCATGCTATGTTATCTCTTAGTAGCATTATTCAAGTTATATTCCGGCCTCTTTCTCTTACATGAAATAGATTATTAAAGTTAATGACTGACCCTTAGATTTGGCATCATTGTGAATTTAAATCAATATGTTCTTTCCACTTTTAGTTAAGAACTTCAAATATGTGTTTTCTCTTTTCAGAAGTCCCCCTAGCAAACACTGAGAAAATAATAATTCACCTACTGATTATGAATCATTTTAGGCTCACAAAGCTGTGACCTGTGAGAATAAGTAGTCCCTCAACAATACATTAACCTGTCATCATCAGGCACCCGGTCTTATGGTTATGGTCTTTTTTTTTCCCTTAATGTACTATTTTATATGTTATTAAATGAGCAGAAAGTTTCTGGTGAGTAATTACCAGGTTTTCCTTCCCATCCCATCCATCCTCCAAGCTGGAAGTCTCCCTTCCTCCCCCAAGCTGGAAGTCCAGCAGCCACTCAGTGGTCCCAAAGCAGACCCTCTTAACTGCTCCATTTCTAACCTGCATCTATTCATCTCTCCTTAGACAATCCTGTAACTCCCTGTTGCCAGGATCTCACCTTATTGGTGCCAGACAATACGGACACACCGTCAACTTTATCCTTACTATAGCTCAGAACTGTCAAACTCAAGCAGTGCACCAGCTTCAGCTTCCCTAGAAGGAAGCCCAGCTCAATATGGCTTTCCTTAGAGAATCTCTATCCTAAGGGAAAGATTTCTTGATTCCCCTAGCTATCAATTCTCTCTTTTCCACCTCCTCAAAATTTAAGTTCTTTTTTCCTTCCCATTTGCTGTTCCCTGAGCTACTTGGTATTCCACCTCTATACCTTTTCATAGACTATTCTACATTCCTAAAATGTACTTTCTCCTCACTTCTGCCTGGGAGAATCTTTAGTTTCTTTCAAAACTCAATTCAGGTGCTCATCTAATGGAAAAACTTTCGTGATCCCCAGCATTGTTAGTAGTCTCTCTTTCTTTAAATAATCATGTATTTATTTGCATGTAGTATCCCTTCACTAGGATATAAGATCCTTGTGATCAGAAGCTATTTTCATTTTGCTTTTGGACCCTTGTGTTTTCCAGGTTGGGAGGACTTTATTGAGTGACGTTTCAGTCTATGGGTTGCTGGGGGTTAGAGAATACTTCTCTCTGGCCCCCATTTTCCCAAATTTGGTTTCTCAGAGATGACAGGAAGGTGTGCCTCTTCTCTGAGAACCTTGTCAGGGAAGTTGGTGTTGGGATCTGTTGGGGGTAAAAAGGGAAAAGAATTCTTCTTCTGCTTTCAGTTATCCAATTTGATTTTCTTTCTCTCCTTTCAACCCCTCATACTCTGGGTGCCCATCTGACTCTCCCCACACACCAAAGAAATTTGAGTTGGAGGAGAGGGAGTGAGAAGGAAGGGGTACTACCATATGTCAAAGGATCCTGAGAAAAATGAAGAATGGGCGGGGGAAGGTACATACTAAATAGTATGTACAGTCTCCAGTACATACTATATTTTAGGTGCTTAAGAACTATTTATTAGACTGGATTGATTTGGTTTTAGTGCTGGACCTTACTGTCCAGAAGGAAGGAAAAAGTATTTCTTACTCTCTAGAAGCTTTTGTTCAATAGTATTATAATAAACAGCAGAACATGAAAGTTGGGAATAAGTTGGCAACCAAACAAAACAGGATGAAATAGTTTGAGAATCTTTTGAGGTGGATTCTTAGTGCTATATTTCCTATTGACCAGATTAAGGATGAAAGGCTTCACCATTATGAAAACCAAAAGAAAATGCCTTTTTCCTCAATTCCACAGATGAAGAGGAATTTACATTCTAAAATAACTAACTACTGTGTCTGCTAGTTTCATATAGAAAACTGTTTATACAGAAGCTTGTTTGTTGTGTTTAAGGAAGGACAAATAGGAGCACACATATGGCCTTTGTTCTTAACAGATAGTATTTTTTCAAACGGATTAGGAAATTTAGCATTTAAATTTCAATTTTTCTTGAAAATTCGGCTCTCCTGGTATAACAGAATGAGCCTTAGATTTGGAGACAGAATATTTGGGTACAAATCTCTGAGTGTAGGGAAGAGGGAAAGAGAAACAGAGAGAGGGAGAAAAGAAGAGAGAGAGAGACAGATAATAGAGAGACCAAGAGATAGAAAGAACAGAGAAATGGAGAGAAAGAGAGAAAAGAGCAAGATTTTGACAAAATAGATTTTCAGAATCTATTCACTCACTAAATCCTAAGATCTGTTGCTTCTCTGTAATGGAAGTGGAACCTCAAAGGCAGTGGCCATGGAAGAAAAGGGCTGGAGTATTCTGCCAACAAGAGTAGGACTTGTGTATGGTTCAGCCAATGTGTGTCTGTCATCCAGAGACCAGCACAGTAAAATCTTGAGAGTTCTATTACCAGAATTTGAACAGTAAATAATCAAATATTTTATTTGTTACTAGGCACGTGGAGAAAACAGAGGGCCTTTTGAGTTATAAAGAGGTTGTATCTTCTTCTAGAGGAGAGGAACACACCCACACCAGTGAAAGGACAAGATCTTTTGAAGATGTTGAAGAGAATTATTTTTTTTTAACACATATTACCAGATGAACTTGGTCAGACTGTTTTGATAATGGGTGAAATTTCTTTACATATTCATGAGATTAGAATCATTTACAAACCTTCAAACATTGTGAATAGGTGAACAGATCATTGGTCTTTGATAAGCACATAAGGCAAACATTCCAGGGTGACTTGTGGCCCTTACTAAAAAGCATTAGATGTCCTCAATTATATACTAGTGAGCGAGGGGCTAGCTTACTGCTTTGGCTTACTAGTTGGGCCAAGTGGAAATTCAGGTGAGGGGACTTATAAATGAAAACATGGAACCGTTCCAAATATCTCAGCTCCATTCCTGGCTTGGAAAAGCTGAGACCCTACCCAGGTTTGACTATTTCCACCATAATGAAGCTGCTTGTTCTCATTGCTTTTGGCTAGTAATGTGTCTCTGTCCCTTTTCTCAGGTATCACATAAACCCAAACAATAGGAGGCTAAGAAACACTATTGATATTGAAAACAGCAGTAAGATAATCTCTGTCATATGAAGCAACTTGTCCCTTTACTATAGAAAGCAATTTTATTTTCCTCCCTTTAGAAATGTGGTCCTTTTTCAGGAGGGGGTGTGTGAAGTTGAATGGAAAAAAATGTTTATTTTCACCAACTTATAACTAAATTTAGCAAATCCTTCAATGATTTAGAAACATCATTTTGAAAAAAAAGTCTAAGGGTTTTCCTGGAGTGCCACAGGGGTCCTATGTAAGGTTGTCCTGGAGCCAGCTTGTACATTAGCTTGTTGTTATATTTTTAGCATGAGCATTTACCCCTCAGAAATGGGCAAACATTACAGACATAGATTTGATTTATTGTTCTGTTGAATATTTAGACTTAAGAAAGCAAATACCAAAAATGCCAGTAATACAGATTAAACTTAAAAACGTATCCTTTATCCTTTTCCCTCCCATACCTCCTACCCCTAGTCAATTGTTAAACATTTTTTACATTTTTATTGTCATGCTAAACACACTTCCATAGTGGTCATTATTGTAAGAGCATACTCATACATAACCAAAACCTCAAAATAGCTCAAAACATACTGATGTGAAAGACCACTCCAACAGTTCTTTCTCTGGAGATAGATAGCATTCCCCATCATAAATCTTTCAGGATTTTCCCAGATCACTGCATTGCTGAGAGTAACCAAGTTTTCTCAGATAATCATCCATTATTGCTGTTATCGTGTATGATGTTCACCCAGTTCTGCCTATTTCACTCTGCATCAGTTCCTGCAGATCTTTCCAGCTTTTTCTGAAATCATTTTGCTCATCATTTCTTATAGGACAATAGTATTCCATTACCAATGAGTTCCACAGTTTGTTTATCCATTCCCCAATTGATGTACATGCCCTCAATTTCCAATTCTTTGCCACTGCACAGAGATCTATAAAAAAAATTTTATGAGTAGGTTCTTACCCCTTTATTAAGTATTTTCAAACACATTCCTGGGTCCATGTAACAAAAAAGATTAAGAAATCCTGTTTTAGAAGGATGAAGATTGAAATGCAATATAAAACTTTTAAATAAAGTGTGTAGCTTAAATATTTGTTACTGAGTTCTAATTGATACTTTAATATTTAGCAAAGTTGAACTGACCTATATGGGCTTAAGTGTGGCTGAATATATAATAGCAACCATTTTGACATGAAAACAATGCTATAAATATTGGTCATTTCCCCTAAGAGAACTCATATTTCTTTAACTTGTCGGGGTGAAATGCAAATGGACCCAACATATAATTATGACTGAAGGGGACTTCAAAGTTCATCTAATCTAGTCCCCACCAACCCCAACTATCTCCCCTTTTTTCAGATAAGGAAACTGAAGCCCTGAAGATGAGAGTAGGATAGGGATGAAGAGAATTCAAGAGGAAGAGAAGGAGGATCTTTCTCTTAGACCCACATAAGGTAGTAAAAGATTAAACAGCTAAATGCTAAAATCTAAAGCTTGAGAAAGTGGGGGCGGCTGTGTGGGAGGGAACAGAAAACAAGATCCAAGAAGGCACTCAGAGCCTTCTTTGAGGATGCTCCTAGCATTATGTCACAAAAGCAATTTGTGCCCACTCAGATGATTTTGATAACCATTCTTAATCCATTCAGGACTCATTCCTAATGGCTTATTTCCTTTCCTGCTGGTAGGAGCGATTTATTTCCTGTCTAAATGTTGCTCAGAGTAAGATAAATAGAGGACATGGGTTTCAGGAATGTGATCTTACTTTATCTTTCTTTCAATGTTTTAGGAGTTCTATTTTAAATGTGGTGCACACCCAACCTCTGCCAATGAGACATCGGTGGCTCTGAACCTGATTACGACAAACAGTCGCAGTATCAGCTGTATTACATGTACTGATGTCAGGTAAAAATAACAAAAACACTGTCATTCTCAGCAAGGCTATCTTCCTCTGTGCTCAGAAATGTTTCTCCTTATATCGCCTTTACTTTTTTGGGAACATACCTTTTGTTTTGATAAACTGCGAACTAAAGAAACAAGTTGGGTACTAAAATGAATTATAACTGTTATCAATATGGGTAAGAAAATAATAGATTATGGAAGGCCTTTTATATGATGAAATGTTTTGGATACCGGATATTACATTTTAACTACTGGTTTACTAGATTTTAAAAAAGATTTCCATTGCCAAACATTTTATTGTGGTATTTCAGGAAACTAACCATCTGCTTTAATTCTCGAGTACAATAGTAGGTTATGCTTTAAAGATGGATTTCTTGAGGACCCAAATATAAAAAAGAATACTGGAAAAAAAGTATCTAGAAGAGAGAAGCAAATTAATTCATGTAACAGCAATGTGAGGACAAAAGAGAGAAAATAAGATGGAGCTTATTTTATCTAAAGACTACACGACCGAGGGTAGCATTAATATACTGATATGCCTGAGCAATGTGTAGTCAAAAAAAAAGTAGGGGTGACAGGAAGGTAATTTTTGTATTTTCCACTGAGGTCAGAAAGAGAGAATAGACTTAAATTGTACAAAGATGGATTTAATTTATATATTGGGAATAATTTTTACTGGAAGGCTAATAAAACTTTCAAATCTCTTAAAAAGCAGAGTCATGGAACTTCCTTGTTTCTAGAGTTTCAAGAAGAGTCTTGTTAAAATGTCATGTTGCCCTGAATCAAAAAGATGGTCATAATGTCCTTTCAGACACCCCAAGATTGCATAGTAAATAGGTATCAGGTATCCTAAGGCACTACTTCTAACTCTTCAATAAAGTGATTTTAAATATAGTTTAATTGATCAAAGCATGACAACTCCAATACCGGCTGTTCATAAAAACCATTTCCAAGAATTATTAATAGTTAGACATGTTTTCCTTTCTGCTGCCTATTCAGTCAATACAAGTCTGCTGATTTTTGAGACTATTGTAACAAAAAAACAGTACATTATCACCATATAACTACATTGTATTGAACTTTATTGGCCTGTTTACAAGATAGAAAATTGACTAATTGAAATTGAAAAACCATGCTTTTAGATGTGTAACAAAGCCAACTCAGATGGTTCTTCAATTAGGATAGCTGAGTAAAGAAATTTAGGACAACTGCAGTGTTGTTGAATTGGTTTATCTGAAAGCAGTAGGATGTTCTGTATCTTTCCCCCTTCCTAGAGAAGAGGAGAAACCATATTCTGCTACCCAGAATACAACACAGTTGGGCAGTGTTTTGAAATTCATTAAGCTTGAAAATGATTGCATTTGAAATATGTAACTGCATTCCTATTAACTCTATATATAAGATAAGTAGTGTTGTCATGTCGCAGAGCCTTCAGGTTTTTGTTAGGGTCTTACCATAAATGTCTGAAGGAAATCAGCCTTATACAAAGTTGGGCCTGTAATTGTTTAAAAGAAAATAAATATTATGTTCAAAAATAATTTTTCATATAACTTTATGGAGGTTTTAGGAACCAAATAGATTGTCTTTGAGTATTTGTAAGGCTGTCAAGTAGAACTTTGTTCTACTTGTTTCCCTAGATCCCAAAGGACAGAAAAAAAACAACAACCAAAAAGTTGAAGTTATAGAGGCAAATTAAGGCTTAATAGGAAGAGAAGGGGAAAATACTGTTAATTAAGAATTTTCCAAAGTAGAATCTGCTGCCTTGGGAAATAGATTTTCCTTCAATTGAGATATTAAAATGAAAGTCAAATGATCATTTGTTGGGGGTGGAGGGGTGTTGTTATTAAAGTAATGGTGATGATGATGATTTGTAGAGTGCTTTATGAATATTAACTCTTTTTATTTTTCACAAGAATAATAGAAGGTACCTGTCATTATTATTTTTATCATCCTAATTTTATAGATGTGGAAACTGATACGGGTAGAGATCAAATGATTTGCCAAAGGTCATACAGTTAGAAAGTATTTGACACTAGATTTGAACATAGATCTTCCTAACTCCAGAACCATGTTTTAGATTGGATTCTTGGTCAAGTATTATTTGGACTAGATTATATTTGACATTCTGTGAGGGTGCTTTAGAAATACATATATATATATATATATATATATTT
>NC_058133.1:426239975-426274746 GCF_016433145.1 Gracilinanus agilis | reverse complement strand
CACAGGTGCCAAAGATGGCATGCAGAGAACTCTCTATGGGCATGTGGCCATCCTCCCCCACCCTGACCCAGAGTTCATTACTAGAAAGGCAGAGGAACTCATTGGAGCTCCTCCCCTCCTCCTATCCCCTGCTCCTGAAGACATTTTTTCACATTCCCTGCCCCTCTTCCCAGCAACCCAATGAGAGCACACAAAAGGTAAAGTGGGTGGTTCACAGGTGACACAGTGGGTGGGGAGCAGAGCACTCGGGGCACTCCTCTTCCCCTTTCTACTCTCACTGAGGATATTTCTCACTTCACCCACCCCTCCTCCCAGCAGGCCAATTCCTCCCTCCCCTGTCTGGGATAAGGAAGGGGCAGGGTGCACCCAGCATTTGGTGTGGGGGAGGAGCACGGCACACAGTCTCTGGGTGGGGGCAGGCATAACACTTGGTCTAGGGGTTGGGGGGGGATCTAGCACTCCATCTCTAAAAGGTTCGCCATCACTGATATACTATATTTATGCCTATGTCATGTATCCATTTTGATCTTGGTAAATTGTATAGGATATTGGTCTATATCCAGTTTCTGCCAGACATTTTTTCCCAAAAATTTTTACCAAATAGTGAATTCTTATTCCAAAAATTTAGATCTTTGTTTTTGTCAAACAATAAATTACTATAATCTTTTACAACTATTTGTTATATTTCCATTCTGTTCTATTGATCTACTTTTCTTTCTTAGCCAATACCAGTTTATGAAAATAAAAGATTCAAGAATGTCAAATGAATTAATGGAAAAAAAATTAAAGGAAGATTTACCAGTATCAAAGTAAAAAAAGTTACATAGTCACAAAGTCACATAGTATTAGAGGGGACCATAGTGGTCATATTATCCAACTCATGCTCTAAAAAGAGATTGTTGATACTCTGTCCCCAAGAGGTGATCTTCTAGCATCTGCTTAAAGAAATCCATTGGAAGAATAAAAGACTCCCTCTGAAGGTAGCTGATTCCTCTGTTACATTATTCAAGTTTATTAGGAATTTACCTATTTAAACTTCCATTCAATGTTCTTTGTCCTTTCCTCTGAAGCCAAAGTAAACGAATCAAACCCCTATTAAGTTTCCCTAAAAACAGATATAGAAGACATCAATCTATATTTCTTTTTTATATCTTGTTTTTTTTTCAACCAGTTTGACAATAGGCATTTTTCTCCCCTAAACACCTCTTGCCATTCTATCCTTAGATATAAGAACTGGAGCTGTAAGAAAACTTATACATCATCTCACTCTAGCCACTCTTTTTCCGGATGAGAACTTTTATGGCTCAGAGAGGGGAAGTAGCTTGTTCAAATGTTGTGTAGTTTTTTTAAGTAGTTAGCCAAGATTTGAAAACACTTCTTCTGATTCACAAATCCAGTGCTCTTCCTTGCCCATCCATGCCTACCCATTCTATGTGATTCTTTTCTATGTACCACAACAGTTTACTACAGGAATTCAACCAATATGTCAAGCACATTCTTCCTTTTCTTCTAAAATCTCAAAGATATCAGTGGATCAGAAGGGCTCTAATGATCTCCTGCTGTTACCACATTACTAGCTCATCTTCATTTTCAATCTTAGGGTTTTTTTTTTTTTGCTTTCCCGTATTAGATGCTTTTAAAAATAATATAAATAGCAAGCGCAATATAATTTTGTTTTTTGGAACATATTTACATGAATTGTGTGATGTGATCTCCTCTGGAAAATTGTTTTTGAAAGACTACCTATTCCATAATAAAAAACTCATCAAGGCTGTCCTTGATTTATGTACAAATATTTCTAATAAAAATTTTATGTACGTGAAAATAGGTATTTAGACTCATATTTATATTTTTCAGTCTTCTCTTTAGTTTTTTTGTATTAACAAAATAAAAATTTTCATCCACATATTTTGCATCTTGCCTTCCTTCAGATATCTTATAAATCAGTATTTTGTAATCATGCCAGTTCTAGTACAGGGCATTTCCATGTATGCCTGTGTAATTTTGCTACTTTTTCACATCTTTGTTCTCTTTATTGGATTCACATCCTTCATGTTTTAGATGAGGAAATTAAGAAACAGAAAGGGTAAATCACGCAGCTAGTAAATATATGAGGCAAGATTTAAACCCACATCTTCCTAACTCAAAATCCAGTGTTTATTAATTCAGTTTCCTGTCACATTTCCTTAATCTGTGTCTATGTCTTTCCTCTTGTCCACACTATTTTTATCATTAATTATTTATTTAAAGGAATAAAATTGGAGTTGTTTTAAATGCATACCATTTATTTTTAAATTTTTGTTCTTTTCCCCTAGCTTTGTATATTTTTTATCTCTAATAATTCAGGGATCAGCTAATTCAAGAATGAATTCAACATCAGTAACAAGCTGTTCCCTAATTGTTAAAAATAAAAACAATTACATTTGTCATGTTATTTGAGTTTACCATGTCTAGTTCCTGCCAAGTATTTTTCTCAAAGATAATATTCATAATACATATGTGTAAGCATCATATGTTACCTACAAGTTCTAGACTTTTATCTATTGATTTATATATTTTTAGTATTTATCACTATCCTTACCCATCTCCATTTTTGTCTTGAAGTAATTGGGTATGAAAGTATATGTGTATTTAATTTGCAGAATTTTCTTGAGTTCTTTGTAGATCTTCCCTACATTTTCATCCTTTTAAAATGATGTTAATGAACAAACTACAATTATTTTTATGGTAGTCTTTTAAAATATATTTATTGTGATGACTGCAATATAAGATGACCAAATGCTTTATTTTATCACATTTCATGTTGCCTATGGGCACACATTAAAACCAACTCTGATAATTTTCTTATTTTCCTCTCAGAGGAGAATTTGTGGACCATTTCTTCATTTAGCTATGAATTTCTTCTTTACTAGAGTTGTTATTGTAGTGAAAATGTCAAGACTAATAAAATTCAATTGCTCCAGTAGTATGTCTACTTGTTAATCAACAGAGAAATCATATATAGTATACCAATAGAGAAGTCAAAATTAACAGATTACATAAAAAGTGTCTGATTGTTAATACCCTCTGACCCCTTATCACTGTCACCATTTGCAGAATCAGAAGGAAGCTGAACAGAGCCATATTAAACATTTTTTCCTTTGTCCCACAATTTGCTTTTGTCAAAGAATTTGTCACTAAATGACCAACCTACTGAAGATTATCTATTTTTAGCAAGGCTAGTCCTCAGAATGCATTCCACTCTGTTTCTGGGACCATACTTAAAGTCTTTCCATCATAAAACCTTTGAATACTTGACTCCTTCTTGTGCACCTCCATAATGAGATGTTGGACTAGGAATTAGTGAAACTTTTCTTTTATAACATGTCTAATATCTAAGAGGATTCCTTTTCCAGAATAGGTTGTCTAAGGTGACCACTGAGGCCCCTTTCATTAGAATCTCCATTATAGTATTATTGACTTTTGAAAACCTGCAGTGAAGGAGAACTCACAATCTCTCTAGCCCAATTTACTTTCTATATTTTCTAATTATTAGGAAGTTTTTCTTGTCCCACGATTTAAACTTGGCTTTCTGAATTTCTAACCATTAGTTCTACTTTTACTTTCCAGAGTCAACAGAACACATCTATGTCTTTTCTCTACATGACATCAAATACAGTTTTCATAGTGCCTCTGAATCTTCTCATCTCCAAACTAGTTGTCCCTAATTCCATAACTATTCTTCATATGACTTGAACTCAAGGCCTTTCATCATCTTGGTTATCATGTTCTGGATACTTTCCAATTCATGAACATCCTTCTTTAACTCTGTATCCCAGAACTAAACACCATATAACTAGGTCCTGATTTGTACAAATGTTGAATTTATTGAAGTAGTTATATATATTTTTAAAATCACACTATTGAAGGTCTAATAATATAAAATTAGATAATTGGTTCCAGCACAATGGAAATATGTATGCTGCACAAATTTGAATAATTTTGACCACTTCCAGGGAACATTATGCAAATAAATCAGCACATAGCTACATATGTACTCTAAACAGAGCAGAATACTATAGAAAGTTTGTTGACTCTATACTTGTCTTTTTTAAAAAATAAAAGCTCAACTTGTTTTTTTCAATGAACAAAAAATGTTTTCTCTTTTCCCCCTAACCCCAAAACACACATTGTATAAAAAAAAGAAAAGAAATAAGAAATAAGAAAATCTTGGTATCAAATATGCATATTCAAGTAAAACAAATTTTTGTATTGGCTATGTTCAAAAATTTTGTTTCTCATTCTATACCTTAATTTAGTATTGTTAGCATACTCCATTGGTCCACTAGAATCATGGCTGGCCATTTCATTGATCAAAGTTCTTATTTCTTACAAAGTTGTTTGTAATAAATAAGTAAATGGAGTGAACATTAATTAATTACCTGCAATATGCCAGGCACTATGTTACCTATATTACAAATACCAAATTTGATCATCACAACAACTCTGGGAGGCAGGTGCTATAATTATTCCCATTTTATCTTTAAGCCAACTGAGGCAGGTAGCAGTTGTGTCTTGCCTAAGGTCATGTAGCTAATAAATGTCTGAGCCTGGATTTGAACTGAAATTTTCCTGACTCAAGGCCCAGTGCACTATCCAGTGCAACATTCCCTTGGTTCTGCTATTTTACCATGCATCTGTTCATAAAAATCTTATTAAATTTCTCTGAAATCTTCCCTTTTATCATTCTTTGTGGGAAAATAGTATTCCATTGTATTTTTATATTCATTCATTTCCCAATTTTGAGCAACTAGCCAAGCTCTTTTAATATAGCCCAACATCACATTAATTTGTCTGACTGCCACATTACATTGCTGACTCATACTGAGTCATCCCAAAATCTTTGCAAATGAATTACTGTCTAATACTCCTGTCCAATCCTATATGTGTGAAATCAATTTTGGACATAAATGTAAGACTTACACTTACCCATACTTTTTTTTTTATTAGATTCATCTCTAAGCTCCAATTTGTCAAGATATTTTTAGATGCTGACTGTCATTAAATGGGTCAGCTGTCCCTCTCAGGCTTGGGTGTTATGTAAATCTTGGTAGTTGATATGGAATTAATTTGGAGATTGCTGAGGGACACCTAGATAGAGTAGTGATCCCACAAGGTCAGCCCAAATACAACTGGTATTATAAGAGAATATGTGGAATCTTCTTACTCCAGTCCCAAGATAACAAACAGTAACCCAGGGCTAACAGTCTGAACTAAGGAATCAGCTGATTGGGGAACACAGCTGACCCTTGTCCTAACTGAAGCCCTAGTACGTTGATGGAGGTGGCTATATTCCTTAGCTTGATATACTATAGCCCTGGATGTTTGGTCTATCAAGTCTAATTAATTCATCGAGTTGTTCTGACTGTGGATTTAATCTTAACTGTTGGTTGAAGGAATATTGAAAGTAAAACCCTTTTCCTGGCTGTCACAAAACTCTACCAACTAAAGCCTCCCAATGGAACTCTGAGAATTCACAGGCAAGTGGCTTCTTGAAAGATGGTTTAATTGTTGAAGAGTTTAGGGAAAAGGGGAACTAGGTAAAGATGGAAAATGGGAATTGGGATTTCCTAAGTAAATCTAAGTTGAATAGCTTGTTGTTAAATCTTCAATTGATTATTATTGATTAAGGATCTTGGTTGGCTGACAGCCTGGCTAGGCCTGATTGCCCCAGACCTAAGTCAGGGCTTGACCCTGCTGATGATGGATTTCTTTGTAGATCTACTTGGTGATAATAAATCAGAGAACTGAGGATGATAGATACAGTTGAATCAGTCTGTAAGCTAGAGTTGGTTTGTGAGTAAAGAGAGAATAAACTATGCCTAAGCTCTTCTCCACCCTTGCCCAAATATCTCCAAACTGAGACCAAAGATGGGTTCAGGTCTGTTCATTTTATAGGCAAATTTCAACTGCCCTGGCTCATTCCAGGCTCACGCCAAGCTCACACCACCTCAGTTCATTCTGCATTCTAAGCAGGTAACTGCCTATCACTCTTGACCCAACGTGGCTGCCATTATATTTCTTTACATGGGTCACCCCAAAACTGGAGTCTTTGACAAAATACTTCTTGGCAGGGTACTGAGCACAAAACTCTGTCACTATCTACTGGAGACCCCCTGTTATACTCACATCTAACTATAACAATTACAATATGAGTATAGCCATTCAACCAAATAAATTCACTGAATTTTATTGTCTTCTCATCTTCTCCAAAGAGTGGCATAATAAACTTTATAAAACAAAAGCCAGATAAATTGAATCTACAACATTCTCCTGATATACCATTTAATAACTATAAGATAAAAAGAAGTAAGGTTTGTTTAGAGTGAGCTGTTCTTCATGAGGCCACGTTGTTATTTTGTACTAACTTGATGTTCCCTCACCATTTTAAAAATGATCTGTAGTAGAAATATTCTAGGTGAGTCAGCCAAGTCGTTCAATGCATAGAGAGCCAAGCCTAGATTTGAGAGGTCCTGGGTTCAAATTTGGTTTCAGAAACTTCTTAGCTTTCTGACCCTGGGCAAGTCATTTAACCCTTTGCCACCTAGCCCTTATTGCTCTTCTGCCTTGGAACCAATACATAAGATGAAACATGAGGATTAAAAAAAAAAAAGAAATATTCTAGGAATTGAATTCAAGATCATTGTCCTATAGTTTGTAGACCTATTCTCTTTTTAAGACATTTAGACATTTGGCATTTTCTAATCTTGCAGTTATGCCATTGTTGATAATATTTTTAATATTTCTAACAATTACAGCAATCATATTTTCCACTACTTTAAGGACCTTAGTGAAATGAAATATTTCAGAATTTTTTGGTGAAACTAGTTGATTCACATGCCATGAAAATCAGGGAAACAGAAAGGAGTTCTATTTTGTACTTCTTCATTCATGATGAATGTGATATTTTAACAAGTATCCCCCACCCCAAATATTCCTGAATATTTAGGATCTTTCTTCCTTCCACTTACAAATTAAGATTGTACTATCTTATAAGTGTTAAATAAATCATTATTAAATAGAATTAATCTCAATAAGAAGTTGATACAACATTGCCATTATATACAATGCAGCATGACTGAGTGGATAGAGAGATATCTTTAGAACATGAGAGACCTGAGTTCTCATCCTCTTTCTGAAAAATAGTGACTGTATGGCATTGGGCAAGTCTCTTAACTTCAGTAACCCAGACAATGTTTTAACATTATGTCACAAAAACAGTTGTTTAGCAATGCTGGAGAGGGCTTGCCAATCTTCATTTGTAGCAGGAGGTTTCCTCATTTGTGGCTCCCTTTATCAGTAAAATAACCAACAATAGTTTATATTATAGACTCTATAATGTAACATGCTTGTTGTTGGATATATGTAAACAAAAGCAATCAAAACACCTTGCCCTCAAAGAGCATAAATTTTACTTAATGTGTATCAATCATAATATAGTATGAAAACCCAAACATCTATTTTTCCATAATTTAAAATTTGCCTGTTAATTAAATGGGGCAAATAAGTATCTAATATTGTATTTTGTCAGTGAGTAAACAGTTATTTATCCCTTATTATGTACCAGAAATTGTGCTATTCAAGGGAGAATACAAATAAAGGCAGTTTCTGCCTGCAAGGAGTTTATAATCTGATGTGGGAACACATAAAAGGAAGCTGAAAAGGAAGAGAAGGAATGAAAGGTTTCTCATATGGAACTATGATGAAGAAATCTAAAGAAGGGGGGCAGCTAGGTAGCACAATAGATAGAGCACCAGGCATGAAGTCAGGAGGATCAGGGTTCATTTCTAACCTCAGATGCTTCCCTGGGCAAGTCAATTAACCCCAATTGCTTAGCCTTTGCTGATCTTCTGTTTTAGAACTGATACTAAAAAGACTAGGGTTTAATTTTTTTTTAATCCAGAGCAATACAGCTGGATGGAAAATGAAGAGGTGGCTAGTCTTGGTGCCCTTCTTAAGTGGCAGTCTCTCTACTTTTTAATCAGAGGATCCTCAGAAGCAAAGGGTACTGTCAAGGTGTGAGCCTCAGGATTAAAGTGATCTTGCAGGATCCCCGCCTTTTTTTTTTTTAATGCTTGTTGTTTTTAATAATACTTAACCTAATTATTCCTCTTTTGACCAATTTGATCAAACTAAATATCCTAAAACTTTCCAGGAATTATATCATCCGTAAGCATAAGGAATTGAATATCATTGTCAATGTAACTAAGTAATATTGGATTCTCTTTACATAATATATGAATTTTAATGGCTTTGGGGCTGTGGGGAAGAGAAAACTTTTCACTGCAAAATGATTTAATTTGTTTAAATGTGAATATTTTTAAAATATCACGCCATTCTACCAAAGCAGATATAGACCATCTGAAAAGTAGACTAAGGAAGCTAAATCTAGTCTAGAACCCAAGAAAACCAAATAGGGAGATTGTTTCCCTCACTAGCCTAATAGATCACGCATCAAAATATAAAAAGATTTCAAGAATCTTTTTCAAATTGCCTATATCCTTTCTTAAATTTAACTTTCTTTTCTTCCTTTGCTTAGGCAATATTCTATTTTTATTCACCTAACCCAGTCACCAAATTTTTATTGTCAGATCTTCGACTCTTCATGAATTTTGTAAAAATGGAATCAAGAGAGCATATTGATATATCCTGGTTCAATACTGGAAAACCTAGTGCATCAGGTAACTGATTTTACAGGGATTACATGGTTCTATAGCAGATAGATGCTTAAGTCTTTAATCCCTGGGACCACTGAGTTCTGTGTGCTGAATGAATTGGCAAGCTGTGCAAAGAAAACCATGCTAGCTTTTCCTTTTTTGGTTAAGAAACATGTAGGTTCTTTAGTTTGAGTCTCGCCCTTCCCCCAGGAACTTTATGATATAACCTTTCCAGTCATTAAGTTAATAGATTAAGTAAATACTTTTTATCATATTATAGGCTTTTTATAGCAATATTCTAGCAAAAAGTCATAAAATGCATGAAATGTGATAACTATGTCAAACACATTGGTTTCCACAGATCTGTCAGTGTTCTGGGCTAATCTTATATTCCAATATGATATTTTTGTCTTTTTTCAATTCCAAATCCATATGGGTAGATATTTTGTTAGGGGGGAAAATCAAGCCTTGAACTTCCCTTTTTGTGTCCCTTTCTGAATTACAAGTTGCTGGATTTATTCCTTTATTTCCCTTTAAACTTTGGCTTTGGAAAAGATGAATTTATCTTCCAAATATACTGCATTGCATTCCTGAGTGATTACCATCATCACTTGCATCTTGTCTATTGTAATTTCTATTTTATTCACTGCTTATTTTCACAACAGAAGTAGCAGAAGGCACTGAAAAAATCTCTCCACCCCCAGTCTCACACAAAGTCTGTTTTTCATTTTTCTGAGATTTTCACATACTGCTTGTAGCATGCCCTATGATAATGTATCTTTTTTATTAAGTGTAGGAGTTGATGTATATAATATGAACCAGGCTTAATAATCATGATGATAGCTGACATTTATATAGTGCTCTAATGTTTACAAAGTGCTTTACATATATTATCTAATTTCATCCTCACTTCAACCTTGTGAGTTATATACTATAAGCATTAGCATCCCTATTTTATAGTCAAGTGAGCCAACAAGCATTTGTTAAACCCTTCCTTTGTTTGAGTTCCTGAAATAAGTGCCAGGATCAGGAAATTAAGCTTTAATAGAGGCTAAGTGATTTACCACTCATCATTGGATTGTAGGGTGTAGATCTAGAAGAGACTCTAGAAATCATAAAATCCAACCCACCCTGTTCCCCCTTATTTTATAAATAAGGAAACTGAAGACAAAAGAAGTTAGGTAATTTTCATAGTAGACCTGGAATTAAGAGTTTTGGAGGTGGAATCTTGTTTTACTTATTTGATATTTGATCCTGTGCAAGTCATAAACATTCTGAGCCATGGTGTCTTTTATAGAGATAATAATAATTGCTTTCCAGGGTTGGTGTGAGCATCAAGTGAGATAATATTCAGGATATCAAAATGAAAAAACTTCTGCAGTTTTGAGTCACATATAAACCTAGCCCAATGTCCTTCAAATATACCTTAGGAGATATTGTCCAGTGTCGGTGATAACTAGCTACTGCCTTCCCCTCCTCTCAGCAAGGCTGCTAATGGAACCATCATAATAGAAATTCAACTCCCAATAAGGCAGTGGCTTTAGAGATTGACTAGGTCAGATCCCAGCTCAGATTTTCTCTTACCTAGCCACACACATACATCTTTCTGCACCCAAATAGATCTTATAATGTAATTCATATGAAATAAGACATAATCATATAATTAGTGCTTTCATACTAATTCATAGATTATCTTATATTTTGGTATTATTTATTATATAGCTCAGATTTTATAATCCAGCATTTTTGACATTCTACTGCCTTTAAATATTCATTCTCATTTCCCTACCTTTTAATGATGTTTGTTTTCCCTTATTTCTTATAATATATATTCGGTGTCTCTTATAGCATATATTGCTAATGATATACCTACATATAACACTATGTATATTTATATAGGTAGATATGCATATGTAGGTAGTACATGAGATGTGTAGATTATATAACATATTAATACATATATATTATGCACATGTGTGTATGTATACACACATAAATATATAGAAAATTTTTGTATATTAAAATAAGCAGCAAGGCATAATGTCCCACTTGTAATTTGTGATAGTTATGACTATGTACTAGTCATTTCTCATTTCACCAGACAAATATCTGAGACTATAAATTACACAGGAGTTGATGATAGGCATTGGTAGAGGGAGTTTCCACAATGGAAAATCACACACGCAGATCAAATAACTGATCCAAATGAGAGGAAGAGGGTTATCTGCCACAGGGTATATGGAACTGGCTTCAGAATCAACTATACCAGAATTCAAGTCCTATCTCTGATACTAATTATGTTATCCCAGGGCAAGGGACAAATCCCCAGTGCCAGGCAACCTCATTTTCACTAAAGTTGGAGAATAATTGTCAACAGTAGGACAATTTCTGGTGAAGAAATTCCTTATCCTAATGAAATTACATGTCTAGTCCAAAAATTTATAGAAATATAAGAATGGGAATTGCCATAGATCAATTGATTGGTCTATTGGTTGTTAAGTCAATTGGTCTATTATAGGTCTATTAATTGATGAGTTCAGGGATTGATATAGATAAGGAGAATGCTCCCAATTTGTAATTCAAAATTCGTCATTTTAAATATTTCTAGTGCTACAAGCCCAAACACAATTCTGTTAGCTCTTGTCTCACTGAGCTGAGCTGGATGAAAGAGCTGCTTACCGAATAGAGGAGTTCTGGGCTGCATGCTATTTGTGGACTTGTGATAATATTAAGACTTGTTTGGAGAAACCATAAGCTTTAATCTCCCCTCAGTTCAGCTACTAACTCTGGTGGAGCAATTACATTGGCTCTGTTACCTGAAGGAAAACGAAGTTGAGTTCTCAATCACCTGGCTCTTTAGGTTGCACTATTCAGACTGGCTGGTTTCCATTGGATTTCAAGATACCAGTAGAGAAAAACGAGTGTAGTCAGTGTTGGAAAACAGGCTTCAAACAGTGTTCTGATTAGGAACTCTATTTTGTAAAAGTGAGAATCCCTTTGGTTTTTGCAAAGATAAAATGACTTCTCAGAGTCATTTTCTTAATCCAACAAAATGCAATTCAATATTTAAAATAAATTACAGAAAACTGCATCAGGTTTAAAAGGTATTACTCACTGAGTTTATAAAAAATCAATTTTTATCCTTTAATGGAAATTTATCCACAAATTCATGAAAAAAAGAATGGGAAGTCATAGTTATGTTTATATTAAAAAATGTTCATGTTATTTAAATTTTTCTTTGTAAGAAAAAAAATTATGAGTGAGAATAGCTATAGAAATGGGTGATTTGTTTTAGAACATTTGATCTTTTCAAATTTAGAGCAGCATCCTTACAGTATCTAAGTAGAAGAGTAGAGAAAAGGTCAAAGAATAGAAAAGAGAGTGAATTAAATACAGAAAAACCTCATTACCAGCCATCTTTATGTACACTGGATTCTGTTATGCTGTAGGTTAAGTATCTCCCCACTGGACTTAATGTAGAGAACAGCTATCTTGCTATAGCATAGGCTTTATCCTTGACCCTGACACAGTATTCTGATGTGGTTCCATTCTATACTCAGACTGATAAGCAAGAGTACTCTAGGTTATATCAATTTCATTATTATATATAAGCTATATACTTTCCCCTTTGTCCTTTGAGTCACATCTGTGCTTAATCTAGCAAACATCAAATTTCAGCTGCCAAAATATAATATTCTAAACTTCCATAGTAGTTCCATTCTGTTCCCCAGTCTAATTAAACACACATACACACACATATGTGTATGTACATGCGTGTATATATATATATATATATATATACACACACACACAGAATTAAATGCAAACATATGTATTAGCATCACCTGGTTTAAATGTTTGAGATTCACAGTAACAAATATTCATGCTATATTCATTTGGAGGCCCTCTTCTATGAGTTTATTCAGGTAAAGAATTGGTGGTAGTCAAAGGTTACTATTGCAGGGACTAGTTAAATAGTTAAAATAAACTATTTCGAAAAACTGTAGGCCTTAGCCTTTTGCAATTGAGGCCTCTTACTCTAATCCAATCTCTTAATTCAATCTGCATTCTTTTGTTTTGAGGAAAGAAGGAAGGATAAAGTGTATTTTGATGTTAAATCTTTTAGGAAGAAAGATAAAATTAAGTCAAGTGGCCTCCTCTAAGTTAGGATTTTTCTTTTTGTATTACTAGAAAACCTTCTCCATATTTCCTAAGAATCTCCTATAATCCTATTTTTAAAATGGCTATTTTTAATGGCTATAATATTTATTTGGGGTGTGTGTGCATACAGTGTATTCTTAACTAAATAAACTCTCTGACTTTCAGAAATTTTATCATCCACTTCTATATATTTTCCCATTGTGGTTGACATACCATTGGTATTCAATCTGAAAACTGAAGGGATTGAATGCGTGATCTCTAAGATCCTTTCCTGTTCTATTGTGCTCTATTCTATATAATTCTACCTTCCAACAGGTTTTATTTTACTATAGCAAAAAAAAAAAATTCCTGCTTAAATTACAAGGAAGAACATCATTAGAACAATGACAGTTCTTATAACTTCATTGAAGGAAGGGAAGTCAAAAGCCAAGAATTCTTAAATCTATGTTCATGAGCTAAAAAATAATGACCATTTTAAATATAATTGTTTGAAATGTGATCAATGATGTCCTTTATAATCCTACGTATGTTATTTTATACATATAAAAACATCATTCTGAGAAGGGTTCCAGAAGTTTCATCAAGCTGCAAAAAAAGCCATGATAATATGATTAACCTCTGATATAATTCGCCTTGCCTATGACCAAGAATGCCTTCTACAATATAAGTGGCTATCCAGCCTTCACTAAAAGACCTAAAAGGAGGGTAAACCCATTACCTTCAGGAAAAACTCACTCTACTTTTAATTATTCTCATTATTTGAAAGTTTCCCTAAGAACGAGTCTACATATTCTACTTTGCAAACCATACCCTTTACTCCTAGTTCTTCTTTATGGGGCCAATTACAAGCATAATTGTAATACCTTTTCCACAAGAATCCTCAGAGGAAAGGGCAACTAGGTGGTTCACTTAATAGAGAGCTAGTCCTAAAAATGGAAGGTCCTAGATTCAAATCTGGCCTCAGCACTTTTTAGCTGTGTGACCCTGAGCAAGTCACTTAACTTCAATTGCTAGCTCTTACTACTCTTGTACCTTGGAACCAAGAGTTAGTGTCAATTCTAAGATAGAAGGTAAGGACCTAAAAAACCACACACACATAGAGGACCTCTCCAAAGACTTGTAGACAACCTACTCTTCTCATGAAAGTCATGTGAATTTGTGATAGTGCACCCCAAATTTGTGTTCAAATAAATGCAAGCAATCCTGAAACCAACATTCATGTATCTGAGCTTTAAGAAGTACATTTCTATATACCCATAGATAGATGGAGGAGCATTCTAGACTCTTACTACTCTATCCTTTGGTAAAGGAAGAACAAAGAATATCCAACATGGCTAGCATTAAATGAATGCAAAGCAAAGTTCATAATAAGACAGGAAAACTACTACTCTCTCATCATCTTGAAGTCTTGCTCCCTAAGCATAGCAATTTCAGTTCATGAGCCCCTAGTTATGTACCTCTATTGCTATTATTCAGCTCTCCTCTTATATAGCCTCTGCCAGGAAAAAGTCTTTTTATTTTATTTGAAGGGGTCCAATGAGATCAAAAACAGAAAACTGAATCCCTCCATCCAGACCGTTGGGGACTGTATCCCCAAAGTAAGGGGTAATGCCCTATCCCTGACAGAAAATATATAGTTCCTTTAGAGGAAGCTGGAAGTGACTTGCTAGAAATGCTATGAAACCTGGGGATAGAGTGCTGTGTGTGAAGAATAGAGAAGGCCAGTTTACCTGGAACACATACTGAAGGAGGTAAAAATTAAAGTAAAAGCTGGCTGGTTTGGGTTAGGTTGTAAAAGACTTGAGATACTTAACAGAAAAGTTTATGTTTTGACCTAGAAGTAATAGGGAACCACCTGAATTTATTGGATTGAGGGAATTTAAATCTTTACTTAAGGAAAATGATTTTGGTAATGGTGGAAGAGATGGACTGGGGCAGGAAAAGACTTCAGACAGACCAGTTAGAAAGCTACTCCAATCATTTAGGCTTGAGGTGATGATTTAATGGGAATCTGAATTAAGATGAGAGAGATTAAGAAGTCCAGGATGATATCAAGATTATGAACTTGGGAAACTGGAAAAATGGTAGTGCCTTCAACAGAAATAGAGAAGTGTGGAAGAAATATGGTTATAGGAGGAAATATAATGAGTTTTGTATATAAATATTAAGTTTGATATGCCTATAAAACATAAACTTTAAAATGTCTAATAAGTTGATATTATGAAATTGAAACTCAGAGATGAGACCATTATTGTATATAGATGTACCATTCCTTTGCAAAAAGACGATAGTAAAGCCCAATGTAACATTGTAGATGATGAGGGAGAAAAGAGGAGAGGAGAAGAGGGAATTGGGAGAGAGTGAAAAGAAGAGAATAGAAGGAAGGGGAAGGAAAAGACATTGTACAGAACTTTGAAAAGCATTCTCCATTAGAGACCATGGTATGGATGATGAACCAGCAAAGGAGACTGGAAAGGAGTGGTCAGAAAGGTAAGAGTAGAACCTGGCAAGAGAATGAGGAATTTAAGAGTACCTGGTAATATGCAGTTGAATTGAAGAGAGGCATGATGGTGTTGTGTATCTCAGGAAACCTTCCATTAAAATTATGCTTCAGATACTTTTCACCTGTGTGAGTCCTTAAATTGTAACTAAACTAATCTAGGCTCTGTTTTCTTTTATCTGTAAAAAATGAGGAGGTTGGACTCAGTGATCTCTAAAGACCCTAATAATGCTAAGTCTGTGATACATGATCTTGTAAGTTGGATAACTCTAGGATCCAGAATGGAAAAGCAGGAAATTGAAGTGAGAGCAGGGCTAATGACCTGAGAAATTACAGAGGGATGGAGGGACTGGAGAAGCTATCTATTATCTTATCATTTGTACTTTCTAAGACTCCATCTTCACCCCTTAGTCCCCAGTAGCGTGCCCCATAAATTGTAGTTCTTCCTGGATGAAGAATATTTCTCCAGTTTGGCACAGAGTTAATGCTGATGTCCCATCAGTACTGTGCCCATAGTGGACAGGTTTGCAACAAGAATATAGATATTTGATCCCCATTAACTGAATAGGTTCTGAAATGGAGCATCGATGATATATTCAAAGTTTATAGGTATTTCATAGAAATGGAAGGAAATTTTAATGGGCTCCTGTATCCCCTTTAGTAGGTCCATATGCATTTTTAGGGACTTAAAAAGTCCTGGGTTTAGTAGTAATGGTCAGCATAACATTGACTCTTTTGGTTTGGGCACTTGTCCACCATTCTCATGTGTTTCCTAACTTGATACACCTATCATGAAGTATTCTTTTCCAGGAGTCATTCTTATTTATATTAATTGGAGGTACATGCCATTGCTAGTGAGTTACAGCTTTCACCACTGTTAGCTTCTTGAACTCATGTGCTCTGGAGTTTAACCTGAAGTTTAGATTTCCTTAAATAAATGGACATCAGGACTCCCTGGTGAAAATCTTGTTTTTCCATGGAGAGCAACCCAATGTTTTACAGTTCAGAAAACCACAGATTCAGCTGCCTCTGTAGCAAAATCCTTTTTAATTATATTCAGTTCACTCTATCATGCTTTGGTTGCTGGGCTCTTTTCCAGGAAGAAAGGAATCTTTTCCTTCTCAAAATGAATTTCTTGTTTGGCTTTGGCAGTACTACAAATTGATTCTTTGTCTGTATTTGATGCCCAAGGGAGTTATAATTAGAGTCCTCACTAAGCAGGGATAGGTGAACTCATCCTTGTTCATAGGCTTGTCAGGAGCCTCCAGTCCTTCTTCACATGCTTGGTGTCCCACTAAAATACTTAGTCACCTTGCCAAGTATATTTTTCTTAATTTTGAAAAACATAAGTTATCACAGGGAGGTCGGATCCATATGTCACTGCTAACCCCTCAGGAAAGTTGTCTAATAACTACTTGTTATATATTTCATCTTAACTTCTGCTTTTAGCTCAGATTTGGAGTAAGAAGGCACTGGACAGGAAATGTAGCTTTAACCCCTTATTGGACATATGAAATTGAAACCTAGAAAGGTTGAGATTTTTTTCCCAAGGTCACACATAGAATAAGATGGCCGAGACAAAATTAAAATCAGATCCTTTGATCCCCACTGCACCACATTGGCTCTCAAATAAATTGTCTAATTGGCACACAGTTACATTATAAGCAAGATAGCAAATTGCTTCCCAATGAGGAGACCAATTACCTAAACAACTACCTGGCTAAAGCCCTTAGACTGTGGCTTTATGAAGAGTAGGAGATGAATATCTCCCTCACCCTAAAAAATGAAAGTGAGATTAGTATACATCCTAAGTAGTAACTAACAGAATGCTAGGATTCAAAGAGTTTCTTAATAAATATTTGTTGAAGTGACTTATGATCTTGGTTTTCCACTTCCATATGTTTTTCTTTAGTTGTGAAGCCCAAAAATGATATGTAAGGAGTACTCTAAAATAGATTTGGCTAGTTCAGAATATGAGCAGATAAATTCATATTCTTCCTGCAGTGTGGTATTATTGTGAAATCACAATAGGATCACATAACACCACTTGTAATTAGAAGAATTTCTTTGTTCTACCAAATAGTAATATGAATTGCCTCTAAAATATAGACTACAGCAAGACTTCATTTTATGTGAACTCAAAACATGTGAATTCAAGTATATGCGATTAGTAATGGAAAAAAATAAAACCTAAAAAAGTTTAATTACACACAAAATCCATGCCATTTTCCCAATCTACATAAAATCAAATATAATTGAAAAGAAAGATTTTTCTTAATGTCTATGTAAGTGTGT
Source organism: Gracilinanus agilis (assembly GCF_016433145.1). Classification (NCBI taxonomy): domain Eukaryota; kingdom Metazoa; phylum Chordata; class Mammalia; order Didelphimorphia; family Didelphidae; genus Gracilinanus; species Gracilinanus agilis. The sequence continues at coordinate 426,257,094 of NC_058133.1, read as the reverse complement.
ACACATATAAAGAAGATATATAGAAGAAAAATTGCACAATAATTTTGCCATATTAGAACATAAATTCCATCCCTAAAAAACAATTGAAGTCACTTCATGTTTTTTCATGCTTTTCCTATGTTACCCTCATCCACATTTCCCCCCATAGTTTCTGTAGAGAGTATCAATTCAGTTCTTTAAGTGCCTTTACTAGTTTTTTGTGCTATATCTGGCATACCAGTGTCCTATTCTAAATGACCATCCAATATCTCTTGCTCTTACTTGGTGACTAACCCATATCTTTTTATTTTTCACTTATACACATGACTTTTATGCCACTTTTCATGAATAGGTCATCCTTAGTCATATGCTGCAGCCTGCTATTGCCAAATGAATTTTATTTGAATCACCACTAATTCCAATTTGTCCTACTTCACTTCCATTGATGTTCTCTACCAGGAACCAAGGTATGACCTACATTTGGGTTTTATACAGTAGTATTGGGGAGAGATCTAACATCTATATTCAGATTAATATGATATATACTACAAAAGTTTTATAAGGTTAATCCTGTCACCCAGCACCAACATTTAATAGAGTTCCACTCTGAGGCGTTATGTTTTCTGACTTCTTGTATCCCTATGTCATTTCTACCATTGGTTCTGATACTCCTTAATCCTGATGCTACAATTTGATCAGTCAGTCTGATATACTTTTCCCGTGACTATAAAAAATGTAATAGACTAAATGTGTAGAATTGAATATTGAGTTTTGTTAGCAGTAAATCATAAGAGATCTTGGATAGTGATTGGTATGTTGTATTTGAGGATACTTGGAGGATTTTATTGATTTTGATATGCTATCAGTTCAACCTAGGAAATAGAAATTTCCCAGCAAGAAATAGTCCCAACTCAAAGCAATGGATAACAGAGATTTTATTTTATTTCCTTCAAACTAGATATAAAACAGGAACAATCTGATTCTCAAGATTATATATCACCTGGATTGAAAGTTGAAGTTAAAGGGCCACAGTATATTTTCTTCTTTTTAAAAATTTCCATTGGTTATGCTGTGAGAGAATATTCATATAAAACCAAAAGCCCCAAAACATACCCAAATAGAATAAAGCAAAAAATAGCTTGCTTCATTTTGTATGGAGGTGGATAGCATTTTTCTTCCTAAGTCCTTCAGAATTGTTTTACGTTGTCATATTGCTTAGTATAGCTAAGTTTTTCACAGTTGATCATTGTATAATATTGCTGTTACTATGTACAATATTTTCCTGGTTCTGCTCACTTCAGTGTGCATCAGTTAAAATGGGTCTTTCCAGGTTTTTTAGAAATAATCTTGCTCATCATTTCTTATAGTGCATTAGTATTCCATCACAATCATAAAGCAGTTTGTTCATCCCTCCCCCAACTGTTAGATCTTCCCTCAGTTTCCAGTTCTTTGCTATCACAGAAAGAGCTGCTATAAATATTTTTGTACAAATAGATACTTTTCCCTTTAAAATAAAATCTACTTGGTAAAAGACCTCATTGTGATATTGCTGGACCAAAAGATATGCTTAGTTTTATAGCCTTGTGGGCAGAGTTCCAAATTGCTCTCCAGAATGGTTGGATCAGTTCAAAACTCCCCCAATAGTGCAATAGTGCCCCAATTTTGACACATCCCCTCCAATGTTTTTTTTTTATTTTCCTTTACTATGTTGTTAGCCAACCTGATAGATGAGAGGTAGTACCTCAGAGTTGTTTTAATTTGTATTCTTCTATTTGATACTAAGTTAGAACTGTTTTTTCATAGGAATATGGATAGCTTTTATTTCTTCATCTGAAAACTGCCTTTTCAATTCCTTTGACTAAAGTCTGCAGTATATTTCTTTTGTATTCTCATAGCTCACATCCACCCCAAGAATGGAAACTGAATGATCCCAGTTTTACTAATTGCTATCAGCATTACTCTGTCCAAGTCATTTAATCTTTCTTCCCTTCATTTTCCTCATTTATGAAATGAAGAGACTCAGATGAGATGACTTCATAGGTCCTTCCCTTCTCTAAAGTTTTGCTTCTCTGATCTACTGTCTTCACAGCATATTCGAGCAGGAAATTTGAACCCAACCTAGTTGTCTAAAAATCTCTGTGGGAAAATTTTGCATGTGTTATGAAAGACAAGAAGATAGTAATTTTAGCTTATGTTTGCCTTAGGGAGGTTGTTCTCTTTGTCCTCCTTTTAAAAATATCCATTGCCCTCTATCTAGAAACAGTCTTGAATTTTATTAATATGTCTTAAACTGCAGCACTTTAATTACAGAGCTGTGTCAGAGCCACCAGGAAATGTTTTATTGTTAATCTGTCATAAAGTGACATCATAAGTAAGCCACATAAATTTTTAAGATCTATTTGTTGAAGGTGTGATTGAAGGAGAAATATGAGGAGGCATGTTTAAATATAAGAGTAGCTTCTATTACAATAATAAAAGATCAGTGTGTGGTGGTTTTTAGTTGTACAGATATGTGAGATTTTTGGTAAGCTATTAATGGCATAATTGCTATTAATTGTGTGTCATATTCGATATTATTTAAAATCCTATGTAGCCCTAAAATTTTACTTCCTAAAGTATAGTTTTCACTATACTATATAAATATAACCTTAAGAATAGCAATGCTTATAGATCATTACCTATGGCCATCATCCTGGGAAGTAACCTCTGTGAATATGCATGTCATCAAAACTCTTAATACTGTCAAATGGTCATCAGAAAAAAATTCAATTATTTTTTCAGTGGAAATAACATTAAAGAAAAGGCTTTAGCATCTGCCTAATTATTTCACCTTTAGGACAATAGGACCTTTCCCATCTGATCTGCAGTTGAAACCATTCATAAATTTTGTCTGTTTCATTAGAATGGGAGCTCTTTGAGTTCCTGGGCTGTCTTTCTTTACTCTATACTCATAGATTTTTATACTCAGTAAAGCCTTAATGAATGCTTTATTCATTCATTGTTTACTATTGGGCAAATTCAGACTACTAAGAGCTTCCTTGAGCAATTCCAGTGTGGGAGCATGTTCCTTGAATTTTGCAAGCAGTCGTGCATGCTTATTTGTGTCTTCAACCCCATCACTGACCTCTCCAGTATAAACTGGCCAATTGGAAGCCATCAAAATTTCTCAAACAGGGGTGTGACATGATCAGACCTGTATTCTAAGAATCTGACTACTGTGTAGAGAATTAGATTAATTTAGAGAGGAAAGAGGCTGGATTCAGAGAGACCAATTTTTGTTGTTCATTCATTTTCTGTTGTTTCTATTTGTGACCTCCAACTGAGGTTTTCTTGGCAAAGATACTAGAGTGGTTTGCTATTCCTCATCCAGCTCATTTAACAGGTGAGGAAACTGTGGCAGTGTTAAGTGACTCACCCAAGGTCATATAGCTAGTATCTGAGGTCACATTTGGACTCAGGAAGAATAGTCTTCCTGAATACAGACCTGGCACTCTATCTACTGTACCATGTAGCTCTCCATGAAAGACTAATTAAGATGCTATTATAGGGGGTGGCTGGGTAGCTCAGTGGATTGAGAGTTGGGCCTAGAGATGGGAGGTCCTAGGTTCAAATCTGGCCTCAGACACTTCCCAGCTGTGTGACCCTGGGCAAGTCACTTGACCCCCATTGCCCACCCTTACCACTCTTCCACCTAGGAACCAATACACAGAAGTTAAGGGTTAAAAAAAAAAGATGCTATTATAATATTCTAGGTGAGAAGTGATAAGGACAGGATAGAAAAGGTAAAAACTATTGAGTTTTAAGTAAATGGAATTTTATTATTAAGATACATTTTGTCTCTTCCTTAAGTTTTTTTCCTCTTTATATAAATATATTGAGAGATTTTTAAATTTCCTTTAAGCAACCTCTTTTTAAAATTTTTAAATTTCCTTTAGCCTCCACCACTCAGCAACCTCTCCTCCTTTGAAATACAATCAATTGAAATTTGCCAAATTGTCATTATGCTTCCAAAGCATCTCTTACATTCAGTACCTTCCCTTCACTTATACAATTAGTTCAGGCTCTAATCACCATATTGTTGCAGCAGTCTCCTTATTGGTCCTACTGCCTCAGACATCTCACCACTCCAGTCTATTTTGTGTATTCCTGCAAAGTGATTTTCCATGAATCAGGATCTACCTTTGTAACTCCCTTGCTCAATCAACTTCAGTGACTTCCTATTGTCTTGATGATAAACCAGAAATTCCTTTATTTTGCTTTGAAATCCCTATGCAATCTAATTCCATCCTTTTTTTTTTTTTTTTTAAGTCTCATTAGAGAATACTTTCTTACACTCCATGATTCAGCCAAACTGGACTTCTTTCTATTCTTCACATAGGATACTCCAACTCACATCCCTTTATTTTTTTAAACTCCTACTTTCTTAGTAACAACTTTAAGACAGAAAGGCAAGGGCTAGGCAAACAGGGTTAAGTGACTTGCTCAGCATTACACAGCTAGGAAGTGTCTGAAGCCAGATTTGAAACCATCTTATGCTGTTATTTAAAGTTCATCCTACAAGCTTACAAATTGACTTTCTTCTTCCCTCCTCTTCATAGTGTCCCAATCTTCCCTTTATTTTAGAAGAGTAAGAAGCAAGACTGTCTTCTGCATGAAGCTTTTCCTGATCCTTCAAATGCCAGTACTTGCCTTCCCAGACTCCTTTATATAAAACTACTTTGTATATATTTGTACTTTTTAATTTTACATTTATATTTTATATTCATTTATAGATTTATATTTATTTATATTTTATATTTATATTCATTATATCTATATTCATTTATCTATTTGCACATATTTAGAGGGAAAAGTAGGGAATAAACATTTATATAGTGCCAAATATGTGCTCTGTGTATTTTAGAGATAATATTTCATTTAAAAATTTTATATATACATGAATATATATATGTAGATATGTTTTCATTGGCTCCTGCACCAGAATAGGAGCTTTTTTAAGTAGGAATTGTTTCATTTATTTTACTTGCCTGACACAAAGCAGGCACTTATTAAACTCAGTCTCTTCCTATCCCCTTACCACTCCTCTTTAGTATCACAGCCATGCATAGGAATGGTCACACCCAGACTCAATGGTCACACCCTGGCTCTTAACCCTCCCCATAATTGTTCCACTTCCTTGAACCAAAACTATGACATTCCCTTTTCTGAATATAACCTTCTTCATTTCCTTCTCTTCCTTTGCTTCATCTCTCCAGAAGCTTACAGTGCTGCTCTCATCCTGAACATTAATCCTTCCACTCAATACTTTCTTAGGCCATTGCCAAGGCTCTGATTTTATTTTTTGCCCTCCCTATCTGAACCCTACAGTTAATCAATTCATTTCTACTAGAAGTCCTTATATTTATATATATTCTCTACATTTAATATGTATACATATACCTATGATACATGTACATATTCTGTGGCCAATAAAATGTCTGTTCCTTAAAAGTGAAGGATTTGGGATTTTCATTTGATTTCCTAGGACCTTGTACAAGGACACTCTGGCACATAGTAAGCATTTTATTAATGCTCTTTTATGAAAAAAAAAATCTTGTCAGAATCTTCCAAATCAACTAGTTGCCTAAAACAGTTAATACATCTAGTAAAATATAACTTAAAACAATATAAAGAGAGAAAGATAGCATGGTATAAAAGAAGGTCCCCAATTAATTAACATTGGAAATTTCAGCTTTGACACATACTGATCCATGGACTAGTTACTTCAGGTCCCTGAGACTCAGTTTCTTTCATTGTAAATATGGAGATGATAGTAATTATCCAACTAATTCATTGGATTTTTGTAAGGGAAATGTTTTTGTTGTTTTTTTTAACCATAGGGTGCTATATAAAATGTGAATTATTATGAGAGTTATTACTGAGTATTAGAATCTGGCTCATTAAATCCTAGATAGTTTATTGAGCTGGAATTCATATAGCACATAGGTGAAAAGATCAGTTTCATTTCCTTTCATGAAGATGGGTTTACTACTCTCATACGGTTCATTCCAAATTGAATTTCACACTGTCAACCAAGAAGAATGGGTCTATACTAAACAATAATTTACTTGTGCCCTTCTGAAGTGAGTTAGTTGGCTCTAGTCCCTGCAAAACCGATAAGAATTATTTACTAGTATATGCTTTTTTTAATACTCTAAAAATAACAACTGAAGCCATTAAACTAATTTATATTGCGATATGTGAATATGAACAGTGGCAAGGAGGAAAGGCAGTTAAATATATTCAAAGTAGCATAGAACCACATCTTACTTAAGGCCATATTAGAGCCTTATGTCATGTTGGTCTTTCCAGTTCAAGTCTGCTTCTGACAGAAATCTCTTCTTTTAGTACTTTTATAGACCCATGATATCATAAATGTGGATACTTCCTCCAATGGTATGTGAATGGTTATCTATACATACTCTCCTTCAGACCAAGGACTATTATGTACCTTCTTTGGCATTAACCTCTAAAGAAGAGGAACACATATCACAACCTATACTCCAGATGCTCCTAAACTAGGATAAAATGTAATTGGGAAATAGTTAACAAAATAAATAAAAATACAATAAAACATAGATAATATTATATTTTTAAATTGTCAGTAAACTGCTTGGAGGAATCTATATGTAGAATAGTAGGAAAAGTGACCTCATTTCTATATGAGTATGAAACCACTGCTCTAAAAGTTAGAGAGGCGCCTCCAAACATTTTTAGCTTTATTTAAATAGTCCAAAGATGTGGATTTTTTTTCAGTTCAATTGAATAGACATTTACCCAGGGTCTTTTATGTGCCAGGCACTGGTTAAGCACTTCTAATAAGAAAAATAGATCCAAATCAATATAAAATATAGACAATCTTTTCCCTCAAGGATTTTACGATCTAATAGAAGAAGTCAACACATGAAAGGAAGCTGAAAAGGAAGGAGAATAAGGAGTAGGTGGTATAGGGATATGATGAAAATGAGAGCCATGATGATGATGGAATTAAATCTAAAAAATAAAGTTTGTAAAAGATTGAATTGAATTGAAATTGAATAAAGTAGTTTGTAGATATCTATTTGATTATTAATGGAAAGAATGCTAGCCTTAAAATCAGGGAGATGTAGGACTTAAATTAAATGCTGAATACTTTAAGTATTATTTTTTAATAATTTTTTATCTAACAAAATATAGCCACATGACTAAGTTTTTCTACCTGCTTAAAAAGGCCACTCCACCAAAGCTGTGACAGTAAGACAAGAGAGACAGACTTCTACCCAATTTATATCCTCTACTTCAGCATGTAATGACAGGAAGTGAGTGGGATTCTGGTAATCCTAGTTTTTCTGGGAATCATAGTTTTGCTGGGGATTGTAGTTTTTAGGGTAACAGATTCTAATTACACAGAAACCTAGATTGGAGTCCAGAATCTGGCTCCTTCTATAAGCTATGTGAATCTGTTCAAATCACCCTCTCAATTACTCTAGTGACTCATTGAGAGTTAGTGGCAAAATAAGGTTAAGCTAAGTTATGAATTATTATACTGAATATTCCCTATACTACTGAAATCACAAGTCTAGTTAATAAAAATAATCACAATGGATCTCTCATTTGTTGATAAAGCATTCATGAATAGAGCATTCCTTGGGACAAAATGAGTTACCTTTAAGGGAAAGAGAAGCATTTATTAAGAACCTACTTTGTGCCAAGCATGCTACTACAAACTTTACAAATATTCTTATTTGATTCCTAAATCACTGAACATTTAACAAACAACGTGCTGTTTTTTGCCCTGATACATCAAGTATAGAACAAAGATAAGTGGTTTTTAGCTCCTTTGGACAAAGATTCTCTTTTCTCCATCTGGAAAAGTGTCTGGATAGTTGGGCATCAGGGTATGGCTACTAGTATAGTCTGAGAGGCCCTGGCTCCATTCAGCATGGACTTTTTATGTCCCTTAGATGACCATAAAGCAGCATGGGTGAGGTTAGGTACAAATAGGCCCCAGAAACAGCTTTGTCTTCTGTTAGATGAAATCTCCCCCATGTTTTGGGTGGGAGGTAAAATACTGGTCCTACCAAGGACTACGAATACTGTTATAAAGAAATATGGGACTCTTTGATGCTACTATGCTTCTAAGGGATATTGGTTAGGGAAGCTGTGTCTTTGTATTCCCCTAGGAAGCTGACGACTGGGGAACGCCAACTCAGTCACCTTTGCTGGATATTATAATGCCCTATCCTATATAACAGTGCCCAGGCAGGACCCTTAATGGTCTGGTGGATGGGTAACCCTTTCAGGTCCCACCTGGGGTTGGATTAATTATTAATATTGGGCTCTAATTAGCCTTGGATCACATTTCATCTGACTGCCTTGCTCCCTCCCCATGGGTCCTGATATAATGACCACTCAGGAAGGTACTTAATAAAACTTTATCTATTGATCTTAAATAGGGAAAGGAATAATCAAGAACAGACTGGGGATAGGAGACCCTGTCACACTAATACCTATGATCAATAATCCCTCAGGACTGTAGGCTGTTGTTTCAGTAAAGCTGGAGCTAGTGGTTTCCCCTCCTCTGGTTCAGCTTGGCCACTGCCAAACCAGAGAGGGCAATTTGCTTGGTTGATACAGATGTTGTGTTTTCTCTCAGCTTCCTTGTTATCAGCTTGTGATATGTCTGCCTGCACAGCCTTTAGAAAGTAACCACCCTTAAGAAAATCCACCCTTTTCTTCTTATACATTACTCCTCCTGGTTCCCACCCAGGGCCCAGAGATCTAAATAGCTAGGATGATTCAGATGCCTAAAGATCTAGGGAGGTTCAGAGAGAACCAATGACCCACAGTCAGAGACCCACAGATCACTGCTCCAAGATCAAAGGTCAAAGATCAATGATCAAAGCTCCAAGACCAAAGACCCCTCCCAGATGACTGTTAGGGGTACTTACATCCTCAGGCCAACTGCTTTTGCTCCTGTCCTCACAGCATCAGGGAACATTCTGTTGTCTCCAACTGTCTTCACCTGTCAATCAAGGTGAGACTAACCATCCTCAGAGTTTGAATATAACAATACAAAAATGAGATAGCCCTTTCTTCTAGTTTAAAATATATTTTGGGGAGACAACACAAATGTACATTTAGGTACATAACAAAAGAAATGCAAGATGATTTTGGAAGGAAGGCACTAACATCTAGGAAGATCAAGAAGGAACTTTTGTAGAAGTTCAAATTGAAGGAATCCAAGAGTTGGTTCCTGCAGGCATGAAGGACAGCCAAAAGCATTTTGCAGATCAAAGATGAAGTGTGCTACGTGAGAAACATTAAGATGGCCAGGTTCATTGGATACCAAAGGACACTTGAAAGGGAGTGATGTATAGGCAAGAAAGGCAGGCTTATGAAGGTCATGAAGCATTTAAATTTGATCCTTAAAGATCTCTAATGATGAATCCCCTGGAAATGACCGAGCAGGGGAATTGCATGTTTAGACCTCTGGTCAGGGAAATCTTGACAGCTTTGTGAAAGATAGATTAGAGGTGAGAAGAGGCAAAGAGATAAACAGGGGTGCTATTACAGTAGTTTGTGAAAGTTGAAAAGTAAGTCCCAGAAAGATTAACAAGCTTACAAAATGTCATTCAGAGCCTAAAGTGAAGACTTGGGGCCCATGTTGTCAGACCCAAAATCCATTCCTCTTTCTATGGAATCTGACTACCCAGTCTAGATGCATTTTAAGTTGTTGTTGTTTCAAATATAGGATCATAATGGCTTAGATTTTATTATTTTCCCTGATGATGCCCACTATCTTATTTGTCTCTTGGATTTCATAAGGGCATTTGAAGCTGAAGACATTCTTCAATAACTCGTAACTAAGAGATTATTGTTTTATAAGGGCAATTAGAGTTACTTTCACTATAAATGAAGGGAATATATTTCCTTGATATAGTCTCATCCCCATGAGCCTGGTATTTCCTATCTTCTCCTATGTCCTCTGGGAGCTCTTCTGTTTTCTGTCTAATCTTCAGGCACATAAAAAAACTCCATAAATTCTTCTTACCTTTTGGCTGAAAGATGATGAACTAGAGGTGCCTAAAGAGACAAATATTTACATCTGGAACCAATGTGTTGATTTGATTTGACTTGCTAGTTATAAGGGAGAGCTTCTGTTTGGAAACAGAGGGGAGTGAGTTGATAGGTAATAAAAAATACCAAAGAGCATCTGTGAAACATTTTAAAATACACAGAAGTCATCAGAAGGAAATTTAGAAAGAGATATTGAGAATCAGGACAATTTTTTAAAAGTTATGTAAATTTTATATATAAGCCATGGGAAGTTTGAGAAGAAAAGAAAAGGTTTGGAATAATTATGGTGGAGACTGGGATAGTAAACCAATTAGGGTATAATGAAATGTGCCATTTGTGGCATTGAAGGACCATTTGAGATTACATAGCACAGATTTGTAGCAAAAAGGATCAAGTGATGGAAGGAAACCAGAGTTGGGACTTGCCAAAGTGTCATTGTCCTTAGGACCACAGTGAAAGGGAATCATGTCTTCCTGACTCCAAGCTCAGTCCTCTAGCCACTGTGTCACCTAGCTGCCCCATAAAGCACTCTATAAATGCTATTTATGGCTTCATACACTGACTAGCTGTGAGACCCTGGCAAGTCATTTAAATTTGTTTGCCTCAGTTCTTCATTTGTAAAATGAGCTGGAGAAGGAAATAGCAAACCACTCCAGTATCTTTGCCAAGAAAATCCCAAAACCTGGACATGACTGAAATGACTCAACAACACCTTGTTTTATAAATTGACTTAAAATAAGTTTACTTTTGAAAGTAAGCATTGATTAAACACCTACTATGTGCCAAATGAGGGAACATATCTTTCTGAGCTCATATTTTACCTCAAACATTTACTAGCTGTGTGACCCAGGGCAAGTCACTTGACCCTATTTACATCAGTTTCCTCATCCATAAAATGAACTGGAGAAGGAAATGGCAAACCTCTCCAGTATCTTTGCCAAGAAAACCTCACATGGAGTTACAAACGATCAGACATTGCAAATGACTCAACAACAATTTGATTTGTAAATCTACTAAAGTTTATTTTTGAAATGTAGCAGCAGGAACATAGAATCATAGAATCATAAACTTAGAGCTGTAATGGGACTTGGAATTTATCTAATACAACAGTTTTAGGGGACAGCTGGGTAGCTTAGTGGATTGAGAGCCAGGCCTAGAGATGGGAGGTCCTAGGTTCACCTCTGACCTCAGACACATCCTAGCTGTGTGACCCTGGGCAAGTCACTTGACCCCCATTGTCTACACTTACCACTCTTCTGCCTTAGAGCCAATACACAGTATTGACTCCAAGATGGAAGGTAAGGGTTTAAAAAAAAAAAACAGTTTTAGTTTACAAATGACAAAAGCCAAGACAGGGGAGCTTAAGTAGCTTATTTACCCAAGCTCACAAAAATAATGAGTACAAAAGTGTAGATTTAAGTCCAAGTCTCTTGATTTCAAACTCAGTTCTCTCAGAAGATTTATCTTCATCATGTAACATACATTTAAATTTTTTGTACTATAGCAGTATGTTGTAGTGTTATCAGAATTTTACCTTCCCAGGTCAGCACTGCCATTTAACAACACAATCGTCATCCCTAAAGAACATAAATTCCATAAGAAAAATTCATTATGAATATAGATAAGTATAAATCATTTTAGAGAATGAGGGAGCAACAGAGATTTCAGATGAATGAATAAACAATTAAATATTAGATACTTTGGATATATTCTTGGCCATCCAAGGCTGATGAAATGTATTAGAAGGTGAGAGGAGGGAATATGAGAAGTAAGGGTCCTCCTGTTGTTAGAAGGTCTTCCTGCTACATAGCCCTACTAGATAGATTCTGGGATGGCCTAGATTTGGAAGAGAAGGTGAGAGGAAGTTAAAAGTGTGATTAAAATCATAAAAAAGTTTGAGTTTAGAAGTAAGCACCAGTAATTGGATGTGTATGAGGAGACTTCATGGAGGAAATGTTACATGAAATGAGTCTGAAAGGAAGATAGAATTCTGAAAAACACAAGTGAGATTTGGAATACACTGCAACATTGGGCTCCAGGTATTCATAAATGCATGTAGACAGGGGGTAAAATATTGAGTATGAAGAGCAGTAAGTAGATTCATTTGAAAATATTATAGAATACAAAAATGAGAACTGAACTTAGTAGAAAGGATAGTGAGCTATCATTTAGACATGTTAAATTGGCATACAAAAAAAATCCAAGTGAAAATGCTAAAATTAGGGTAGATCTGCTGGACAAGATTTCAAGAGATAGATTAAAACTGGATATAGAGATTTGGAAGTCATTGATAGTTGTCTGCATTGATAGTCATTGAACCTACAGGTACAGATGAGATTACTGAGGAAGAAGATATAAAAAAAGACCTCAGAACAGAGCCTTGAAAATATCTATGCCTAGCATGTAGGAATCAGATGATAAACTAGTGAAGAAAACTGAGTATGGCGACCAATTACAAAAGAGCTAACTAAGGGGAGGGAAGTAATATAGAATATAAAGCATAAGATTATATTGAGAAAGGAGAAATGAATTATTATCTCAAAAATTATAGAAATGTCAAGAATGAGGATTGATAAAAATAATTATGTTTAACAATAAAATCATTGGTAGATCATATTCTCTTAGAAATTTTAGAAAAATCCTTCCTATGTCTAAATTTCTCTATATGGCAATTTTGCACATTTTCACATGGATACTAAATGTTAAGGCTTGATTTTTTTTCAAAATGTTTTCAACTTCAGCTCAATGCTTCTGAAGTCATTGACTTTAAGATGTTTCCTCCTATGAAAAACTGAGTAATTTGGTGGTTAAATCTGAGGCAAGCAAGAGCCTGCCCCCCAATAAGTATATTGAGGGGAAGAAATAAATTCATGAATTACTGAGTTCATGCACTCAACAACAATTTGAAGACCTACTAAGCATAAAATAGCATGGTGAGTACTTTGTTGGGGTTACAAAAATGAGTAATATTTGTCCCCAGAAATCTCATAAAGGAGATATGACATAGACAAATAACTATATGAGGAAGGCAAGTATGGAGTAAGTACCATATGAAAGGTACAAAGAAAATGCTATAAGGGCTTAGAAAGTGGCAAGATCACTGATGACTTGAATGATTAGGGCATGATCATGAAGAAGAGGACTTTTGGGTGAGTCTTGAAAGATTTAAACCATCAGACATGTGGATGTGATAATGAAGGAATTCTATGCAGAAGGATTGGCATGAGACAAAGGTGATGGGAAACACATGACGAGTTGGTAAATATTGTATGCCTAAGGGAGTCTTTTGGTGAGCAGGGATGAGGAATAAGTTGCATACAGATCATGGGAAATCTTGAAAGCCAGACTAAGGAGCTTCAATGATTCTATAGGCAGTAGAGAGCCAATAAAAGACTTTTTAGTAAGGAATTACATGACGTTATTGAATATTCAGACTAGAAAAGAACATAGAGATGATTTAAACTGTGTTCTAATAATATTATAGGCAACTAGCTGAATTGGAGATAGATTAGAACAGAGAAAACCTGGAGGTAGGGAAACCAGTTAAGAGTCTCTTACTAAAGTTCAAAGAGAATATTTTCTGATAAATCTTTAATTAGATTTCAGGCAGCTTTTTACTGGTTATACTTGGCTTAAATGGAAGCTATAATTCTCTGTCAGAGAAGCATAAGTATTGTATCATAATTTAGGAATAAATGAGAAAATGGAGATCCAGCTTTTGAATAATTGAAAGTAGTACAGAAATATTATGAAGTAAGGAAAGGGGCTATTACTTGAAATTCAGGCTTCCCTCAGCTTGGGTAATGGCTCACAAAGGAGAATGAAGGGACACTGATCCAATCCAATATAGCTGAAATCAACAGGAGATTATGTATGATGAGGGAAAATGTAGTGCAGAGGAAAAAAGAATAGGATTGAAAGTTGAGAGCCAGATTTAAAGTGCCTTCTCATACTAGCCATGTCACCTTATGCAAACCACTTCTCTTCTAAAACTTGGCTTTCTTGTCTCTACAATGAGGGAGTTGAACTAGATGATCTTGGAGGTTCCTTCAAGCTCCTATATTCTATTTCTTATAGATCTTCTGGCACATGACCGTTGGAGCCCAAGACTTTTCTCACTTGAGACCAGAGAATCACAACCTTAGACCATCAGAGCTGGAAAGACAAAGAGAATTTTTGCCTTTTTTTTTTTCCAGAGGAATTTAATAACCAACCGACTCAGGGCTGGTCCTTACCTCTGTCACATATAAATTCTATGACCAAAGAGAAGACTCTCAACTTCTTACTTCCTCAGGAAACTCTTTAAGATATTATGTTACAGATGGATTGTCCTAAATAGGATAGAGTGTTCATAATCTACCTCTTTCACTGTTTAGATGACTATAGACAATTCACTCTTCCCTCTCAGTGTCATCAATAAAACGAGGAGATTAAACTAAATGACCTCTTAGCTCCCTTCATTCCTAAATCAGTAAATCTATAGTCTGTGCTTCTAATATTTTTGATCTATAGGCTTATGAGACAATTATACTAAACAGTGCCACATACCCCTGGGCAACCAGTAGATAGATGCCTTTGATGGTGTCTTTATTTTTCTGAGTTTGTTGATTTTCACTAGATTTTAAAGTCAACTTTGATCTTTTCCACTGTTATGCTTCTAAAGCCCAAGTAGATTACATTGACAATACAGACAAATTTAATCTCACTCATGTATAACTGGGGGCTAAAAGGTCAAGACAAAAATATACCCCTTCCTCTTCTATAGACAAAAAATGTAAATATCGAATTTCTTTTGAAGTTTATAAATATAAAGTATATTCCTAATTCACTAAAGCATTAAATAGATTCCTCTGAACTGGAAAAAATATATAATCTTTGAATTATTTTGTTGTTTATTTGTGTAGTATATAAAATATGTATTTGAAAGACTACTTCTTTTTACATGTGGCTAATATTTTTGTATATTCTAGAATATACTGTCATCTTCAAAGAGTGTGTGAATGTCTTGTCATGTTTGGTATCTTCTCAGTGCTTTGTGAAATGTCATCTTGTCAAGTAGCTCCTACCTTTAGAACATGTTAAAGATTAATAATGATTTTCAACTATTCTTATTCTCTTAACTTTTTTCTATGATTAGGCCAGTAATCTTTGATTTCCAAGTTGGGTGATCTTTTCTCAGTCCTTATCCATTTTGACCTCTCTGGTGTCTATCACCCTCTTATTCTTTAGCCACTGTTTTCTCTCTACGTTTTTGTGACACTGCGCTCTCCTGGTTCTCTTTCTACCTATTTTACCACTCTTTGCCATTTTTTGCTAAATATTATGCCATGTAAAATCTAAAGCCTTGTGGGGAGAGGGCAAATTCCAAACCGAAAGTCTGAATGTGGCAGCCAAGAGTTATAAAGTGGAGGCATATCTGATTAATACTATCTACAAAAATTTCTCTTCCTTAGTTCTCTACCCATATGCTGAATTTCCCACCCCCCCCTTCTTTTGGAGGAATTGCCCTTCATCTAATTCTTCTTCTACTATAGGTTTTAATGTGGAAAGATTAGATGGTGAAAAGATTGAAGCTCTTTGGGCAGAAAAAACATATAACTCAATCATAGTTTCAAATGCCAAAGTTTACCTTTATCTGAATGGAATATATAAACTATGCATGAAAAAGTATTAATCTTTTTATATTGCCCCATAATTCCCATTTTCCATAGTGAAGTAAACATAATTTTATTTAATATATCTTGTATATTCGTAATCTTTGTTATGTTGTCTTCCCCATTAGAATTTGAGCTCCTTGAAGGCAAGGGCTGTTGATGTCTGTCTTTGTATCTTCAACACTTTGATTTCTTTGCACATAGAAAGCACTTTAAAATGCTTGTTAATTGATTGATTAGTGAAATTAATTGATCCTTATATGGAAATGTTAACTTTGTATGGTGTAACTATCCTTTTCTCAATGAGAAGGGAGAAAAGAGACAAACCTATACTTGCTATATACTCTATTGTATTTCAAATATATTATATTGTTTAGTACTGTATGTGTTAACTTGTTAACCTTTTTTTATTCCCCAAATTGACTTGAATTTCCTAAATTTTGATTTTGAAATTAATAAATATTTTGGACCTATACATATGAGAGGTCTCAGGAAAGATCCAAAAAATATGCAAGAATATTCTGGTAGAGCAAAAGAAAAGGGTAAAAGAAACTGTTTTGAGCCCCCAACCCAAAACAAACCAATAACCTTCAAAGTCTGAGATTTGTACTATATCTAAATCATTTGACAAAAATTTTCCCCAACTTTACAGTGTGGGTTAGTCAGATGTTTGCAATCAGTTGGTGTACTGAATAATTCTTTTTTTTCCCCATCAAATGCATGTACCTATATATCTAATTAAATGAGCATGTAATTACATTTATCTAAAAAGGAAGCATATTTATATCGATTTTCTTTTTTCAATAATGTCTTGCTTCCAAAAAGTAAAAAAAAAAAATTCAAATATCTGCCAGCTAATAGATAAAAGTATAAAATTAAAATACATTCTAGTCATATTTAATATTTTGTGTTTGCTTTGTTTTCTGACACCAAGAAGCCATTCTCTGTCCTTGATGTATGGGTATTTGCACTTAAGCAAGAAAGAGATGAAGTTCTAATGCAATTTTGATTTAATGAAATGTCTTCAAGTCTGGTATTGAGATTGATGAACTTAAAATATCCTGAAACTAAAGGATGAGATTGAAAGAATAGGATATGGTTTAGATTTAAGATTTAGAGCTGAATCAACCTTAAAAGTCATCTTAGTCCAAACCTCTCCTTTTACAAAGTAGGAAATAGAAGTCCATAGAGCTTAAATAATTTGCTCGTGGTTACACAGGTAGTAATTTGAAGATAGCTGCTTGAACCCAGATTCATTGACTTTCAGACCTATTCAAGAACCCTTTTCATGGAACAGCTCTACCATCCAAATAAACACATACACAAACATCTCTCTCTCTCTCTCTCTCTCTCTCTCTCTCTCTCTCTCTCTCTGTCTCTTATACACA